>NC_052144.2:39590800-40204451 GCF_016086655.4 Lepeophtheirus salmonis | reverse complement strand
AAGTAACTGAATATATTAAAATAACGCTTGAAACATTGTCACCTATGAGAATGAAATCCCAGAGCAATATTGTTCCTTTGTGGACGCAGGGATTAAGCAATTTGAGGAAGGCTGTCAAGAGGGCTGAACCACAAGTAAGCAATGCACAATGTTTTAAGGATATAATTGCTTATTTTGGAAGTAAGAGATAATATAGGAGATTAATAGACCTGGAGAGAGCTCATCATTGGAGATAGAGATGTACTGAATTTGACTCACAAATGGCCATAATGGTGGCAGTTAAGAAACAAATGAAAAAAATATACGTAGATTGGGTATCCTAAAAAACTGAGCAGGAAATTTTTCCCTTGAAGAAAGCTTACAGAATCAAATGGCGCAATGCATTTTAGCAATGCTACTCTTTATAGACAAGGTCGGAAGGAAAATGTTAATGAAAGGACTGAGACAAATATGAATATTATAACAGGATAGCTTTTATATTTAAGTTATCACTTAAATTTTACTATGTTCCTATTATATTATACACCTGGGCTTGGAAAGTGTGTTTTCCTAAGATCAAAATAAATGATTCAGCGAGAGAGTGCGTGGATCAATACCTTGGTCTTAAAATTGACCGCCGACTGGGGTAGGGTCCTCATATTTATAATATCATCGATAAAACCAAGAAGAATTTTTTGGCTGTAATAAACTTAGTTGGTTTCCAATGGGGTCTCTAGCCTATATACGTCAAATGGATTAAAGAGGCATGCTTGGAATCAGTGGTATGTTATGGGGCATCTCAGATCATATAAAACATAGAAAAATCACTAAGTTTCGAAGGGTCAATAAACTAGGCTGTCTCTTGTCTCTAAGTTTAAATATTGGATTAAAAGATAATGCAAAAAATGTCAGTTAGTTGAAGTGAAGTTTATTATTCACTTTTAATATAATTTAGGATTGAAATAGATGGAATTATATAATTTAAAAAGTAAACATTTAAATTCAATAGGAATATCTGCAAATGCTTTGTAATATTCTTTGATACAATATAAGAATGGTATTAGTTCTAGAAATATCAGTATAAGTAAAAATTATGTATTTGGAGAAATGAGGCTCAAACGACAAGTTGCATGAAATCTTTGCAGTCCGGAGTACGGATTATTTTTAGCAAAATCATACAATCCTGTAAGAAACAGTAATACTGAGAAGTAAAATCATTTACTCATATGAAATATATCTCAACAACTTGGAGATAACTTTTGGACAAGATAAAATAAACTGTCTGTGCAAGGCACAGCTTTGCCCTATTAAATAAAAACAAAATGACTTGGCACAGATTTAATCGGCGAATTTGAACAATTTTGTGAAATTTAAGATTTTTTGAAGTTCAATTCAACTCGGATCTACCAAGAATTGTTGTTATTCCTCGCATTTTTATTAAAGGTACCTTCCATTATGTTCAGCTGTACAAATTATTATATATTCATTATTACTTAGCAGTGTATTTTCATAATAATGAACTATAATTTGCGTACCGTCTGATGTCTGATTGATCTTTTTGGATCAACATCAGCGTCGAGAAAATCCGAACCCCTTTCCCGTTTTTATTCCTGTTCCCCCATTTTTCTCAGATTTTGATCAAATCAAAACAATGCGCAAGAAAAGTACATGTACCGGAACATTGCTTAAGATGTAATCTGAAACCTTAATTAGCGCCAAAAAATAATTTTAATGATGCGTAAAATTTCCCTGTCGCGCTCTGTTAGCTCCAGGAAAGTAGATTTGAAGGTGAATATGTGATAATGCTTTATCCTTTTTAGAGAACATCAATATTTTTCTACAAATTTCCTCCAATTATACCATTGTATTTATGCACATCCACTTCTTATTCCAAATTGAATTTAGTAGTCCCTTTCATAACAACTACCAATAAATATTCCATAAAATTCAAAGAATTGTTAATAAGATTAGGAAATTACTTTCACTGAGGTATGGCAAAAGTTTTAAATGATTTTCAGCAAGAAAATGTATAGAAACTTTACCAAATGCACCACAAATAACCATGTATGCTACAAAAACCAACGTGAAATAATTTATATTCTGGATAGAACCCTTCTAACATGCAATAATATACCCCGGCACACAGGTTGTGTAGGTGAAGTGCTAGGGCCCGAAGCAAGTTTATCCGCCACTGCTTCCCTGAGCATCAATCTACTCTTTTAATATCCCAAAATGCACCCTAGCCCCAGGTTATACAAGTGAAGTGCTGAGCCCCGAGGTAAGTTGCATTTATTACCGTAGCTTCCCTGAGCATCAATGTACTCTTTTTACATCCTAATTTTATATTCCATTACAAAAATGCAGGAGCTCAGACCTCAGCAGTTGTAGGTGCAAAATTAAAAGAGATAGGGTTCCAGCTCGAAATGCCAACAGCACTAGTAATATCTAATTCTTCTGTTATCTATCACATATCATGGATTTTATCAATGATTTCTGGAGTAGTAATCTCAACAGGGTATCCAGAACGTTCAGCATCACTTGTGTCCACATATCCACTCTGGAAATTTTAGAACTACTTATTAACTGTTTCAATCGAAGGAGCAAAGTCCCCATAATATTTATAAAGCTCCTTTTGAGTATTTTTGAGCATTTTTTCTTCATTAAGTAATGTTTAATCAACACACAAAATTCATTTTCCTCCATTTCTTGAAAATCCCTCCACTTCATAGCATTCATACAGTAAAAAATAGACCGATCGGGCTGAAAGTTGGTGTGTGTTCTTCCAAGAGATGTTACTAACTAAACAAAACCCCATGCCCCAGTAATGCCATCTCAAGGGCTCTGCACGGACTTTTCAAACCTCCCTCGTAATCACCCCCATAATATGAATTTTACAACATTTACCTCGAGTTCAATCACTTTTTTTTCTTTCAAATGAAATAAATCGATATTATTTTATTTCTTTACCTGTTGGATAAAAATTGAATGAGTGTAGGAAAGAAATAGTGAATAAATAAGTTTATACCGTATTTATTAAAAGGTCTTGTGGTTTTATATGTATCCTCTTTTTCTTATTTATTTAAAAATATATTTTATAAATGACAAATACATATACTGTGTCGAGGAATATACGATTAAGTTTTGGAAATGTGTATTGAAGTGTAATCTTTGTATCTATGTACACAAAAGAAATACATTATGTTAAATAAATAAGTTGCTATATAGCATTAGCATATGATTATGTAGCTGCAATAACTACTAGTCTGAAGAATTGGTCATCCATCATCCAAGTATTTTTCGGTTAGTTTGTATATTTTATGGAAAATATTTATCAAATCTACTAAGGAAGACATAATGTAAATAATAATGGACGAATAAATTTAAATAATCTTACAATTCTTAATATTATAGCTACATGTACATGAGTACATAGAGTTGTAAAAAAAATGTTATATTTTCAAAGACTCTTCTCATTATTCTTTCATTATTGAATTGATAACATCTAAACATAAAATAATCACTAGTGCTTTTAATCATGAAAGACGGAATATAACACTGAGTATTTTTTGGGGAATTATAAGTGTAAATTCTTATTGGGCTCAGAGTAGAATTTAGAATGGACATCTGAGTAATTCCTTGTCGCAGGGTGCAACTTCTATTTAACAATCAACACAATTATTAGAAATATAGATTTCCTCATATTTAATTATCACATTTTAATCAGACCCAATGCTAAATGAAAGCTGAATTAAATATATATATTTATATTTCAATATAATCTCTTTTGGTACAAGAAACGGCCTCGATTCGATCTTGGAAACGGGAGCAGTCTTTGACAGCAGTCTCCTTTGGGAGATTCCAGAATTCCTCCTCGATCCTAGATATTAGTTCGGATTTTTATATTACGAGAGGATTTGTTGGTGTATGGCTCTACTTCACCCCTACAAAAAGTAGCCCATTGTGGTAGAGATCCAGTGAGCTTGGAGGCCAAACACTGGATATGTCCAGGTTTAAGAAGTATGGAATCTCAATATTTTCTCATTTGGCACGGATTGCAAAGAGGATAGACACACTGTCGATTGTGGAATAAATACTTCGTTGATGGTTGCTTTTTTTAAACTGACGCCAAATAATTCTGTTTAGCCTTCAAAACAACAAACAACGTTCTAACTCCGAATGCGCTCTAAGTTTTTTCTAAACAACTGACGCACGCTGATTAATTATCCTTGCAAAATAAGAGTAGTATTTGTATTTATTTAATTAATTTCCCTCTTATAGATGCCTGTAGCTATTTTCATGAAAGTTCAGGGCCACCAAGCTGCTTCCAATCATTAATAAAATTGTCAGGATTATTATTTCACGTTTTGGTCCTCCCTTTTCCGATAAGTCATATCATGCATAGCTCTAATCATGAAACATGATCATCCATTATCCTATGTAACTTTTAAAGCACAGGGTGGTTTCGTGGTACAAAATGTTGCTTTAACAAATTATACGGTTATGATTGTCGGGCTCTAACACTGTATATTGATAATAAAAAGGTTAGTGTTTACACATCAGAAGTGTTAATTTGGTCTAGTTCCATCAAATTTCGTCCTACCTTCGTCTCATTCAGTATCATCATTATTTTGTATTAACAAAGAAGATAAGATTTATTTTAATCAGACGAAACATCCAAAAATCTGTTTTGCCTCGCCTCGTAATTGCAGGGGCATCTGGAAGGGGTGGGCAGGAGGGCTGTAGTCTCTCCCAAACAGCCAATTCTACTATAAATTTAATTTTTATTTTTTTTGGAAGAAAAAGTGATCTTTTTTTTTATAACTTTTTGATTTTTTTTCAAAAAAAAAACTCAAAAAATCAAGCCCCCTCCCAAAATATAATACTGCAGACGCTTAAAGGTCATATGCTTAAAGGGTAATCTGTAAACTGATTTTTTATGATGTTATAGAGTTGCAATATAAGTCTAGTATAGTTCCGTTCTAAAGATGGTTCCACTATAGTACCGCTATACCAAACAACAATATTAAATAAACCCATCATTCTAATTACGTATGTATAGTCATTGTAATATATATTTTATTTATGTATTTAATCTAGAATATAGTAGAAGCTTATTCAGAACCTATGGCAATTGAACGAATTATCATATTATGTATGTCGTTATTTTATGAAAAAATGACTACAATAAACTATATACATGTTTACGTAGGTATATATGATATATATACTTACAAGTGCTAATGTATATTTCGAATAATGATATAATTTTTATTATGTTAAGGACCTTATTACAATAACATTGGCGTACAATATATATAAGCAATAATATCCCATTGGCAATTTGTCAAACCAATAATAAGGTTAATCTATTTATGTCTCACTTGACATGTCTATATTTCATATTATTTGTATTATTGTCACCTCAAAAACAGTTTGCAATCAACTTCAATTATAAATAGTACTTCATTGGTGTATGTACTTAAAAATTAAATAACAAGAACCAAAAAAATGTTATATTTGATCAGACTATTATTTTCAGTGTTGTCAGGTGGGCTTCAGGAAAATCAACTAGATCTATTTCTAATGTTAGGTGAAAATCAGCTCAAAAATTACCTAAGTATATATGTATATTTTAAATTTATTATAATATGAATTAGTGAATTTACTATTTCAGGATCCATTTTATTCCTTAACTTGGTTATAATTAAATTCATTTGGCTGAAAAACCTGCCAAAAATTTTATAAGAACATTGAATGTCTATATTTGTTATTTCCTCCCAAGATATATACAAAGATTTTAATGAATTTTCAAAAATCCACAGTTATTCAAAAGAAAAAATTTTGAAAAAAAATCAAATTTCCTTATCCACTCTCCAAAAATTAAGTTTTTGAAAAAAAAATTCAAATCCACAGCTGTTAGCAAATATATAAATTTCAATCATAATTTTTTTGAAAAAAAAAATATATTACATTTTCTAGTAAAAAACAAAAATTTCTTAATTGGAATTTAAACTAAATTCCCCCCCCAACTCACCCCTTACAGACTCCCTGAGTTATGAACCACTTCTAAAATATTCTTTTAAAATCTCAAGTGCACCCAGTACTTGTTATCTTATATTTGTAAGGCATTACAAAATTTTGTGTGATTTTCAATCATATTTTCATGAAATAAGTGTTTCTTATCAGGTCGTTTCCATATTGTGTCATGCAACTTTTAATCTATAAAGAAAGAAAAGAAAGGTCCAAAATCAATTGGTAGAGATTAGCCAATTCTCCACAATTATGGAATTATTATTCGATAATTCTTGGAAATTGTTCGAAGCGTAAAAGGAGCTATCTTTAATTAACCCAGCTGACAACCCAATACACTTTAAAGTTTTGCATTAGGTAGGGAACGTTGTCTGATAAAACCTCGTCTCCTATCATCTTGGTATATCTCAAATTATATATTTGTATTTTACAACACTATGTAACAGCAAAAACCCATATTTTTTATTGTTGTTAAAGCTATAGAACACGAAAATTGCCATTAAAATGTGAAACGGCAGTAAACTGAGCCGTTATTTCATTTTTTTTAAATCACGTTTTTGAGTATAATTGCGATTCAGAGCCATATTTTTAAATAAGTATAGAGATGGCAGTTTAAGGTAATAACAATCTCTAAAAAACATTCCAGCATTCAAAAAATAAATTAGTTTTTAAGTTATCTCGAATAAAGTTCGAACAATATGTATCTAATCTTACTAAAAACTAGTAAAATGGAAGCTGATATTGGTGCATATTGTTTAACAATAATAAATTTTATTGCATTGTGTAATTTACAAAACAAAAATCAATCTTGTTTTGGATATAAAATCTACAATATCAACAATTATTTTTTAATCTACTAGAAATGCTAAAATGTTCAAAAAATTAATAATAAAATTTACCCACAATCAAATAAATAGAAACCAAATAAGTAATTATTGATTTGTAATTGACACAACACATATTTTTAAATCAAATATTAAAACTTAATATCGAAGCCAAGGATATTTTGAAACATGCAACACTTCATTAAATATATGTCATTTACATTTTAATATTTTATAGTATTTTTTTTAAATATTTTTTTGTTCAATTCCTACCATCAAAAGATTAATTTGCTTCAGGTTAATTAATGAAACTACGCTATTTTCACACATTATACTATTAATTATCATAAACTCTTTTTTTATACTTTATTTAAAATAAGATATGTTTCTATATGAAAAGAAATATGACGGTCTTAAGGGTCTTTCCCAAGATATATTTATCTCGAACTGAAATAATTAAATTTATGTAGCAATTAGCTACACGTGTAAATATGATCGGTTCTCTCCTTAAGGACTTTTGTGTTTAACAAAGATGTTTGAAGATTTTACTAGAATAAAGTCAGTCACTTTTGTGAATCTAAAGGAGTAAGTCTTTTTATTGAAAAAGCTAAAGTGGTGACCTAACCTGATGTTTAGAAACGGCCGAGTGTAGAATCCCCTCGATTGGTAGGGCAAGTTAAAATTATCGTCAGGTCCTAGTTTCGCCGAGTTTAAGCTCAATTCGCATGGTGTAAGATCTCAGAAGAAACTGAGAAATAACACCATTTGCTGTCGGCTAGAGACGAAAAAGTTCGTGATGTTTTCGAAGATGAAGAGGAGAGTTTGGCTGATACTTTTTACTCCGACTTAAAGTCCTTAAGGGGAGAACAGGTCATATTTACCGGTGGAGCTAATGCTACATATATTATTTAAATCTTATTCTACTAAAACTGTAGAATTGTGCTTACATTATAAAGTCTTGTGCTTAATAATAGTTAATTTTTTAATGTGCCTTCAAGGTTGTGCCATTGAGGGTTTGTAATCAGTTTATGTTTATCTAAAAAGGACTCTTTTTTTGAATGTGTAGAATTAATATTTTAGAACTTTGTGACTACTTCATCTAAGATTTAACAATGTAGTAATAGGTTTTTTAGCTAAAGGCAAAGAATTCTAGACAGATAGAATAACCTAAAATTCAGCTTAGCTTGTTTTTCTTCATTTCCCTTTTTTAAGGAATGGATCAAGCAATACCCTTGACTCTTATTTTCTTTTTTTATAACCAATCCATCCTTATATATTCCTCTAATATGGGAAGAGAATAAAAATTATTTGTGATTATTTCTGGTTTATCGAAAGGGGCTTCCAAGGATTGTCAAAAAATATATTTCTTTAAAAATTATGATTCTTTTTAATCCAAAAATTACAACTTTAAAATAAAAAAATGAAAAATTAATTCTTTTTTACAACAAAATTGATAAATTAAATTTTTTGGAAAAAAATTTCAAAAATCCCGAGTTGTTCACAAAAAATATAAATTTGTAGAAAAAAATCCTAAAATTATATTGACAATATAACTTGTTTTTTATAAAAAAACATTTCAAATATTGAATTATCTCAGAGAAAAAGTTCAAAAATCTTGATGTATTAACACTAAATAAAAAATTTTGTAAAAAAAATTCAAAAAACTAAAGCTGTTCACAAAAAATGAAACTTTTTTGGAAACAAACTGAAATAAGATTTTAAATATTAAATTTAAAAATCAAAAACTCATAGGCATCACATTTTTTGGAAACAAATTTCAAATATAAAATTGTTTGAAATCAAAATTCAAATATTAAATTTTATTGTAAACATTAAAAAAATGTATTTTTTTTTTTTTTTTTTGGGGGGGCTACAGCCCAGCCCTTTCCCTGCAGACACCCCTGTTAGAATTACATGGTAAGGGTCAGCGTGTCATATTAAAATATTCAAAAAATAGATGGTTCACTATGGATGGTGAATTTATCAGTGTGAAAATAAATGTTTGTTCTTTGGCAAAACTTTAATAGAAGTACCCAATGCTACAAAGAAATTAAATGGTTGCAAAAAAAGAGCCAACCTAGCACAAAAGAAGAAATAAATTGATAAAATTAATAATGCAATTTAGGTAAAAATACCTGAGTGCTTAAGAAAATCGTTCTGTTGTCAAAATAGTGGATACAAATGAAGCATTACACTATCAACCAAGTTACGCAGCTACTACTCTATTGAATCTATTAGAATTATGCAGATACATTAAAAGTTCTCTAATGTATCGTCAAAAGTTGTCATTAAAACATAATGTCCAAATGATTTTGTAAATAAATGTTGATTGCCCCTCTTTACTATTTTAAAAGATTGATTGTTAAGAAGATGATGCTAATGTTATAGAATCAACTATGGTCATAGCCAAATTTTATGTATAATGGATTATTATTGTTTGGATAACATTGTGGTCTAAAAATATATCAATTATTTTTAAGAAACTTCAATATTTTGTGAAGTTGAGTTTGAATAAGTTCTAAGGTCAGACATTTCAAGTTGTTGTTCTGGATTTATCAAAACCAGGTTTTAATTATGGTATGTTATAATACTTTGGATGTTCTAGAGCTCGTAGTGAAATGCTTTTATATATCCTAACATAAGACAAATGAACTTTCAATTGTTTCGTAATTTTAATTAATTTTGTGACATTTTATATTAATTTTTTTGTCTTCTGTAAAATAAATATAACTTTTAAATACCTACATACTCAAGTTAAAACTCCGACTACACGGTCCCTGTGTGCATCAAAGTTATTTAAAACTGTGTAGCAATATTTGAAAATAACTTCGAGTTATACAGGGTACACTTGTTCTTTAATAATAAGTCCAAGAATTTTATTTAAATATCTTAGTACTTTTTTCAAAGGAGGCCAAAAAAAGCGTATATATAAAAAATATATTCACATGTTTAATAAAAAATACAAATTCTACTTTAAAAAAACTAGAAGAGATTAAATTTAGAGTACCTATTTCAGTTTCTACACTTTTTTCTGTGACTAGATCATATAAGACATTAATTGGATTTTGTTTTGCCTAAAAGTTTTGGGCAAGTCAAATATATTGGCACAATATGTCGCAGAAGGATTACAACAGTGAAAAAATAAATCTTGTAAAAGCTTAATTGATCTTTAAATGAGGAAGAAATGATTTTTTTGAATGACATAATCCATAAATGTAATGGAAAAGGAAAACAACACAAAAACAATGCCAGCAAATGTATATAAAAGTTGTATCCAAGTATTATTTATATATTGTACAAAATTTAAGCTCAAAAATAGAGGTTTTTGTTATATTTTCTTTGCTTTAACAATGTTAAGACTGCTACTGTTTTGTATTTGTTGATAAATTGATAATCGGAAAAATGTAATTATGCAATCCAACTTTGTATTTTTATCTACTGCTGGGTCCATCGTTATGTGTCAGATCATCACTCTAAAAACGCTGAACACTAAACCATCTGCTGTCTTACAGAGGGTGACTACCTTAAGACAACCATAGAATAAATGGCTAGAGGACTTAAAAGGTTTAACATTTCTCAGTTGATTGGAGGTTTTATGATTTATAAATAAGGAGCCTATAACTAATTTATGGTCAAATCACTTTTGTTTGAGCTTTTTTGAAGAGATTTTGCAGAGTAGTAGTTTTCCTAGTTCAACAATAATCATAATAGAAAAATTGAAGATAGTACTTAATTATTTCCAAGAAAGGCTGATAAACTATGATGTAAAAATTCATTCGAGAAACTTCTTCATGAGCTCAAAAGTGAAATGCTTTAGATATAAAATCTCAATCTTGTATATATTCAACAATATATCAATATGAGATAAAGAAGATAGGAGTTACTCTTTCTGAGAAGTATTAAAGATAAAAGCTAGCCACCATATATTGAATGAATGTAGATTTAAATCTCCTATGGAACGACGTACCCCAATGGACCTTGAGAGAAATTATAATCTTGAGTACAATCAGCGTAGGTAGTCGGTCGTTCCAAGAGAAGGAAATATAATTAATGTATATGACCTTCAAATAAAATAAATTTCTAGGTTATTTGGAGTATTTGTAATACTATAATGTTTACTTATACTCAATTAGTACAATTCCATCTGACCAATTAAAGGAACATTGAAAACAAACAACCTCTGGGCTATACTAGAGAACAAGGTCAGAAATAAATCTACAGCAGAGTCTGGTGTGGTTTAGTAAAGTGGTCTTTGCCATTTTCAATTTGACCAAAAAAAACCTTTTTTTTCTCATTAAATTCTCTATTCTGAACTATTGGATCACGAAATCAAGCCAAGGGACTTGTTTCTCAATGATCAAAACAATAATAAGAAACTTCTTTTAAATAAATAATGTAAACTGATGTGGGAGAAAGATAATTCTACTTTGCTTCAAGACGAATAATGTGATGTTTAATACATACTGAGGATGTTCATACCTTTCTAGTACAAATACTAAAATTCAGATAGTAAATATGATATTTTCTTTGTGATAACGCAAGTATTTTACATACTGTAGCACAATAGGCTCAAATTTTATAACTGAAAGACGCAAGTACATCATAAAATTACAATATAGATGTAATATGTATACTATTTGAAACAAGTTTAATAACGAAAAGTATTTACTTTAATTATATTGTAATTTTTTTCGAATGAGATAGTGTCGTCTGTACTTCCCCAAAAAATAATATTTTTAATCAACTGCTATTTGATGATTAAACAATATAACACTTGTAGTTTCAAAGCTAGGATAAACATAATTATCATAATAGAGACATACAAGTATAAAAATATAATTTCCAAATGTTGTTAAGTTTTTATTAATTGTCAGTTGTTTGAGTGAAATTGGTTCCAAGTACCGTTGAATAATAAAATTGAGATATATAGACTATAATTAACAAGGATATCCTCAAATAAGGTATACGCCTAATTTCCGCTTAATTAATAACTTTTTCTGTCCTATCATATAACATAAATCAGTTAACAAAAATATTGACAATTCAACCATTTACAAATTTATAAGACTTTTATTAGAAAATAAAGACAATTCTGAATATACTATACTTTAGCAAACTCTCATCTATAATTATCATGTCAAAATATATATAAACGTATTTTTCTAACATGAAGCAAATTGATTCTTTATGAGACATATTTATATACAAATGTATGTAAAGGGTCCTATAGTATATTTGATCTATTAGTTCTTAAAGATAAAGGATAAAATTTTTTTGATACAGTAGATGTTGTTCCATTATTAAAATGTAATTAGTCTTTAATACTATATAATCAGCTATAACATATGTTTGTTTGTGACCACGTATTTCCCCTATATCGTCATAGTGATGTGCACAAATGTTCTAATTTTATTAAATTCTTGTCCATTTCTAAAAGTTAAACACTTTATTTCTTTAACAATGGAAGACTTTATATATATATGAATTTTGTAGGAGTTTTCAATTAGAAATTAATAATTTATTTTACTATATAAAGGGGTTTTCAATAGGGACGCTCACTTTTTGCGTTGATAGGTTTTGAAAACGATGTCATATTTGTTATTGTTTCTTCAACAACTGTACTCACAAATAAATGAAGTTTTATCATAAGGCAGTACACACTCGAGCAACACTTGCAATTTATTACAAAATGGTGAGTCTTTGATCCAAACTTTAAGAGCGTTAACGACACTATATGGTCAACGTAATCGACCTGCAAAATCAACAATTCAACGTTTGGTGAAAAAATTTGAGTTCACATACACGCTACATAATGTTCCTGTGCCAGTGAGACAAAGAAATCCACGAAGTGTAAAAATATTGCTGCCGCAAGCGCATCAATTCAAGACGACCCAAATTTGTTTCTTACTCGCCGTTCTTAATCGTTAGGCATCTATGTGACAATGTTGTGGCGAATTTTGCGAAAATATCTTGCCCTAAACCCGTTTATGATCAAGTTGACACAAGAACTGAAGCCACTTGACCACTTCAAACGTCGAGAATTCGTAAAATGGGCTGAAGGAAAATTCGAAAAGGATCTTGATTTTCAACGTAAAATCATCTTCAGCGATGAGGCACATTTTTGGCTCAATGGCTTTGTTAACAAGCAAAATATGCGCTATTGGGCCAAAAAAAACCCACACATGATTCATGAGGCGCCATTACATCCCCAAAAAATTACTATTTGATGTGGATTGCATACTGGCGGTGTCATTGGGCCGTACTTTTTCGTCGACGATGACACTCGCCACGTTACTGTAAATGGAAATCGTTACCTCGCCATGATAACCGATTTTTTTGGGCGTGAATTGGAAGATATGGAATTGGACGATATGTGGTTTCAACAAGACGGTGCCACTTCACGCACAGCAAATGTTATATTGAAGAGTACATAAGTTTGGTAAGTGTCTTATCTCCAGAAATGGACCAGTCAATTGGCCGCCTCGCTCGTGCGATTTAACGCCTCTAGACTATTTTCTTTGGGGTCAAGTGAAAGCCCTGGTCTACACCAATAATCTGTTTACGTTAGAAGAGTTCAGAACAAATATTCAACACGATATTGCTGCAATGTCAGCCAATTTATGCGGAAAAGTAGTCAAAAATTGGGTTCAACGATTGGACTTCGTAAAACGTGCACGTGGTGGTCATTCGAACGGCATCGAATTTTATTCATAAATTAACTTGAATGTATTTTAACGGCAAATAAAGAAATTGTCGATATATCAAACTGTTTCCGTTTTATTTTTTAAAAAAGTGTGAGCGCTGTTAATAAAAAACCCTTAATAATAAGTATTCTGAAGTTAGATTTGTAATTCGACATTGGAGGGCCATTAGTAAGAATTTTAAATTTTTCTTGTTTGCTGATCCATTGATAATATATTTACAATTGTATTCATAAAGTTTTTGAGATAAAAAAATATCCAGCCGCTTTAATCAAAGATTTCAAAACTAATTTATCATATATGGTTCGTATAAGTTAGGATTTTTATACTCATAATTAATTATGTACTTTTCAACTATAACTGTATGAAAATATGATTACACAATAATGAAGGAATATTTAAAAAACAGTTGAAGCGTAATAAGAAAACTTATAGGAATTTGATTCGAAAGGGAATTTTTACTCAAATAATCTTGACTTAAAAACTAAAGTATATCTATAAACGGAGTTTTTTTAAATCTCGGGAGTTTATGTCTAAGAGGGGTTATGTCTGCTAATGGGTTTATTCTGTATACCCTTGTACATAATATACCGTTAAATTTAAAGTTGAATTTTTAAATTTAAATTTTATAAATGAAATTTGACTATAATAATCCCTTAGATAATTTGAGTATTAGCTATAAAAATCAATTGTATGGAAGACTCATTTTAAGATAGTGTTCTGTGCAAATAAACAAAGATGTTACGTCTCATGATATTTTCTTTTCTTTTTTATCCCTACGTAAGTAACTCAGAATTAACAACAAATCCAACCATATTTAAAGTCTGTATCTGTCTTTGTTTTTGAAATAAATATGTTTTTATCAATGTTTCTCTAAGCGGGGCGTACATAAATAATTTTAATACTATGTAGAATTTTTTTTTTTTTATTTTAAGATTGTCTATTTTTAAATGTTATTTTTAAATTTGATGATTAAAAAATTGAAATTCATATGCATTTCATCTTTCACCATTCATTGTTTAATTTATACTATGGTGAAAAAAAAAAGCTGTTAAAAATTAATACTTCCATCATAATTTGTAGTCAGCTTATTTTCAATCGAGACACTATTATTAAAAAAGAAAAAAGTTCATTATCAACATTGATTCATGATTCAATACAATGTGTCATTTATAGCAATTTATATATCATGAATGTATCGTCCTAAAAATAATTAATATAGAAAAAAAAGTTATCACACAATTTTTTCAATCCGTACAATTTTAACGACAGTACCTTGCTCGGATGTTTCGTCTCCCTAACATTAAAATGTATATTTCAACAATAAAAAAATTGCCCTAATAATTAAAGCAAGTGTAACGAACACTGTATCATATTTATGTAAACTCTATTCATACTTTACTCTACTTTCTATTTACTGTAATTGAGAGAAGGTTATTATCCCTATTAAATAGCTGAGAACATTATATAAGATATATTTCATATATAAGCCTCAAGGAATTATCCAAAAAATGATTGGGTAAATTTTTAAACGTAATATCAAGAGTTAATTAATGTTTTCAAATTACGATTTAAATGACTTCAAATATTCATCTTTTGATTTACATTTTTTTGGGGAATGGGAATTTGGAGTGTCAATGTATCAAAGAACAGAGCATTTATCATGCTCATTTTTAACATTGATATGTTTTAAAACATATTTATTGGGTTGAAAGTCAATAAAAATCTGACTTGAAACATATAATCCCTCTCTATAATTAGCCTTTCACATTATGGAGCTTCCGTTTTGAAGTGATTGAGAGTAGTGCAAATATTGATTAGAATGAAATTGAACATATGTTTATAGTTAACAGTCGTCTTTCCATCGCACACTCTCGAATTGAGAGTATGACTAAAAGTTAGTAATATAAAAGCAGTTTATTAGTATATAAGATCCATTTTTTCTTTTATTATGTCAGTTATCTAGTGGAATAACCTTAAAGTATGAAATATTATCAGATCTTATTATTTGTTGTCTTAGTTTTACTGCTTGGGAAAGGAGAAGGCTTGACAAGAAAAGACTACCTTAAAGCAAAGAATTTGATTCGATCCTATATTAAGGGGCAAACGACTTCCATACCCGAGCCTCATCTTAACTTAATACCTGGCCTTGTAAGATTGGTATTTCATGATTGTTCTGGTCGCAATTGTGATGGATGCATAAATCCTAACCATGTAATTATATAAGTTAAATAAAAAAAAACAATTTCTTCAAACAAGTCATTTATAGCCTTTCAACGGTCGAACTGTTCCGGTAGTAAATGCACTAGAACCATTATTTAATCAAGTTTTGCCAGATGGATTTAGTATAAAAAAGGTGATGAGCCGAGCTGATTTTTGGGCTTTGGGATCCATTGAAGCTACGAAAATTGCGGTTTCTCTAAATAATCAACGTTGTGGATGTCCTAAAAAACGTAAATGTATGACAAAACCATTAAGGCTGCCTTTTAAATTTGGAAGAATTGATTGTCCAACTAGTCCATTCTACAATGCCCCAGTTGAGGAAACACCAGTTTTACCATCTTCATTTTTAGACAATAAACAAACACTTGATTTTTTTAAAGTTAATTTTGGATTCAATGCAAAAGAATCTACTTTCATAATGGGTGGACATTCACTGGGGTTTTCTGCAAATACTACACAACAACCAGGAGTTTGGGAAATTGGAAATTCTGATGGGTTTGGAAATCGATATTTCAAAAATATGGTGGATAAAAGTTTGAATTGGCATCAAGTAAATAATCCAACTCCGCAAGGTGAGGGCCGATGGAGCTGGAATGGAAATAATGGAGCATTTGGACTAGACACAGATATTAATTTGGTCAGGGTAATATTTACTTTATATATACCTTTGGTTTCTAAACTAAAATCATTTTATTTAAAAGGATATTTCAGTGAATACAGTTACAGGAAAGGCATCGTCCTTCTGTGGTAGTAAAAAGTCACCAACATACAAATATGTAAAGAAAATGACCAGGAGAAGCTATTTCTCTAGAAATTATGCAAGAACATTCATTAAAATGATTTCTCTTGGAGCTAGTAATCTTTGTAGGCCCCATTAATCATGTATAGTTACAGATATGATGATCGAAATATAAAAACTTAATTAAAATAAATATTATGTCAATTCCCGAAAAATGTAAATTCATTAAGTAACAATCACATAACTTTCAGGAGTAAAATGATTTACATATGAAGATAAAAAAATATTTTCCCTACAATATGTTGAATAAAATTTGTAAATTAAGGGATAGTCTGAACACTGCATCTAACCGAAGTTTCGCAGCAATATACTATTTAGTTATACCTAAAAACTTAAAGGGACTGTGGAATGGCTTATGTAACCGTCGATTTTTCCTTGTTCATTTATTTAATCAGATATATCCGAATTTTTTCTTTAAATCTTTAACAGAGATGCTACACTACTATCATTCTATTGTAGCGAATATTTTGAAAGTTAATTATGTAAAGAAAACATTAATAAAAACACCTAAAAGAAGGGTAGCAGTGAATGAGATATTATACCTCCGGAAATGTCTTATGCAATTATATATTAAGTACATTTACTATTTAAATTTATTCTTTTTTTTTTAGGAAAGAATGTTTACCCCATCATCAATTATGTTAAAAATATTGAGGGGTCCTATCACTCATTTATCACGTTCTAAAAGAAAAAAAGATGTTGGCCCCTGATTTTTGTTCGAAAAGTAAATTTTAATATTATTTACAGGGATAAAAAAAGTTTTATTATATTATGAAACTTTTTGACAAAACTTACTTTTATAAAAAATTTCCTATTTTTCTAAAAAAAAATCTCTAAACATTGTTCAATATGTCTTTTACTTGATATTTCTTTATTTTTTATCAATAGAACATTTTTGGACTAAGTGTTCACAGTATTTCAAAAACACAAAGGAATAAGCTGACTTCTATTACTATTTTATCGGTCATGATGTTATTCAGAGAATTATTAGAGTTTTTTCACGAAAAAACGGCTCATTTACTCTTCATTAGACTTATAATTAGGATTGTAAATCTTAAGCATTTTTTATGTGCGATTTTTGATGTTTTTCGCAATCTGAATAGGGTTTCATATTTCGTAATCACCAGCGCTGGTGTTCATAAATGACAAAGAATAACGCTCAGTATTTCTTGGGGAGTTAAATGTAGGACTCTGTTAGACTCAATGTAGAATTTATGATTCAAAATTATTTTGATTATATCCAAATTAAGGATGTGAGAAAAAGAAGAAACACAGTTACAAGGAATCACATTACGAAAAGTAGAAAACTACAATGATGATATCCAAAAAATGCAAGGGCGACCACAAATTAAGGAATCTTTTATTTTACAAGAAAATTTAATATTTAAAAAAAAATTCAAAAAATATAATATTAGAAAAAAAAAATCAAAAATATTATATTTGAAAAAAAAATTCAAATAATATAATTTATTAAATTTAATTTAATTTTTCAAAATTAGATTTTTGAAATTTTTCTCCGAACAATTTAATATTTAAATTTTTTTTATTTTTTTATTTGAAATTTAATTTTAGAACATTATTCTGAATTTTCGAATTTTTTTCAAAAATTTTATATTTTATTGTAGAACTGAATATTTTTTTCAAAAAATTTACTTTTTTCAGAATAGTTATGGATTTTTCAAATTCTTTTCCAAAAAATTAACTTTTTGTGAATAACTGTTTTTTTTAATTTTTCAAATTTTCTAAAAAATATATATATTTATATAATATAATCCTGTGAATTCCATTGAAATGGAATCTGTACTTCAAAATGAAACAATGTCACGAAAATACAACACAATCTAAATTTGATGGATAGAATTAAACTTAAAATCAAGTTATCATTCGATTTATAAACCAATGGCGAAAAGTAACAAAGCATGAACACAAATGACGAAAAAATATTTTTTAAATATGTGAAGAGTAAAAATATAATAATCATAGAATATATACAATAAAAAGTTGGATTGGCCTAACAGTGATAAATATAGATTGGATTTAAATATCTTTCTCAATAATTAAAAAAGACTGAAACATTATAACGGATGGAATGCATTGCAAAAATATAAATGACCATGAAGATTCTATAGAACTACTATGGTCTGAAGCCATTAAAGACTGTGTCAATAATCAAAGGGTTCCTCTGCAATAGTTCCAAAAATTTAAATTTAAAAGATTTCATTGCTGAATGAAACAAATAACATTCATAAGTTAAAAAATAATACGTACATTTTTTTAGGTTGGATTTGGAAAAACACAATATTTAGAATGTACGTATTACGATTCAATGAATCAACTCTTAGCAACAATAAATTATTTACTAATCCTGATAAAGTTGTACATTCCATAAAATGCATTATTAGATGTAGGAATTTTGATAAATACAAAAGAACTCCTTTTGTCAATAAATATTTGTACAGCTATACGTTTGTACAAAATACAAATGTACGTTAAAGCTGTTCTTTATTTTTTTTTAATGTTACGACGCCTTAGGCAAGAGAATTTCATACGATAAAAATAATATAAATATTATTTTTGAGTCATAGCCCTCAATACCGTGTATGAAAAGTTCGCCGCGCTATTTTCACCCCAGGAAAGTTCACTTCAGGGCAAGTTCATCCAAACACAATTTCATCCCAAACCAAGTTCATTGAGAGGAAAGGTCATCCCAAAACAAGTTCATCACGAGGAAAGTACATCCCCAGACAAGTTTATTCCGAGGAAAATTCATCCCCACAAAACATATATTGGAAATATATCTTTATGAAAAAAATCAACAATCATGTAGTATTTTATTCTACTTTTAAAACAAAGATTTAATAACTCAATAATATAATCATTATATTTGTAAAGAAGTTCCAAATTGAAATAAGAACTTAAATGTCTTAAGCTTACCAAAAACTTTATTTTCCGAATAACAACAAATTATTACTAATGCACCTACAATACAACGCATTCATTTTACCTTAACTAATAACTATATTTTAGATTGTATAAAAATATGTTAGTTTCTTGAGATGAACTTGTATTGGGATCAACTTTCCTGGGGATGAAAAGAGGGAGGGGAACTTTCCTGCAAAATTTCCTAACTTTCGAGAAAAAAAATCAGCATCTTTAAATTTGAAAAGTCAATTTCAATCAAAGTGCATTTTAAAAATTTAAAACTATTTTACATGAATAGATAATATCTTTTTAAATAAACACTTTTGATGATATAAAACTTTCTTTAATTCTATTGACATTAAAATTTAGAAGCTGTAAGGCGATGTGGAATTTTAAAATGTTAATTACTATAGCTCAAACATTATACATTTTTGTATTTTTTTTTATCAGAAATAATATTCTTAGTCCAATAATGTTCTATTTATTTTTTTGAACTTAAAATGTAAGGTTATGCCTTTCCTGTAAGTTATTTTAACAGATATATCCAATCTATTAAAATGATTTTACTTCAGAAACCAACATTTTATATAATGTAAATGTTACCTTGACCAAATTAATATCTGTATCCAGTCCAAATGCTTCATTATATGCGTTCCAGCTCTATCGACCCTTACCTTGGGGAAATAAATCTCAATCCAGACTTTTAATTCCGTCCTCGGCTCTTCCCCTAAACATTCTTCAAACTGTCATGGTTATCATTCACTTTTTAGTTTCGTTTTTTAACATACAAGGAGATCATTTAATTTACATTTCTACCTATAACTCTAAAGAATGGAAAATAAGACCATTTAAGCATGGAATATTAAAACAACTAGAAGTGCTTCTTATAATCAAGTTTCTTTATTTTATAGGTAACAAGAATGCTGCCCCGGGCACTGCATTTTAAGTTAATTTGACAGGCTTCAATTGAAAAATACTTTTGAGGATGGAGAAGCCTTTTTTGACACCTACAATGAAAAAAAAAAAAATCATCTCCCCCGTTGCAAGACTTTTTTTAATATACTTTAAAAGTATAAAACTTTTTGAGTACTTTTTTTTATTATCGTTATTGAATATATGTTAAATGATCATATATCATATATAAACAATATGTGTTTGTAATCCAAACATGCCATCAATTATTTATATATCTTTATCATTTTTCAGACTCTTAAAGGATTTCACGAGTGCACAAAAATTAATTTGATAAAACGAATACAAAATATTATTAAATTTGTTCAGATCGGATACATCCACTTTATATTTGACCAAATATACAGTTCCTGCAGTTGTAAACACTCAAATGGAGAATTCAACGGAAATAAAAACAAAGATAAACTTCCAAACTGTTCTATGCTTTATTATAAAATAAATACTTGCCCTTACTAAGAAATAATTTAAATTTATTCAAGATATTTGTCTCTACAATAAAAGAATAATTTTGTCTTTGTACAAATAAAGACTAAATTTGAATACTTTATAGTTATATTTTTGTTGATGTACTCGTTTTAATATGATTAGAAATACTTTTCATTTTACAAATATTCAAATAATACAGTCGTTAAAAACACAAAAAAATCCCTTTGTTTGATACAATTAAACTCTTCAAGTCTTTTTATAGCCAAAAAAATATAAGATTGATATCCTTCATTAATATAAACAATTTTATATTGATGTATTATTGTGATAAATCAATCATTTCAGATCATTATTGAAAATCTCCTGACTATAGACCCCCCTCCCTCTAGAGGATCTTCAACAACACCAGCAAGAAATAATATTATGTATTTAAACTTCCAATTTTTCCAGATAAAAAGGGCAGAGTTATTCCATCTATTCAATTTATCTTGAATTCATGTGCAGTTAAAAGCTTCAAAATAAATTTTCAGAACAAAGATTACCATGTTTATTCTTAGTTTAATGCATTGTTTTTATTTGATAAATTGTTATAATTGGTCGATATGCGGTGAAATATCATAAATAACTTTCACATTTTAGTCATTATTTCCTTACTTCTATTCCTAAAACTGATATCAAATTTTACAATTTTATGACAAAAAATATTAGGTACTTTTAGAAATTATAGAGTAAGGGCCATTGATATCAAAATGAAAGAAACATTTCTGAACTTCAATCAACATAACAGATGATTATTCTTCTAATACTAAATTTTTAACCATTAAGAGTGTATCATGAATTTAAAAAAAATCTTGAAAAGTATGTTGAATGAATAATAAAAGTACTATAAATAATGGTAGGATTTCATTTCAGCATAAAATAAATTATTAAGTTAATGGATAAATATAGTTTAGAATAAGTTGAACAATATTTTAAGACTCTGATAAATTTACAGACTATTTCTAAAATTTACAGAATTTATTCATAGTGGTTATTTCTTATTTTTGTATTTGCAGGAAACGGCAGAGATAAGAATGTCTATGTGATTGTAAGATAATTCTTTCTGTATAGTTTAGTTTTAGTTTTCAATCATTCAAGCCCGCAAGGAGATCTTAAAACACATCTCAGTTAACACACTACATAATTAATATAAAATATTCATTCATCAAGCTTTACTTAGTTTTTCTTCCTTCTTAGCAGCAACAAAAGTATGTGTATGACTACCACCACATAAATAGCCTTTTGTTGACAAAAAATTAGCCAAGTTCCCTAACTATCTTAATTCATATAGCTTTACATGCCATCAAGAAGAGGAGTCAACTTTTTAAGAAGAATGGAGATGTTTTAGCTTCTTTACAGTTATTAGTGATTATGAATACCCACCTCAGCTGTAAATCGTAAGAATTTTTGATTTGTAAAAAATGAAACCGAAAATTTAAATGTTTATTCCCATGATTTAAGGAATTTTATAGAGGAGAGCAACTTAGCTATCAAAACGTTACATTAAATTAACTGCAAACTTCTGTGAGATGAACCTAAAAAAATTAGTCCTACACTGCATCAAGCAAGGACGTAAGCAGAAATGACTCGTTTTAGATCCTAAATCCCATATTTAGTCCTACAAAGACTTACCGCTATAAATTCCCAATGATACTCAACGTTATCCTCTGTCATTCATGAACGCAGGCGATTGTGATTAATTTGTGCTTAAATTTGTCATTCTCAAAAATAAAATAACACTGATAACAGCTTCAGAAAATAAAAAACCTGTTTAGATAGCCAACCAAAAAACAATCGCCCACTATAAATGCTTAGGATTTAAATTCCTAATTATGAGGTATGGCAAATGATCGAACTCTTCGTGCAAAAACAAACAAAAGAAAGTTGTTAAGGTTCGTTCCGATAAATAGAGATTCAATACAATTAGTAAAAGTTGTTCAAGACTAAAAGAATTAATTCTGATATATCTTCTATATACAAAAAAAACCACTTTTGAATCTTCCTCCTCCTCCCGCGTTTTTTTTTCTGCCTAGCAATATTTTTATTTTTCATTCTACTATTAAAAATTAGAAGGGAAGGGGAGTTGCATTAGGTAGTTAATTCTTCTTGGATGAACATTTATGAGAAGTCAATCTGTTTGACAATTTTCCGGTGTAGCTCTGTTTATTGACAACATGTCACATTTTCATTATCATCCCCCATGTGGCCGTCGAACAGGCAGGCTCATACTAATGAATATTTAAAGTTATTTTATACTCTTTTTTGACAGTCTAAGTACATATTCAAACAAGTATAAATCGACGGGTAAGGGATAATAAAAAAGTATATGGCTGTGAAACTTTATTTATACGCAGTGTTCGCATGCTTACGCAGTCATTTTTTGGAAAGCTAAGGTATGAACATTGGATAATATTTTAAATGGTAAAAGAATAACACTGTCTTTGTTCTGATCTTAATAACTAATGGAGGTGGCTCTTGAATGAAGGGCCCTTGAAGAATGCTTCCATGTATTTAGTTTGAGAACAGAGAGGACCAAGGAATTGATAGGTGAAATAAGGAAACATAATAACTATTTAGGACCGTAATTCTTCAAATTTTAGTGTTCACAATGTTCCTTACTTTACATATATACAGACATATTCTTAGGAAATCATTATTAAATCATTTTACTGCTAAGAGTTAAGTGATTGTAATGTACAGGGAGCGGGGATCAGATTGTCGCCTACTTTGAACCTTGATAACTTGAAGACGATATTATCAAATAAAAAAACTGGTTCCCAAATAGGAAAGCTTTTCTCGTCAGCTGACGATACGTAGTTCAGTTAATATCATGCCGTCATCATATGAGGAGATAAAGAGCTATAAATGGAACAAGAAGCTTTCGAGGTCCGCTGTAGTCATGGCATTGGTTAATAATGGAGGTGAAATCTCCAATTCAACCATTGCTTCAACCTTAAGAGTGAATTTACGGACTGTTCAGAATATCCGTAAGAAACTAAAGGACACGTGGGATGTTGATGCCACCATAAAGAGGGTACCCAAGGAGGAGGGCGCCGGCAGGAAGGTCAGGGACACCAACTTTGTCGACAAGGTGAAGAAGATGGTTGAGGATGATCCTACCAGGTCCATGAAGGCCATGGCGAGGGATCTGGGCTGCCATGAGAAAACAATAAGGGACTGTGTATCTGAGGTTTAAGGTGCAGGAGCTACAAGATGCAGGTGGGCTAGATCTTAACCCAGAAGGCAAAGGACAAAAGGCTGATGAAGTCAACAAAATTGCTCAACAAGCTCAAGCACCCAAAGCAACCCTGATGCTGTGGTTTTTCTCTGATAAAAAAAAGAATTTCAGTCAAGATCAGAAGGTCAGCAAGCAGAACAACAGGTGGATATCCACCTGCACCTGCAATGGTCATGGTGTTCGGGGTGGTCAGCAGTGAAGGTCATGTTATGCCTCCCCACATGTTTGAAACGGGTCTAAAGGTCAATACAGAGGTCTACCCGGATGTTATGGAAAACGTGGGTCTGCCGTAGATCCAAGGGGTGGCCAAAGAAAGGCCCTGGGTGTGGCAACAGGACTCAGCACCCTGCCATGTGTCCAAAATCTCCATGCAGTGGTTAACCGATAACTGTTATGACGTCGTAACCAAGGATTTGTGGTCTCCTAACTCTCCTGACCTTAATCCTTTGGACTATTTGGTCTGGGGCTATGTCGAGAGACATACCAACAGACATCCTCATAGCACCAAGACCAGCCTGTTGGACTCCATCACGGAGGTATTCGGCACATGGACAATGAGATGGTCAGAAGAACCTGCGGCCGGTTCAGAGGTCGTATTGAGGCTGTTATTGAAGCCAACGGTGATTATATCGAATGAATGACTACTCTATACCTATATGCTCGTCATAGTTTTGATTTTCAATAAAAAAGTTAAAAATGTATATTTTGTGTTGTTTTTTGTAGAAAAATATTTTGGCGACAATTTGATCCCCGCTCCCGGTATTATATTGGCATTTTTTTGGGCATGGACATGATATTTATTTTAATTCACAAACTAAATTTCAATAATCATATTATTAACTTAATATTATCTGTTATGAGATGCATAGCAGATTTGAGCACTCCAATCAGTCGGAGTTTCCAGAACTACCGTCTACGCCATCAGTAAGTCCAAAACGTTGGGAAAAAAGAAGGGCTCCGTCAAAAAGGCCAAACTGGAAATGGATGAGTGAAAAAAAAACCAGCCCCAGAGAATTTTATCATACAAGAGATCTAGGATTTTTATACTAGACGGATCAGAGATCTAACAGAGAAATTGGTCAAAGAACCTTGAAAGGGTAGAGAGTCCATTTTTGATACTAGCAATGGAAGAATTCCATGTCTTATGTGGCCCAACTCTTTTGAAGTATTTTTCAATGAGTATATAAATTTATTTTATCCTCTTTTTTGACAATTTTGCCCCCTACATCCCTTGACTAAACTTTTTGAGTGCATGAAGAGGGGAAGGCCTGCAGTGACGTCATCCAAACACTGAGGCCCATAAATCCACTTTCAACCAGTCCTGGGACATCATGACAGAGGACTACATCCGAAGCGAGTGTTAAACCTTCCGGCATCACCTTGAAGCTAAGGGCTCAGGACGGCTACATTAATGATTAAGAGAGCTCAGGCACTCATCTATTTATAGTATTAATTTTGTCGAAGATCTATTATTGATTAATAACTTATATCTTGTTGAAGTTTAAAATTCATAGTATTCAGATTTTAAAGAACCACTTGGTATAATGTAAATATTTCCTTGGTCAAATTAATGTCTGTGTCTAGTCTAAATACTCCATTACATTTATTTCAGTAGATAACTGGCACCATTTAAGAAGAAATTGATCTTATATACTAATAAATTGCTTTTATTTTACTCATTTACTAATTTAGAGTCATACTCTAAATTCGAGTGTGTGGGATTGCAAGACGACTTTTACTATAAACATATGATCAGTTTCATTCTAATCAACATTTGTACTAATCTCAATTACTTCAAAAAATAATTTCCTTACATGTTGAAGGCTAATTATAGAGATTGATATTATGACATTCAACCCCATCAATTTGTTTTAAAATAAATCAATGTCAATATGAGAAAAGCTTCATTCTTGGCTACAATAACTCTGCAAATTCCATTCCCAAAATAATATATTGATGAAAATATCAATATTTGAAGGAATTTAAATCCTAATTTAGAAACACACTTATTTTTTTGGATAATTCATTGAGGCTTATACAAAATATATATCATATATGATGTCCTCGGCCATTTTATATCAAAAACGTGTCTCAATTACAGTAAATAGAAGGTAGAGAAAAGTATCAGTAGCATCTTAACATATATAAAATACAGTGTTCGCTCCGATTCCTCGAATTATTGGCACAAGTTTTATATTGTTGATTTTAATGTTGGGGTGAGGAAACACCCAAGTGAGGTCCTCGCGTTAAAATTGTACGAATTTTAAAAATTGAGTAGTAAGATTTGTTTTCGATAATAATTATTTTGAGGACTATATTTAAGAGATAAGTCTTGCTATATATAACAAGGTGTATTGAATCATGAATCGATGTTGAACTGTCTATGTCTTTTCATAAAAGTTTCTCGATTGAAAATAAGTTGACTATATATTACTTTGCATGGATCATTTTTTCGAAAGCTTCTTTTTTTGTCATCACAATATAAATGAAACAATGAATGGTGAAATATCAAATGCATTTGAATTTCAATTTTAAAAATCTTAAATCTTACAATCTTAAAAAAAAAAAATACTACATAGTATTAAAATAATTTATGTACGTCCCACTTAAAAAAAACAACAATGATACACATGGATTTATTTCAAAAACGGAGACAAATACAGACTTTAGACATAATAATTAAGGCTGCTCAAAATTCTGAGTTACGTACGTAGGGCTATGTTTGATTATGATCGTACGATATTTCTGGGCTGTTTTGGACAAATTTGTTTTTTGCTAATAAGTTGATTTTTCATATAACAAGATCAATTCCTTGTCTCTCAAAGTTTTTGTTAGAATATGGTTTCTACATTCGAAAATACACCAAAAAAATAAAAACTACAAAACGAATCATTGTACTAACGGAAAAAGAGAGAACGTACCTAAAACATACATAAAAGGGACTTATGTTTATGAAGGAAGAAGGAGAATACATATTTACATATTTGAACAGAAGATCATCTTAAAATGAGTGTTCCATACAATTGATACAAAGTACCTTAGAGATTATAATAACAGAGTTTCAACTTTTTATATAAAAATTTGTAAAATTTAAAAAAATAATCTTTTACTTACATGGAATTTTTTTAAAGATATTCAGACAAAACCCAAAAGCAACAAAGCTCTCTTGGACAAAATCTCCCGATATTTAAAAAAAGGTACGAGTATGTTTACAGGTAGTTGCATAAATACGCGGACTATTTGTGGCAAATAATTAAATGTGTAATAAAATTCGTATGACGCATTTTTTTTGAGAATTAAATAATACAGAATTTATTCTGGTATAAAATTTAATATAATTACTGAATATAACCACCATCAGCTGCAATGACAGCCTCCGAGCGCCCGCGGAAGGCCTTTCACATATTGATGATGTTATGTTCTTCCATGGCTACCCATTGCTCATTGACGCTGGTCTTCAATGAGTCCAAATTCGGGTGGCATGTAGCACAGGCCTTCTTCTCAATTTGCCACCACACACTGTAGTCAAGGCGATTCAAATCAGGTGATTCAGGTGGCCAAATCTCTTTGTTCCAAACTGGCATGTTGACAGCGAGCCAATCCTGAGGCATTCCAGAGGTATGGGTAGGTCTTTCAGATTTTTTTAATCCTTGACAAGCTTCTGGACCTTGAACACAGTAGTCCTGGATAGTCCAGTGTTCTTGATTATCTCTTTGACAGACCTACCGGCGTGGAGGAGAGTGGCAACCATATGACGTCTGACCTCGTCATTCATCGTAAACGACTTTGTTTGATGCGAGTAAGAAAATCAAAAACAAAACCAACAGATTTACCGAATTACTTGTGCTGGAATTTTGTATTTCCGGTCACGGAACCTCAGGATATAAGCGTTTAAAAATTAGTCCGCGTATTTAAGCAACTACCGGTATATAATTTAGTTTATGAGTCACAATTTGTTCAATGTAAAATGATAGCAGAAATATGATTGCACACAAAATTACTGTGGTCATATGATTGCGTAGTAATATCATTTTGTACATTTTGATTGTGAGACAATAAGATAATAAATTAAAATGATCGTGAGCAATATAATTGTGAGTAATATTATTGTATGTGAACGGCTGAGCTTCAAGGCTGTTTAATTTATCTCCTCTTGGAGCCAAACAGTTCACCTGCACAACCCGGGGGCCTGATGAATTATGGGGTATTAGAAGGGGTCCTTGATTTGCAAGGAAGCAGCGACGAAGGAAACTAACCTGCCTTGAATCCCACAAGATCACCTGCACAACCCGTGGGGCAGGGTACATTATAAAGCATTTGATGGGGTCCTTGATGCTAAAGTAAGCAGTGGCTGTTGAATTTAAACTGCCTTGAAGCCCACCCGTTCACATTCATCTTTCAAGTGTTTTATTGTTGGAATATACTCTAAATTGCAATCCCATTGAACACAATCGGATTTTCTTGCAATAATATTACTCACAATTATATTGCTCACGATGATTTTGAAAAACAATTTAATGACCAAACTAATTTACTAAAAATTGTGTCAAACATTTTTTGTATCTTAAAATACTTTTATTTCGAGATTACTCAAAGGACAATTAAACTAAGTTTTTTCATTTCAAATCAATTTCATTATTGTAATTCCAAGGCTGTTGATCATATTTTGGAGACATTCAAGAAGGAGCATACAGTCCAATGCTTGACCTGCAACTGATCAATGATTGTGTGGAAATTTGGATCTACCGTAAAGTTCTTATAGATTGATTTCAAACTCTTGTCCATCATGGAGAGTCTTTTATTCATAGCGGAACTAAATCCAATTTTTTTGTGACTACAGCAAAATAATTGACCATTTTAAGTCTGATAAATATAACTGCAAATCCTTTGTTGTGCTTGGTCGAATCGGTCAAATGGGCATCTACCTTCTACTTGCATTAGTCAGCTATGTTCTTCTGTGATTAACCTTCTAATCGCATCAAAGGCAACGAGAAAAGTATATTTTTAAACCATGCCTATACTTGTAACAGAAAACATCCCAACATCATTCTTCGTTTTACTGTCTGCGGAATGAGTTATCATTGAACCATATTCAGACGCAGATTATATTTTCTTTGATATGAAGGCAAGACTCTTAGCCTCAATCATCTCATCGACATTGCTCAGACTCTTAGGTTGATGTAGTCTATCAAAATAATAATTTGCATTTTCTATTTAACTAAAATTTAGTCTAATTTACATTTGCTTGAGAAGTTTCAGATAAAGAGAGTGCAAGTTGTTTCCTATCAGCTAAATTCTGCAGATATTGTATGGAAAGTGGAATAAACCTTACGGAGCATTGACTATCATTATTGGGTATAAATATTTTCTTCTTTTCTTCTCAGTAGTTGGAGGTCTTTTTTTATTGGCTTGCTAGACTTTTTGATCAATGGAACGAGGTACTTCTATGGTGTCATGATCAGTTTTTTTGCTTTTTTTTTCATTTCCTTGTTTTATAGACACAACACTTTTTGAATAGAATAAAAAAAATACAGTATCGTTTTAAAAACGTAGCCGTTAGAATGGGCTCCAAGGAATTGTGGGGAGATTATTAGTGCAAGCCAATGTTAGATTCAAAGTAGAATTGAACATTGACATTGGAATAATTCATGCCTATGCCTTTGCTAGATATAGAGTGGAATTTTTGCTAATTTCTTGCCTGCAGCTATTTTAATATAACAATATGAGAGCTTAGTAGTTTTCCTCTCAAACAATCATCAAATTGCTAGAGTTAATTGTCCATTTTCGATTTAAATTTTTAACATACAGGCAGGTTATAAAATTTAGAACGTTAGGAATAAGAGATGGATTCAATTATAATTTAAACGTACATGTACATCTACAGGTCTCTTTCTTTCTCTTCATATTTTAGTCTTTTGCTAATGTGGAAACTTAGCTAAAACCTTTGCAGTTCCAAAATTATATAGACACCGAGTGATATACATTATTTTTTTTTGGTTGACAAAAATCAAAATTATTATTTAAGGAAGAGATATTTCATTTTTTGAATGAAGAAATTGTACTTAATATTATGATAATAAATTAATCAAATTGTTATTCTTTAAAAAAAATAATAAAAAAATTTACAATTGATCTTTCGTTGACCATAAGTGGTCAAATCGTTAACTTATTTAAGGCCAAATATTTTATTTTTCCAATTTTGATCTGAAATTTGAGTATATTTATATATAAAAGTATTACAATGAATGCAAAAATGTTAAAAATAAATCATGATTTATAAATTTTGCAAATTATATAAAGCAAAAAAAAAACGTTGGAGGAACGCACCCATCGCCATATCTCTCATTTTATGTGTTGCATCCTTACAATGAACGGCACCATAATCATATGAGTATGTAGTTATAGTTTTCTTTTTTATTTTCTAATTATATATAGAACAACAAATTTAATAATTATTATTAAAAGATAAGTATAATAATTTTTTCAAAATAATTTTGTGTGTTATTCTTGTGAACATTTTTGAAGTAAATGCTCGGTCTTCCTCAGTCGTAATAAACCATACTCAGTTGATCCAATTGTATTAATATTATTGTCATTCCAACTGATAACAATTATATTGGACTTTGCATCTTAAAAATAATCTTTGTCCCCCCATGTGACTTTTTGAACACCTCGACACTGATAAATGGGCACTTGGTTACACTATTTTTCTTTTTCTTCCTATAGTACCATAATTGCCCATATTTTTTATTTTTTCAAAAGTTGTATCGAAGTTAAAAATTATGAAATATAATGAAAACTTTTTGTTATGGTGGATTTTTAGAATTTTTCCAAAGCTTGAAGAATAACTCTTCCTCCTAAACCATATTAATTGAAACTTTCAATGTATGCTCTATATTTTCCAAAGTATAATGATATATCATAAGCGTAATCCTTTGGATCAGCAGCAACCAAAGCCTTGCACCTCCACCTGTTGGGCTTGCTTCTTATGAATTGCTTTGATGGGTGACATCCAAAATAGGGAGTCATAGCTTCATCAATTGATGGATTAGTTGGGCCTAACGGGTCTCCAAATTTAGAGAAAGTTGTGTTTAATTTGTCAAGTATTGGCTCAACCTTTACAAATTTGTAATTTGGAATGGGATGTGTATTGCATTAAAATACTTTATTATTTCATCAAAACGATCTTGCCTCATGGATATTGGAATAGATTCATTATGTACATCTGGCTGTAATTGCCAAAATAGTCAGCGACGTGGCACGAAGTAATAACCTGACAATAACAATATTCCAAAGAAACATCTCATTCCGTTTGAATTTATTGTAAAGCCATGCTTACCTCTTTGAATTACATAGTTTCTAGTTGATTTTCATTCCATGGCTTCTATGGCGTTTTAGACAGAAACAGTTCAAAAATTTCAAGGACTTCTTTGAAAGTCAGCACTGGAAGGCCTGTAATTAAATTAAGTCAATTTTGAGTTATCAGATATGTTTTCAATTAGCCAATTTCCAGAAAGATTTTTCCCTATATGTATATTACTTTTATTTGTGTCCTCTTAATAAAGAATTCGACTGAAGCAAATGCGGTGAGCTGAGAAGCAGGAAGGTTTTCTAAACTCACGTTATCTTCTTCACCAAAATCATCAATATTAATATTGTCATCATTCAGAGAGGTAATGAATACTTTTTGAGTTCCAGAAGATTTATTATGTTGATCTGAAGACTCACTATCGTCTAAAGATAAATACTAACATTTATCTAGTTCGTCTAGTGCTTCGTTTAAAGTTAATTGTAAGAAATATTTGTTATAAAATACATTCAATAAAATTTTAATAGCAGGAAATCAAGTAGTTTAATGCCGATCGTTGCGTTCATGTAACAATTAAAATTTTAGAAATTGAAATTACTAAAGGAAAGACATATGTAGTAGTGGCAATATTATATATTTTAATATATATTTCAAAATATATATCAATTTGTCAAAGGATAAGATACTACAACAATATATCAAATACAACAAAGTATTATTTTTTTATATTATGTTCTAAAATTATCTATTTGATCGCAAGGACATTTTTTTGATAAAGTATGCCTCATCTTCCCAGGCTCCCCATAATAATGGTAATAACTTTTTTTTTTAATAAAAAAGAAGGAATCAAGATTAAGACTAAGTACTTTCATACTCCGCAGTAATAGTTAAGTACTCTCATTAGTTTTAAAGGTTTTAAGTTCGTCCTTTTTTATGTTGCACTACTGTAACGAGCGGCTTAAATGAGCCACCATTACCAACGGTCTCACCGCTTATATCTATATAAGCAACCAGTTACTTGGTCTACTCATAATCTCTCCTTTTAAATAGAAAAGGAGATATTTGTGAAAAATTTAAATACCAGATCTATACATAGTTTTAGCATGTTAAGAAACCATATGGCAAGCTAATAAATATTTTGAATTCATAATATCCTTGAACAGCGACACTACTAGAAATACCTCTTGAACTATCTAATTCCAATGTTCGACCTGGAAAAAATTGCCAGGCAAAATATGTCCTTCAGTAAAATTGCCATCTGGAAAATTGCCCAGGATAAAACTGCCAGTGTAGACAATTGTGGTTTGTAATCTACTTTGTGTCTTTTCCATAGTGTTAGTAAACCCATGGATCTGGGGTTTATTTTGAAGTATTAAGAGAGGAGCTAAATGCTTTGAAAAGTGAAGGCGATGGATTTTAACCTGCTTGGTCGTCTTGCAATTGTACAAAACAAGTTTTGGGCTGATGTATACGGATTTTGTTAGTAAATGATTGGAAATTTTCAGAATGGCAATTTTCTTTAGTGATTTCTAAATAATTGTCAATAAACAAATTATTTATTTAACTTTCTTTCAGGCTGTTCAAAAATTGATTTTAGTATATTAATCCAAAATTATTTAAAATTTGGAATTTGAAGGGGGACTTTCGAAAGATCTAAAGATATTATTATTATGAAGTTCTAAATTGATAAGCCCTTTTGAAAGGTTGTTACGATCATTAAACGAATTATTTACATTATTACTAACCGGAATCTTGGATGGAAAGTAATACTTATGAAAAGTTGAAACTTCCCAATAAATGTATTAATAAATATAAAAAAGATTACATTACTATTTCTTTTATAAAAGCAATCATCTCATGTATCAAAAATAATGTAAAACGTTATTTTCTCTGATTTCATCCTCTCTCTCTCTCTGGAATTTCATTGTAAAATAATTTAAACCAATATGTATAAACTATTGTTATTTAGACTAATTCTTTTAGTTTTGAAAGTTGGAATGACGGAGGAGGGAGGGATTTTGGATTCAATGACTATGTTCTTACTAAACCTATGTTGGTAACCTGCAAAATATATGTGATTTTATCAATACTTCCTTCCTATTTTGTAAATTCAAACGTATTAGGGATAATATTTCGTTCGGAAGATGTTCCGTTTCTCAAGATATTTAATTTATACTTTCATTGTTTGTTTAAACTTGCTAAAATTTGAGCAATTTCCACATCTCTAATGATAAAATACAGAGTCAGTTACTTTAAATGAGGGAAAAGTCAACTAATAAAAACAATTTAACATGGAATACTTCCAGCGTTCTATTCTTCCTACATAAAAACTGTATACTGTTCAATTTAAATTATCGTTCATCCTAGTGCCGCCGTAGTTACAGAACTGATACAATATCGTAGATAAATAAATTAAAAATTGTGTCATCTCAATCTAATACAAGTATCAAACTATTTATATTTCGTGTTAAATTATAAATAAGATATACAAAATATTTATAATTCATATTATAACTTATAAACATATAGTATTATTATGTAAAACAATATTTTCCAGTTTCTAAGTTCATCTATTAATAAAATGTTAAAAATACCTTATGATATCACTTCTAACTTCTATTTACACGTTACACCTTTGATGAATATTAAGGAGAGAGATATATAAAATTGTAATATTAGTGTATATATTTTTTTTATAACTTCAGTAACTCTGCATAGTTTTGGCATGTTCGGATACCTTCGTGTAAGCGAAAAAGAGATGCCCTTTTGAATTCATAATACGATATTTTTAATTCAAAGAAAATTATGTTGATGGCTACAGGTGAAGAGAGAATACGGTTGTTGTTTCCTTACTATAGGTCGGATCACTCATGGGCGCAAAGAAGTTTACGCCTCAACTCTTTATTTTGTGTATGGGTTTTTCATGAGCAATTTTTCTGTATATTTGTCGCAGCCTTTCAAGTTTTATTTAGTAAAATAAAGGGGGAAGAAAATAAAAAAATGAAGAATACTTCATAAGAAAAAAAGAAGGAGCGAATCTTGGTCTTACTTCTTCTGAGCGTTGAGCCCACTTTTACTTTTTTGTGTTTCTTGGTATTGTTCTGGTATAAGTGAAGAGTTATTCGAACCTATTCTAATAAAAATCCTATTACATTTGAAAGAGTAGATAATCATCACATTTTCCTCTCAACGAGGATGTTAATTAAGATTAGTTGGGATTCATCGATAACATTTGTCTGTCAGTGATATGTTGGATGTGCGTTTGCTTTATAACTACTTCTTTATTTCCTATTTTTAGATCATTTTATCTTGGAGAAAATTAATAAAAGCAGCATGATGTACTTACATAGCAGTCTAATGATTGAGAACAGCTTGAAGCTGTGAGAAAAGTGAGAAACAAAGCTCCATGGATAGTCAAGATCCAATACTATTTCTATAGAAGAATTATGGAATGTTCAGAATTCTTTCTTTATTCTACATAATAAATTACGTAGACAACGTCAGCAAGACAACATATATTAAAACATTCCTTCCCTACAATTTATATAAATCTTCCAAATGTTTTTGTAAATTAAAACAGTAATCTCTTGTGCAGTGGATTTAAATCTTGATTGTATATTTTCAATAATTTATACGCTCGTGATGCCTCACTTGTTGTACTCAACTTCAACATGTTAATGTTGGATCTACTTGAGTTCAATTATTCCATGTGCCTGCTTCCTCGCAAAAATCTGAAGTTGATGAGGTTTTTATTAAGAACGATTTTAGGAAAAATGACAATGGAAAAAATGGCAGCGGAAAATTAAGGAAAGTATCTAAATGAAAAAAATGGCTAGATTCTTTTAAATTAATATAATATATACCACCAATATAATATACATTCAGAAAAATAAACAAACACTACGGTGTTCCGATGGAAGGACTGCTAATCACTTAATTCTCTGTTATCAATTATAATATCGTTAGACATGATATATTGCTCATATTTGACAAGACTCTTCGATTGACGCACAAGCATTGGCAAAATACTAGGCAAGAGCAACGATTTCCACTTCATAATGATCCAGGATGTGTCAGAAGAAGAGGTAGTTGGCTATGGCACAACTAACCACTGAGAGGATTCGGGGAGTCAGTCAAAGGTCGAGTCGTTGAAGAGCTCGAGGAAAACTGTAAAGCTCAGTACAGTTAGATCAATTTGACATTGCAATAGAACGGTGGTCTTTGTTTCTTCATAAACCTTATTCCAAAGAGAACGAAACAACCTATATTACATAGTTACCTAAAGGACTCGAATTCTCAAACTTGTGTATCTAGGACTATAAATTCATACCTCCAATGGATATCAAGCCAAGTTATGAGAACCCTAACAAGTGAATAATAGGCTCTTTCATTGAATTTGTATGTGTATGTTTCTAGATGAAAATGGCATTAGAATATGTAACTAATAATAATGGTCTTCAATTATATTTATCTTATGCGAAAGCTATGTGGCTGAGCATAAAATTATATCCAAGTTCTTGTTAGGGGTTGATCACAATATCCGATTTGAAGTCAAAAACAAGGGAAGAATTGTTAAAAATTTTACCAATAAAAGGACAATTAATAAAGTGATTCGAGATCCTTTATTTTCAGTAAGAGATGCTCAAATTCCAATATCTACAGGGATGATGGTAGATTGAAACTTTATCCGAAGAAGAAAACCAAACCAACCTAGACCTCAAAAGAGTAGACTTGACTCCTTCCTTGGGTGGGGAATCTTATCAATCCACAAATAAAAATGGAATAGATTCAAGAATTGACACTATGAAGGGATCTGTTCAAGGAGAGCTTGGAATTTAAATATTTCAAATATAAGATTATTTATTAAGGGGGTCATTATAAGATATTGAAGTCATATAGAATTTGATAATTTTGTTGTTTATTTTAAAGTAGGATATTTTTTGAGAAGGTTTTTTAAAAAAAAAATTCAATATAGAATACATTTTTATGATATTCTTCATCACCATGAATTATGAATAACTTATACAGGTCTAAATAAGAAAAAAGTGTCGTTTTTTATCATATAAAAAGTAAAATTATCTCGAGTTCAAAACAGGATCATGGAAACTACTTTATTGATAAAGGAAATACACTTGAACATAAAATTTATTGATAAAGGAAATACACTTGAACATAAAATTTATTAATTTTGTTTATATTAAAATTTTTTAACAAATTCTTTCTATGTTTTATATTCAAATCGGATATTGTGACCAGTATCTGACAGAAGCTGGAATATAGTTTTATTTTCAGCCATACAGCTTTGGCATAAGATAAATATGCTAATCATAATTTGGCTTGATATCCATTGGATTTATGAACTCCCATTCCTAAATATACAACTTTAAGGGATTTGAGTCCTATAAATGACTACGTAATATATTCTGCTTTGTACATTTTTCGGATAAGTAATAAAGTTCATGAAAAGATGAAGACCCTCGTTCTCATGTTTAAATTTCGATTCTAAATTGGTCCAAATGTACTGAACTTTAGAGTTTTCTTCCCTTACGGTTATCATTTCCTCATGCTCTCCTATTACCCTATCCTTGAGTGCCACTCCGAATCCTTTCATTGGTTTGCCTCACCACAGCCAACCCAACCCCTTCTTCTTTTGACACATCCTGGAACATAAGGAAGTGGAAATCCTTGATCCTGCCTCATATTATGCATGTTCGTCTATCCAAAAGTCCTTATTTCCCAAAAGGAATAATCCTTAATTTCTAATGATAATTAATAAGTTAATAACGGCGCAGAGACAATCACTTTTTCCATTCAAACAGTTTTCCTCAGATTTGTTTATTTTTCTTATTATATTAACTCTTGACTCTCGTATGTGACTTATTCGTTATTATATAAAAAAATACATAAATCATGAATTTATAAAGAAGTGGAGCATGGAAACAGAAAGAGGCTAGTAGATAAAGGTACCGGTGACGTTTTAGGTTATTTCTGCATCAGAAAAGTGCACTATTTTAAAGTCAAAACCAAAACTTTGGCATTTCAGTTTTCCTTGACATCCGTTTTATTTACTGGATTGACAAAATTCCGTGTACGCTAATTAGTAGTAAACAATCATGTGTGTTTATGAAAGTATCCATTTATGTCACTAAAACACATCATAAGTTGAGATTAAGACGAATACAATGGTTTTATTGGTTGGACTTTTTAGTCCAATCTGCAGTACCAACTGATAATGTTTACTTTTATAGATGCTTTTTTTTCCCGGCTGTAGAAAAAATACAAATATGAACTATATATACCCTAATATCCATAAAAATATTATCATATCAAATTCAATTCAGGGTGTATAGGGTTAATAGTATTTATTGTTTTGTTTCTGGTTTGAACTCATTATACAGTGGGATTTTGAAAGTAAGTATTGTAATTTTGGGGCATAATTTTATCATTATTTCCACAGAAAACAACCATTTAGTAGATATTTTAGAAATACATTTACATATTCTGATTAAAAAGTTCAAAGGCAACATCTAAAAAAAAAATAGGGCCGTATAAACGTCATTTATTTATATATTAAGGAAAAATGGCTCTATGGAAAATGTCCTAAGGCGAAGTGGTTTAAGGTAAAATGTCCTGATGCAAAATAATATATTCTTTTGTAGAATTCTTACGACATACAACCAATAAATATTCAATGTTACGAGTATATCTATATATTAATAATTTCAAAAAAAAGCTGTTCACAAGTAATTTTGACTACCACTAGTAGAATCTAAATTATTGTGAGATAAGTTGGAGTGAAATCTGAAAAGTGATGTCAAAAATCTTAAAATACGAGTCCAAGTCAAGTTGCGAGATATTGGGTACATTAATTTGTGAGTTTCAAGCCTTGAGTCTTATTGAAATCTGAACTTTGTCGTCTGACGACGAATTTTAGTCGAGTTACGAGTCTTTCACATTGAGTCCTGGTGAAATTTATTTTTTAAAGTCTAAATCGAGTCCTCGTGGAGTTTGAAGTTCTAATTTAATAAGGGTTAAGTACAAACCCTCTTCGAGTTTTCAATTTTAATTAGTGAGTTATCAATTATAAATAATTGATAACCAAATAAACTGCACAATATTTTCTTCACTTTTATATATTGAATGTAACTGAATAAAACAGCTCACACTTTCAAGAGGTTGCATGAATTATTCAAGTACTGAAGTAAACGATGGCATTAAATGTTAATAGGCTGAATTTAAATTGCTCTTGTATTAGACTGTATTTGTCTTGTTTCCAACTATTAATGATTATCTGAGAATAGTTCCTAATAATTATATACATTGAATCAATAATTTTTTCAAATAAATGACGATTAACCACTGAGAGGATTTGGTGAGTTAGTGAAAGGTCGAGTCATGGGAGAGTGCGAGGAAAACTGTAAAGCTCAGTACAATTGGACAATTTGGACTCGAATTCTCAAAGATGTTTCACTAGGACTTTGAATTAATACTTCCAATGTTTCAAGTCAAGTTATAGGCTCTTTTTACCAATTTCCATGTGTATTTTTCTAGATGATACAAAAAAAAAATATAATGGACTAGTGTGATATTTATCCTATTTTACTAATGCAATAGCTATGTGGCTGGGTATAAAACTATATCCCAGTTCCTGTCAAGTGCTGGTCACAATATCCGATTTGAAGTCTAAAACATGGGAAGAATTTGTTAAAAATTTTTCAAATAAAAATGCAATTAATAAAATTTATATTCACGTGTATTTTTTTTTATAAATAAAGTGGTTTAATTGATCCTGCATCTTGTTTTGAACTTGAAATATTTTTTTCTGAAAAATGATGTATACAACACTCTTTCCCTTAGAAAAAATTAATAAGTTATTTATCATTTATTAAAAAATTACGTTGTCACTTATGGGACTCAAATACCTCAAAGTTGTATATTTAGGAATGGAAATTCATATCTCCAATGGATCTCAAGCCAAATTATGAGAACCATACTTATCTTATGCTCAAGCTATGTGACTGGCATAAAACTATATACCAATTCCTGCCAGGTGCTAGTCCCTTCATAGTTTCAATTATTAAATATATTCAATTGTTAGGTATATATGGATTGATAAAATTCCACATCCAAGGATGGAGTCGACTCTACTCTTTTGAGGCTTAGGTTGTTGTTGTTTTTTTACCGGATAAAGCTTCAAACTACCATCATTCCTGTAGATATTGGAATTCAAGCATCTCTTGTTGAGGATAAAGTATCTTGAATCCCTTCTTTTGTCCTAATTCTTAGAGACTATGGAAGTATTTCTGTCTCTAATTAATGAAAATCGATCTAAGCATATGAAAAGCACATCTAAATTAAAAATGTGTCACTCCATTTATTCCATTGTATTGTTTTATGTTTGATATACTTCAACATTTAAATAATAAATAATGTATCATATTCATTTTTATAACAAATTGATAGAAGTAACTTTTATGATTATCTGAATCCTCTTTAGCGACTTTTTTGATTTTTTTCAATGGATATATTTTTATCGAAATTATTAGAAAATTATTCATTTTTTAAACATCCATAACCCGAAAATAACGATCAAAATCACTATTTTGACTATATCTAATTTTATCATAAAATGACCATTTTAAGGGCTTTTAAACTCAGCAGATATGGACTATAATACCCACCATGATAAAAAAAAAAAAGATTGTATGCCTCTGTAATTGAAAGGTCAATCTAGACTTAATGAAACAGTTACACTAATTCTAAACTTTTAAAAAACAATACAGTTTAGAGAAATATAAGGCACTTGAAATCTTCCTGCGGAGTTGGCTTCAACCAGACGTACCTAAATCAACCAAATTAAATATTTGCATGAGTGTGAAATACATTATTTTTAGAACCGTTTCTGTCGTCATGAAATATTTATTTACGTTTATTCAATAAATAAATTAATTGGTGGAATTAAACATCTACAAAGGAATTTACATTAATATTTGTTTTATATGTGAATGAAGTTGGAGCCGGATTCTCATTCTAAGTTGAAATGAATGAATATATAGAGTTGTAATAATCATTTTCTTTGATAAATATCACTGAAGACCATTAATATTTACTTTAAACGTAGTTACATATTCTAATGTCATAGTATCAAACTAGAAATACACACTTAGAAATTAGTTGTGAGTCACTTGTTATGGTTTTCATAACTTGGTTTGATATCCATTGGAAGTATAAATTCACAGTCCTAGATATAAAGGGTTATTCAAAACGAGCAGTTTTTGGATTGTAGAAATAAAACACATGTAATATTATATTACGGTAAAAACTTTATTATAAACCGAAAAAAACAATCCTTTACAATTATTTCTACAAAAAAATCCCCTTCATATGTTGGCCGCAACTTCCCTTTAAATGGTCCATTCTTTCGCGCCAATTTTTGATGACGTGTTCGAGGATTATGACCGGAATCTCACGAATAACTCGCTCAATATTTGCTTCCAATGCTTCAATCGTTGCTGGTTTATCCACATAGACTTTTGCTTTTACGTAACTCCAAAGAAAAAAGTCCAAAGGTGTGATATCACTCCATCTTGGTGGCCAATTCACTGGGCCAAAACGTGAAATTAATTGATCACCAAAATGATATCCCAATAAGTTGATTGTTACGCGTGCTGTGTGGCAAGTGGCACCGTCTTGTTGGAACCAAATATTGTCGAGACCCATATGCTTCAATTGGAGGTACTGTCTTCAAAATGCTCCAGGTTGTTGCATACGACAAGCTGAGTTGTTGAGAGCGGTGGCGAATCGATTCTTCACGATCTTCGGCTACACTCTCAGCTACGGCCGCAATATTTTCTACGCTGCAGGCTGTACGTGGCTTACCAAACGATGAGACATCCCTGCAAGTTGCTGCCTGTTCAAATTATTCGATTATTCTGCAAATTGTGGATTCTGAAGGTCGATTATGTGGACAATAAGTGGGGCTTAATTTACGAAAAACTTCTTTCACAGAAAGCTGATTTTCATAGTACAATTGCAAAATTTTTACACGTTGTTGTGGCGTATATCTTTCCATGAAGAATTGTAAAACAATACAAAGTAAAAATGACGTATGAATTTGACAGAACTCACGCGCGTCTGTCAAAAAATCCCTACTGGAAAAAACCACTCGTTTTGAATCACCCTTTACAAGTTTGAGAGTTCAAACCTATAGGTATCTACGTAATGCAGTATGTTTCCTTCTCTTTGGACAGGAAATAATGTTTCTGAAGAGACAAATACCATCTTTTTAATGCAATTTCAGATTGCTCTAACTGTACTGAGCTATACAGTTTTCCTCGCACAAGTATGTATGTTTACAGTAATTAGTCAATTACAATTTCATAATTGGATGGATCAGGCTAATAATCCTATTTATGTAAAATTTCTTTTGGGATATTAGGTGAAACGTAAAAAAGAAAGCAGATTACATTGTTAATGGATTATTGGATTTATAAGCAATACATACTTTTAAAGAAGAAAAAAAATAAGTTTACGTTTTCTTATATGAAATTCATATTAATAATTTCATTCTCTAGATCAGTGGTTCCCAAACTTTTTTGAGTTCAACCCTTAAAATATCTGACTAGTCAATGTGCAAAACTAGAAATGAATATAAAATTTGGATTTGATTTCATTCAAATAATTGACTTAAAGACCATATAACCCTTATAAAGTTCAACCCCTAGGCATATAATATAAGTTATTTGACTATATTCATCGTAAATATTTTTTTTTAAATTCTGAATAAGAAATACAACAAAAAATTGTACTTATATGGATTTTTTTTTCAAAAATTTAATATTTGAAATTTGGCCACTTCCTCCCAAAAATATAATCCTGTGGACACACCTCATAACAAAATTGTATTTTTTAACTATTATTTGAAATATTAAAAAATCGGAATCGATATCTGGAATTTTTACTAGAATTGCATTGGAATCAGCATCAGGATTTTGTATGGAATCGTTCCAACGCTAGTAGAGAGTAAAAATTACTCATGTATTTATTTAGTTATTATAAGCCGCGATCTGTATTTATTTTGTATATAAGTTAATACGAAAAATTTCTTCTCACATAAATAAATTGAGCCAAAAACTGTATGTAAATCTTGCCTGCTTTAGATGGCATTGTGAAATCATTCATCACAGAAATCCAGAATTCGGCGAGTGTTTTAGAATTAAAATCTGACTTGAAAGTGCGATAAGCACGACCGATAATGTTGAGTTATATTTTTGTAGGAAATAATTTTTTAAATGATCCAGAATAGACATTATATAAAATATTTATATTCATCATTATTTATGTTTTTTGCCGCAATTTTAACTATTTTCTTTTTTGGAAACCACTGATTTAGATAATTATAATATGATATGAGGGAATGTCAGTTATTTTACGCAGTAAATCTAGAACTGCCCCCTGGGATAGAAACACTTTTTACTTCCCCGAAAATATGTGAATTTATTGAGTGAGTCTTTCTTACTTATAATTGTTGAAAATATATTTTTTTACTTATAATTGTTTAAAATATATTTTCTTACAATCTATAATTAATTAATACAACTGATTTAGTACATTTATTTACTTATTTTTATCACGTCGTTATCTTTATTGTATCACACAACCTTTTCTCTAAAAAGAAAAAGAAAAAAGACCAAAAATCATCTGGTATTAAGCCAAATAAGTTAATCATACCAACCACTATTTATATCTTAAATACTCGCAAACTATCACGGTCATATTATTTATTTACCATTTTAAAATAAATTTACATATTATTAAAATCTACATAGTATTTTATTCGATACTGTATTGTAATATTGCTAAGTAATTTTTTATTATAAGAGTAGTTATGATAAGTTATTATATTATTTCTATGAAGAAATAGCCAAAATTTCTTCATAGAAATAATAAAATGGACAATATAAATATTTTATAAACGACGAGGGATGAACAATAATTTTTATTGTGTTCTTTTGGAAACGGAGCATATGTATAGAATAACTTATTACTTTCTGTATTTTTGAAAAATAATAAATTATGAAATAGCCATGACGTATCAACTGATAAGAGGGTATTGACAACTGACAATAAAATACCCAGGGTATTTTTGTGTTGGCGAGATAACGCCGTATTATACAATAATTTAAAAGAAAAGGAGGAAGGTTTAGAGAGATAATTTTTCAAAATGTTACGTAGAGTACGTTTTCCAGATCTCTTTCTGTCGGATCAGATATGATGATTGTAACGAATATGAGTAATTAAACTTTATAACTGTAATAACGTATTATATTATTATTTTTCTCATACAAAAAATCACTGAAAGAAATTTTGTAATACTGATTATTTACCCTCAAATATCATATAAAGGTAAATTCTGCCAATGTATCAGTAATATTTAATCACTTCTACATATTTAGAAAAGAACTTTACTCTCATAAATAAATCCATATTTAAATATTTGAAATGGGACGAATAATAAGAATCGAGAATCAGGAGGGCTTTTTTTGTTGTTTTTTTTAATCGGGATTAGCATCGAGAAAAAAATGTTTAACTTGCGATTCCGCCTCTTATTTATCACTCTTATTTGATTCTTCATTAATTTTTAAGTTATGGAAAAAAATACTTCGAAAACAATTTCCAAAAAGTTTAATTTTTTGTTAATAGTTGTAGATTTTTGAACTTTTTTTAAACATCAAATTGTTTATTTGAATTTTTTTTCAAAAAATTGAATATTTGAAATTTAGCCCCAACCTCCCAAAATATTGTCCTGTGGACACACCTGATAGCAAAATTGTATTTTTAACTATTATTATAATTATTAAAGAATCGACATGGATAATTTTTTACAAGAATAGCATTGGAATTGTATAAGGATTTTTTACGTAATCGTCCCATCACTAGTAGAGAGCTGTATTGAAAAATCATTCAAGTATGATCTAGTTATTATAATGTTTTTTGTAAAACAATTTTATAATTTATTATATTATAGACGGAAATAAATTATTCAGTAAAAAAGTTATGACAAATAAATACTATTGTATTTAAGTTTAATAATTTATTTGGTTGAATAGAGCATTATTTCTTGTAGGAAAATTAGTTTATTTAATTAACAAAAATATAATTAATTAATGTACCTTCCTAAAGTTATTTTTATCTTCTAATAATTTGAAACAGCAACATTAAAATTTCTGAATAAATTGACAATTATATGTTTTAAAATATTAGAGGTATAAAAAATGCTATTTGAGGCTTAATTGATGACTAATTATCTCAATAAAATGTATTTTCAAACCAATTAAAGTCCCAATTACCAAAGAACCCCCTGAAATGAAGAGGTTCTTCTCCTTGTTTGACTATAGCGATCGGTATTTCCAAATCTCTTCCTGTCGGATCAGAAATAAGATATTCTTCAGTCATTGATAAAATATTTTTTCTTTCTAATTCATTTGATTGAGACCCAATCCATATATAAAGGCAGTCTTCAACATCTAAAAGCATGACATCATCGGGTATCAAATCCCTTTGATTGAAGTCGAATATTTCCTCCATTATAAATTGACCACTTGCATTAGAGCCCTGAAATAATCTTGGCTCTGAGTTGTTGCTTCTATAATTTACTTTTAAGTCATTTACGTTCTCATAAGACTGTTCACCTCCAAGAAAATTCCAAAACTCTTTATTTTCAAGTCCCTCGTAAATATTTTCATAGTCTTTTCCAAAGAGATAGCTCTTTGATATTTCTCTTTCGTCTCCAATTGAACACTTCCCATACCATATAAAATTTTTGGATTCATTTGTTTCAAGAATAAAGCAGTCATTAGTGTTGAGGGACAAAGCAGAGCATTCTACTTCTACTGCTCTAACCAATAATTTATTTGTTCCACGCACATGTAGAAGTCTGTGTTGATTTTCATTTTCATTTTGAACCCCCTCTTCCCCTTTATTAAACTTTGAGGAAATCCCACCCATCAAAATTTTAAAACGTCCTTGAAACATTGCAAGGAAATGTGGGGGCTCTTTTTCTTGAATGACTCTAACTTGAACCGGTTTACCACCATATTTATCATCCAATTCTACTGTTCTCCATGCGGCTATTCCTCTTTCATCCTGAGATGAATGTATGCCAAGCCAATAATAAATGATGTAGCATAAACGATTAAATTCATAGTAAGAATATAAAATAACATAGCAATCTCCAGAGTAAAACAATCCATAGTTTTCCTGTGACACAGGCACTAAATCACCTTTTTCAATTCGAAACACTTCCTTTTCTCCAGAAGCATCATCCACCATTCGGAAATAAGAAGCCATTGATGGCTTATTATTGTGAAGTGCTTTAGTATCAAATTTGGGGGGTAACTTTTTAAAATCGTTTTGTCTTTTGTCATTTTGGCTTTGAGTAACATCTTGAATTTTCCAATTCTTAAAAAATATTCTAAATTCTACAGGTTCTGTATTTTGAACAATTTTTGTAATTGAGATATTAGCTAAATAATTTTTTTCCTTAATGTATCCTTGGCCGGCTTTGAGTCCTTCATTACGATACATAAAAGGCGATTCTTTTCCGACCCAAACCCATATTCCGGAAAGTAAATGATCGTCTATAATATATGCCTTCTTTGATTGAAGCAATTTTTGATTAAGCTGATGAACATCAACTCGAGTCATTACCACTTCATCATTTATTCCTTTTTCCAAATCATAGATGGCGACTTCTTTTCGTCGAACATATTGAATATCATCATCTGAAACGGTTATCTTTGAATCTTTAAGCTTTTGAGCTTTTTCATCTAATGGAAGTACTGACTCAAACATTTTTAATTCTTCATGCGAAAGATGTTCAGCTTCAGTTTGATCATCAAGCACAACTACTTTAGCTGATGGGGTCTCTTCCTTTAAATAACTTCCTAGCTTTATCCCATTCAACTTTTCATAAAAGTTGGAAGTGCGTCCTCTCCAAACAAAAATACAATCAGACTCAGTTTCCGAGCAAACTTTCAAAACATAAACATCACCTGAATTCATTTCAGACCAACAATGAGGAACAATTTGTTTGATAATAATTGGATCACGTTTCCCTTTCACTAAAAATAACTTTGGAACCAAAGATCTCTCAAAGTGACTTAATCCAGTATCGAACCCTCCATTTAAGTACATTATTCCCCGATAATTTTTAAAATAGGATAAAAACCTTTTGGATTCACATCCTTGACTTTCACGATGTTGAACCGGATACCCATCCAAATAGTTATCTAACTCTACAGTTTTATATGCAGCGACGGTTGCTTCATCCTAATTGATATAAAATAAATGTTAATAACTTTTTTACTGTACATATATACTCAGGATAATTGCAAACTTTGTTATTACGTGAAATATAATCTATCTCATTCATCAAACCAAGCTATTTTATTATAAAAGAACATGATTATATTAATAATCATGATATTTAATGAATATAATTTGTAATCATTCAATTGTTTGTTAACTATTTCTTGGGCCAGTTAAGTTATTCAAGTCGGATTATCTAAATCTTTTTATAACATGTTAAAAGTATCGAGAAAACTATTTTTAATTCAAAAGTTACAAGTAATAAAACACCTACTCGAGTCCAAGTCATTGTGATGGGAGTCTCAATTTCTGGTAATTGGGTTTCCAAGAGCAAACACATTCCAGGTTAGTATTTATTTTATACAAAACAGTCATCCAACGTCTTTCATAACATTGTCTTGTAAATTGTCTACAAGGGCTATACAATGTAAAGACTTTGAGAACTACTCTTCCAGTGGATTTAGTTTTTTAGTAGTTTTGATTTAATTTCTTTTTTTAGACACAATTTTATATTGTATCATGTAAAGGAAGTCAAGTCTCGAGAAAATTAAGTGATGTTCAAATAAAAATGTAAATAATTTTGCTAAGAGTTTCTGTACATTATAAGTAGTCTATCGCTTAACTTTAGATAATTTATGTCTAAAACATTGCAATCTAATTAACTTTGCTACTATACAAAAATTATTTTAAAGATATACTTTCTTGAAAATATCATATAAGATTAATAGTTATTCATGCATTCAAAAAGTTCAATTCCCTTTGATAATATTAAAAACAAAAGTATTAAATTTATGTCAAATACAATTCTGAAATATGAAAGCCTAACATTATTGCTGTTATTCTACTCAAAATTGGATTATTCCATAAATATATATATATAATACACGTATTTGAAATTCATATCAAATTTTGAAAATAATAATAGATTTTTAAAGGTATTTAATCTTTATGAAATACAAAATGATATTAGATTTGTATACAAGGCTAATAAGCTAATAGGAAATTTTGTTGAGTTGTACTATTGTTGCCATTTTTAATATTATTTTGTTCTTTTGAAAGCCAATTTAAAAAAATAAAAATAGCAAATAGTTGTTGAAATTTAAACACAAAAAAGGAAGCTTATTTTGAAAAAAGATTTTGTTGTATTGCTAATCACAAGAATAATTCAATATTTTTTGCGAACATTAATGGAAAATTCATAGAAATTAGACAAAAAAGATAATAAGATATAACTTTTTAAAGTTAAGGGATAGACTTCAAGTGAAATTGATACGTACTATTGAAAATCAGTATGCAAAATTCACTCTGAGAAATAATTCTTTTAACTCCCGATACTCAATTTAATTTTTCTATATTTTAATTTGGCTAAAATACTGATTTTTATTATATCAAAAAATATTTGAAACATAAAGATTTTATGGATTACATCCCATCATATTTATAAGTGGATTCCTATAAAATGTAATTTATTAAAGTGTCAAGCAAAAGCAAGACCTATAAAGGTTTTAAGTTCAAATTAATCTAAACACAAATATTTTCTGATTTCTAATATTTTAGTAATTTCCTATATATGTTTTAACAAGCACCATTTGAGTACTTTCTCATCAACAATTACTACAACCAATGCCCTAGGCCTTGTGTTTTTACACTAATATAGAGACCGTCGTATTTTATCTTTATTTTAGATCTCACTCATAGTAAAAGCAACACTGAAGAGAGCCCTTCCTTGGGAATGAATCCAAGAAAACTTATTATACGTACCTATTTTCCAATATGAAGAATATCAATAGTTCAGCAGTGCCATGAGTTTTTATTTTGAAGTTTCTTTAATTCTAATAATATATTTATGATACAACAATATTCAAATAAATAATTTAAAGTTGTTAAAATAAATACACATTAAGAATATTATGTTTTTTAAATACGATAAAGATTTTGTAAAGAGGGGTAACAAAAAAAAGTATTTAGGTCAATCACCTCTACAATGTCCAGTCAATATTTTCATAAAATTTAACTTAGGTATTTTAAGCAATTGTGAAGCTCATGAATATTGAATACTCGCCTTGGCAGTTTTTTGTATCTCAAGTATATCATCACAAATCATACTAACAAAAACTAACAATTTCAGGATGAAAATAATGGACTCTTTCTTCCTTCTCTTTAATCAATTTTATAGCTTAAAATATATATAATTGGTCCAATCTTTTACATATGAATTATTCCTTATAGTGTGCCACAAAGGGGTATTGTCTATAAGAAAAATGTGCAAATGTTCGTGAACATCAATAAGAAATGTATATGTTGGAAAGTTTGATAGACACAGATCAATAAAAAAAATATTGTACTAAAGCAATAGCATTTAAAACAGGGCCTTCATATATAACATGGTGACATATTTTTGATATGTACTCAATTCTTTATTATACATATATACATTTTCCAGACACTTTGAGAATATTTTCACACGACTTAATTGGGTTTGTCTTGAACATTTTTGCCTTGAACGTTTCTGCCTTGTACGTATTCACCTAGTAACGCTTTTGCGAATGACTTTTCCCTGATGACGCTTTTGCCTTGATATACTTTGGCCTTATGACGTGTTTGCCTTGTACAGTTTTGCCTTGCGACGTTTTCGTCTAGAGACTTTTTTGCCTTGGATAATAATAGAAGGAAAACTACTTCTTCTTAGTTTTATATATTTTTGAGTACAATTTTTACCCTTGTATTCCAGCTTTGAGAAATTAGAAATAAAAGGGTAAACAAACTAGACAAACATAATTCTTCAAACCTTTATATATAGGATTCAAAGCATTGGGAAGAAATCAAGGAATACTACTGCTAAGTCATCAATCAATTTCCATTTGACTAAGAAGGGCGTCCGTCTAAACTTAAGACCAAAACTGGGATCGGTAGTTATAAAGCAGTAATTATATTTATTACTAAATCGCTATAAGATATCTCATATCGTCTTTAGTTTTTTTATCAGTTTAGATGGATTGCAGATATAATAGCGAAATCTTGTTCATTATTCATGTATTAAGTTAGATTTATCGTTGAGTTAAGTTTGAGAAATCCAGTATGTATATTTATAATTGTTTCAAATAATTTATGTATATATATTATTAGAGAATTGATTAGATTTCCCTTCTATATTTGTTATTTTAGTACGTCAATTTCAATTATTCGACTATATGAAGTCTTTAAAACGTTAACAAGTTAATTAAAACAAAAGATTTTCAAAAAATAATAGGTTTTTTGTAGGAATATAAGTATATTTTTGTGGGTTCTACTGAATTCGATTGATTATCATCTTTAAAATATTACCAAAAATGTTTTTTGGTAATGTCACGATGTTTCTTATCACCTTATTTCATGCTAAACTTTTTTTATCAAATCTTAAGTATGGAATCAGATGAAAGAGGTATATAAAATTATATATCAAATGTCGGTAAAAACAATATAACAAAGATTAAACATCTTAAAAGATAACTTTCTCATTTCAGTTTAATGTTGTCCTCCGTAGTTATTGTATAGGCTATAAAAAGCTGTAAAACCAAGTTTAGTTGTTTGTACTAGTGATTCTCAAATGGAGTTACGTTGAGATATTCTACGGGCAGGACTTAAACTTCACGAATATAATGATTTAAAACATAATTTGAAGGAAATATTTCATATTCAATTTTCTAAGCTTTTGCTTTCAGCCTAGCCTAATGTTTATGAGTCTTTAGTCTCAGATCACAAACCATGTAAATTCTTAAGTCTAAAGGATAGTTAACTGAAGTGCTTACGCACTCATTTAGCTTTTAGATTGCAATGTAAAAGAAATTCAATCATTGGAAAATATTTCCTTAGTCACCAAAAAACGATTCATGAAGAATACAAAGATCCCTCATGAATTACTCATTCACAAGTTGTGACGGATTATTAACATAAGGAGAGCTTGAAAGAGCATTAACTAACAATAATTTATACTTTTTAGGATGTTGTGCTTATTATTATTCAATGAATAATTAAAATATTAAAGGGCAAACAAATACGTCTTAAATACGAAGAATTGATTTATTATGTGTATACCTGAATAATGTCCAATTTTAAAACATACTTAAATAATTTGCATTTATTGAAATTATGGAAAAACGAGAGGTTTTTTCAGAAAAATTATCCATTAAACTGTTAATGTAAACGGCAAAGAGAGGGGGTCCAAGTACATTACCTTGCAGATTAGATGATGTAACGTCACAAGGTTTAGAGACTGTGGAATTGATCACTACATTCTGTATAATATTCGTCAAACAGGAACTAAGCCACTGTAAAAATTGATCTTTAATACAGATGCTGGACAATTTAAAGAGAATTTCCCTGTGAAGGGATTTATTGAAGGCTTTGCTGAAATTGAAATATAAAACAATACAGTCAAGATTACAGTTACTACAACTCACGATAAACTCCTAAAAAAATTAGAAACACCGACGTATTAGGACGGAATATGTGCCCTGCTAAGAATAAGTTTAATACTCTCAAGGAACGGTTGAAGCTTCCAGTTAACGATCTGCTCTATTATTTTTCCGACGTGGCTAGTGAGGGATATAGTTATGTAATTAGAAAGGTCAAGAGGTTATCCTTTCGTAACTATGGAACTGTGCTGGGCATTTTCCAATTAGTTTGCACATAATTACTTTGAAAAAAAAAGATTGAAAATCATGGGTAGATAGAGAGAAAACAATTCATTTACTAACTATCTTTAAGAAAAAGGTGTTAATTCTTTCTGTTCCATTGGAAAAAGAGCAATGCATATTTAAAATCACACTAAAAACTTGCCCTGTTGAAAATAAACACTCAAAGAGGGACAGGAATCGTATCAATAGGACACACATGCATTTGATTCAATTCCAGTTGATACAAAATACGTGTTAAAGCAAGAATCTATGCCAACATCATCTCAGATGAGTAGACCATAACTATTTTGCTAAGAACCAATTCCATCGTTGCCAGAACTTATTATCTTCTTCCTGATCTATTTGTACAGAGGTTTCATATTAGAGTGAGAAAGCTTTCATAGTAGCCCAACCTCATGTTTAATCTTATTTTGTCAAATAAGTTGCTCTTTTCGTATTTTTTTTTTTTTGTAGCTAAGGGATTATTTCAACATGGAAAATGTCGTAAATGATCCCAAGATCTTTGTTTTAAACGGTACAAGTCGTTTAATTTCCTTATCATTTTTATCATGGTTAATCTTATATACTCGTCACAAGCTCAGTACTTGAATTTAATATAAGTCTTGTTTGGGTGGTGGGAAGAGGTAAAATGGCAGACCCAGTTTTTGGAGGTGAGCACCAGATCAAGAATATTTCCACCAGAAGTCAGTCGTAATTGGTTTAATATCCCTTACTTTCAAATAAATATTCCATATTAATTTTAATTTTAAAAGCAGGAATAATCACATTTTGTGATTTTTTTCACAATTTTAATTCTGGAAAAAATTAAAATAGATTGTCAAAATGATCCTGGAAAAATAAAATTTTCATTAAAAAGCATACTAAAATAAAAAAAAGTGATGTCATAATTTAACTGTCAACTTTTTTTCATGATTAGTTAAAATGTTCCAACTGAATTCATACACTTAGATAAAAAATTATGATTATTTAAACATACAAATGTAACATTGATATAAATTGTTTAAATATTGGTAACTTTTTGAATTCTAACCTTTTAAAAGAAGTAAATTGTTTATTTTTATAAAGTCCCAGGCAATTCGATGTTAATACTTAATATAACATAGTAGTATAAAATTATTGTCCTGGAGTCTAATTATAGGTAGTACATATATACAGGCAAAACAAATTTATTAAAGTTCTAAATGAAAAACAAAATTAAAAGTATTGAGAAAGAGATAGATTCACAAGCTATCCCTTAAATTCAAAGAAATTATGGTAAAAACTTTTCATTTGTTACAAGGCTTAGATTTCTTCTGCTGCTGAATACAATGTACTGTTCCTTTTTTTATTAACGATAAGGCTACATATCTGGCGTAAACAGATAAATTTATAGCTCTCACTTCTTTCATTACGATAGGTTCAAACGACGTCAGCCTGAATGCAATAAAGGCTTATGAGTTGATTACAGAGTCATATATTATCATGAAGAAAATGTATGGGGGGATGCATATTGAAAGTTTTTTGGGGTGCAAAAGGAATAAATAACATCGATGAATTAATAATATTAATTATCTTAAGGTAAGAAAAATGCATTCATAACTAGAAAAATCGATAAAGTGACATCCTATGTCATACCTAAAAAGTAGCATCTTGCAAGAAAAAAACGGTTTTTTAAAGCAACTTAATTTTTTTTTAAATTATACAGTGGTCGTCGTTTTGTTTAAAAAACTGGAAGAGCAGGATCAAATCATCGTTGAAAGGAATCAAGGGGGGAAAAACAATTATATCCAATTGAATATTTGGTTATTTGTATTTTTTTTCTCTCGAGGCCACGGAAGTACCGTTAGAAGATATTCAACCCCTGCCTTTGTAGATTTCCCTTCTGTAATCATTCTAAAGCAATTTTTAACATTAAAATTATAAAAGGTTTGCTGGGTAGTGATGGAAAGTTTCAAAAAGAGATTGTACTTGTTGGCTTTTTACGAAGAAATAAAGGAGCTATCTTGGAAGTAAAAGCAATCGACTTTTTTTTTTTTATGACTCTGCATCTAACAGTATTAAATACAAGTTTTCTTTTAATAAACTCATTTGAAGTCAATAAGATTTCGATACATTATTAATAGCAATAGGAAAAGAGATGAACATATTAGATTCATTTAAATATTTGAACTTCTTTTACTTCTTCAGCTGTAACCTGTCTTAAGGAATATCACTTTTCATATTTAATAAAGCATTCAGATATTCTATTTTTCAAATGCAAAACATAGGCATGACGTGTACAAATGTGTATAAATGCATTAAAACATAGGAGTAAAATAAAAACTTGTTAAATAATGGTTCGTAATAAATTATGTTTAATTTACAAAACGGCGATAATTATGTTAGACAATTTAAAGAATTCCCCGATATAATTTATTTATTTATGACAGAAAACATAAATAGGACCCCAATAGACCTGGTTTATAAATTAATATATATCCAGTATCAGTGGCATTTAGATGTAAGAAGAGAGGTTTGATTTATGTACATATTTGTTATTAATTTACTTGATTCAAACATAAAAAAAATATATTCATATTTGTATAGGTTTATTTTGTATTAACATGAAAATAATTTTAAGAAAAATTATGATAAGGTGGATGCCATTGTTGCCTCACAAGCTTTTTCTCGCTTCTTTGATCTAAAATAGATAACAAATGGGTCTTTGTCTTTGGCATCCATGCTTGATTAACATAAATTGCAAAAAAAATTCTAATAAAAAATAAATCTTCAGAGCATATATGTAGAAAGGCTATCATGAACTGATTGGTTGAAATACTTATTTTCAACTCTATTCTACCCTCTGGCCTTAGAATAGGGAATATTTTTGAAACCGTAAGTAATAAGGCCTATTATTTTGACAATACTCCTATTACATAGAGAATATATAATAACTGGAATACATTTTCATAAGTTCCTTTTTCTCTCTCATTGAGTTATAGGATTCTTCATTGAAATGTCGTTATCAGTAAGATATTTCCTATGAAAACCTATCTATCTTCTTATAAATAACTATGCTTACCCTACGAGAGAGAAGCTAAATTTTTAATCATTTACTTACAAAATGAAAAAAAAAATGTAAAAGAAAAAATGAATGGAAATTGTTATCGGTTGATCTTGAGCAATGTCAAGGTACACAAAAACTTTATAAGAGATAATTCTCTTTTCCTGGAAGGCATAATTTTGAATTGAACAAGACTCTCGATTCGTGCTAGACTCTTGAGTATTGTGGCATTTTATATAATAAGTAAAGTACTCCCGATGACAGATGAACAAAAAAAAATGTTTTTCATGTTTTGAAGTGCAGAATCGGAGCAGTATTTTGAAAGATACAGGGTAAAAAGGGAAGCCTCATATGAGTGTATTGGATATGGACAAGCAAAAGAAACATGTTGAGGATGGAATGGGAATTGAGAGAATTGAAGGAAGTGGAGGTCATAACCAATTGTTGACAAAGGATAAGTTGAATTAATTTGTACATCCTGGATTTCTCACTCACTTTAACATTCCTCCACATAATAAATTCAGGTAAGCTTCTATCACAAATTTATAATGCTGCACAGTTCAAACTTTTCCTGTTTTGTAGGAGCTCTGCCTTTGTTTTGACTCTATTTTCAACGATTTTTTGGAACAATCTGTACATACATGAAAGACCTTAAAATGTAAAACGACCATAACAAAAATTTGAACTATAAGTTATTATAACCCTGAATTCAAATATTAATTATTTCATACCACTATTACTTCAAAATTGAGGATGATACATCTCTATAGATCATTTTGTTACCTTTTATATACCTCATAACCTTACTTTCCCAAAAGAATGTGAATAAAGACCCCAATTCAGTTTGAAGCTGTTAGACAATTCTTTCTCATTATGGAATTATTCACTACTCAGTAAAATTCCACCAATAAATATTCAAAACACTAATAAAGGGGGGGGGACGATTTTTCTATTTAAGCTGACACATGCAGTTTGTCAAGTTTGTTTTACGGCTATGAAGTAAGCATAAGTATCAATACTTTTTGTTACTTATTGCTATAATTTTGCCAAGGTTGTCCTTAATGTAACAATTTTTACATACAGCAATGAAGTTTATATTTTTCCCTCTGATTGTTTGTTTGTCTGTTGTTCAACAGGATTATAGCAAAGTTGAAGATCGTTTTTTTTTTCCTTTGGTACGAGGATTACATATGATCACTATAAGAGGCCATTAAATTTTGACACATCAAGGTAGCACAAAAAAGTAAAAAAATACATAATCAACAAAAACTTTAAAACGGTGCGTGGACAGAGCGTCGACTAACAAAACGTCGAATACACAAAAGGTTGACCAGACAAAACGTCGACCGCAGAATATAAAATAAGGGGCTTCTCTAATAGTGTTGCAATATACCCCATTCAGACATTTCCCACCTGAAACAAACCCCCCACTCCTATATAAACAACTAGTAAGGGCCCCTCTCAACCCCGTTATAAAATCCAAATGTAGGGGCTATTTTCGGCTACTTCTTGGTCCAAAATGGGAACAAACCCACTGCCACTATTTAAACAACCACTAAGAGCCCCTGACAACCCCTATTTACACCCCAAATATTGGAGCTGTTTTCTGGTACGCCCTAGCCCCAAAATGGGATGAAACTCACCGCCAGTACTTACATATACCCCCCGAGGGGTCCCCAGAAATTATTAGGCTGTTTCGGATTTTATCTCATTTTGGGAAATGGCGGTACCCAAAAGTAGCCTGAATTTCCTAGATATAAATTGAGGAGTTGAGAGTGGCCTTTGAAGGTAACTTTATCTGACGGCGGTGGGGTTCCTCCCCTTTTGGAATCTAGCGATACATGAAAACATCCCAACTTTCGGTGTAGGAATTTATAATAACTGTTGTTTATCTAGGAAAAAGGAAATTTCTAGAGTGAAATATCGTATTGAGACATATAGTTGAAATTAGTGTCATTATGTAAATATAGTAAAGATGTTTTTTATCGGAAAAAAATTAAAGGTCTGGATTGAAGGTCAAAGTCAAAGTAGAAATCATCTCTTATGCAAAGAAATAGTATCTAGAGTAAATTGTTGTTATTATAAATAGGTATATTTGGAATAAAATTCAGATAGTTATCTCACGATTGATGGATTTATTTATTCCTTGTGACACACAATACATATATGAAAGATGGATCTGATAGACATTAAATTCACCATGTTCAACATCACACATTTTTGACTTTAACATACTGAAGAAAGGATAATGAATTCATTTAGGAGTAAGAACTATATGCGAAGGTTTGCGCTTAAGCGATTAGCCATTCTAGTTTGCACAATTTTCAGAAATGAAACGCAGCTAAGTCGCAAATTTATTTTTGCAGCTCACAGGGTTAGACTTACTATACCTGGTATGATTACTCTTAAGAAACATTTACTGATTTTAGTTATCTTCTATTTAAAATTTTAAAAATAGTAAGGATCACGTGACCGTCCTCTTTTTACATCCTACGGGTTGACTTTTTATAAATTCATCAAATGTTCGGTGTTTTATGGGACAAAGACCAATAGATAAAGTAAGAATCTATGCAATTTTTTTTACACAAATCCAAATTATATTTTAATTCATCAGTCAAGTTTGTCTGTCTCTCTGTCGTAAAGTATTTTTGAATGTGTACTTAATATCAAAAGCTGGGTTCCCTAGATTTATTCTGCAATCTTTTCATTTTCTTTTTTTTTGAGATTATTATTATACTTTATTTTATAGAAAATTTTGGGAAAATTTAGAACGACTATTTCAAGATAATGAGAAGAACACAAAGTGGGAAGATGTTCGGTTAAAGTGTAATATTTAAGCATATCGGTGATTCCCCTCCACTTTTCAAATTAGGTATATATATATATATACATTGTGCAATGATGAAAATCTAGTTTAGAATGGGCATGTTAAAAAGCAGAAACTGAAAATCAACATGGTAACCCTGACAATAAAGGACTCAGAGGCGATTTTGTGAGTGATATCTGAGGAATTCTAGCAAATGTCCTTGTTTGTATCATTTTCTCCTTCCTCTCTTGTCACAGCTGATTGTAGCTGATCTAATTTATCTCATCTAAAACATTCTTCAAATTGTCAGGGTTACAATGTTGATGTTCGATTTTTTTTTTTAACGTACCAATTCTTCATTAGATTTTCATCATTGTATATATATATATATATACAATACCCCCCCCTCTCTCGTTAAATGAACACTGATCGAACCACGTGTCCTTATGTCAAAATATAAATGTATGGTCTTTTTACTTTAAAGCATTCATTAGCCTTTCGGTAATGAACGACCTTGCCTACCTGAGACGTATAGGTTCCCAACCAAAAATGAATGTGAGCTTCACGATTTTTTCTGCTAAAAATAATGTATGAGTCACCATCGTAAAACTTTCCATAGGATGCCTCTGGTAAAGTTATTAATTTAAGTTTCCGTATCCTCCATATCTCAAACGTGTCAGCCTTGGGATTTGATAAAAGAATGGACGAGAAGGCAGGTTCCATGTTTATTACATTTAAGGTCAAAGTATATTATTCAACTATATCTTAAGTAGTAGATCCAGAATATAACTATGACTTTAAAGGCAAATGTCCTATATTAAATCAATGTATGTAAACTCTAGTATCTTTTATCGTTAGGAGTAAGGCAGGTATAATTAATAATTTCTTCAAAGAGAGAGTACTAATCACTGTGCAATTATGATAAGCTTTATCAATATAAAATAAGAGTATGACGATTGAAGTGATCATTAGGCATTGCTATTTTTTTATTCTTAAGCAAAAGATAAAATTATTACATCATCTTAATAATCATTAAATTATTTACCATATTATTGATGTATTAATTCTTAGTAATTATAAATTTATTAAGGTATCCAACAAAATTGGAGCTTTATTTGTGCCCAGATTTATATTTATAATATTTGCTTTTGACGAATAATTATTTTAAATTTTGATTAACTGACTAATCAGTATCATCACCAATACAGGGTGGGGCATGTGAGTAGAAGGTTTTTTTTTCATTTTAGACTCTCCAAACAATATTTGGGCGCCAATTTGTATTCAATATTTACCTTCACTTTCAATGTTGAACATGAATTACTTCAGTGCTTTTTTTGTTAGTTTGTTTGTTTATTTACTGAAATCATCTCTTTGAGGCCAAATATACATCCTATATGCATTAAGGTGTCTCATAATATTAAAAGTTACTTTCAAAAATGTATTTAATCTCAGCTACTCAAATATAAAAAATAAATTCTCTAAGACAACGATAACAGATACCGACGAGAGCTTAAAGTAAATTCGATGACTAGATCTTAGGGTGGACCGAGAAATTTACATTCAAATAAAGATTACGCAAAAAGCACTTGTCATAAATGTATTTTAATTCCCTTGACAATTACTAAATAGATTTATGTATGTTGTGTAAAACTTTGGATTGTCTAATTTAAAGTATCTTTAAGTAATTCAGATGAATGTGTTTCAACTTTCTCCGGTCTACCCTACTCTACATATGGCGATGATGTTGAGTTTTTCTTTGGAATTGATAAATAATAGGACTTTATTTCATATATGAGGATTAATTTGACTAAATGACACAAAAAATTAATGTTATTTTCTTTTATGTGTTTTTATTTTATAGTCAGGATATATCTTTTTTTTAATGATTAATGCAACTTAGTAGAAATTGGTTTTGTTCCTCATCCGCTGTAATGAAACCATGAAAGTCTTTCGTCAATTTTTTTTTGGCCTTCAATATAAGCAGAATTTTTTTCCATAAAAATGGAGCTTCACGAAGAAAACAATCATCAATTTTGAAACACATATAAAGTCACATATTTTTTAAATCTGAAATCAAATTTTATATAATGATGGACGAGTTTTTAATGAAACAATAAATAAAGTTATCACTAGTTTCAAAAACATTCACGTACCAAACAAAAATGATTAAATGCTGTATTCGATGCTACATATCTTTTGCCATGTGTTGGTATATTTTCATTAGTCAAATTTACGACCATTTTTTTTAATTTAAGTTTCTTGATCGACATCATCCTCGAAGGATAAAAGGGGTGGCTGCTTCATCATTCAAATACCACAAATGATGAATAAGTTTGTAGAAGGGAGCTTTTGATATTGTTTTGTCCTTACTTTTGTAAGCTTTCAATGACTTTAAAAAGCATAAATCATAATATAGTACTTTTTCTGCTAAAATTCATTGCAGCCAAGGCTTGACATATATATTTATTCATTTTAAGCTGGGAACATAATAAGGGTATTTTAAGAGAGTATATTACTCTGACCATCCAACGAGATTAATGCATTGTACGGGGAGGTCGAATTTTAATTTGACCTATTATTATCTCCACATAAAAATACAAACATAGTTCGTTGAGCTCCATATAATCAAATCTCACAATTTATTTTGATGCGATAATATTTTAATAAATCTTCAATTTCCGAAACTGATAAGTATCTTTGTACTAATGATTGTAAGGAGTCTATTTTAAAACAATTTATATTTTTTCAATAATCTCTTAATTTTTGAAAGAGAAGAACATTTGAACTTTTTGTTACATGTTTGATTTTCACTTCAAAAACATTTTTTATAATCAATTCACGAAGATGACGACCACAAGCAAATAAAAGGATTTCACTTTCTAATTTTTGCTCCAGCAGGCAGCATAGTGGTAACATTAATACGACCAATATTTGAAGCTTATTTATCGTAGTGGAGTAATAGCACATTTTCTTTGAGTTCCCAGTATAGGATTGCTTTCCAAACCGCTTGTGTCTGTTTTTCCCCCTCTTGAAATATCCAACGTTGTAACATTAATAACTTGTTGTTTATTTCCATATGTAATGACAATGTGCAATCGTTATTCTTTCATCTTCTAGTTATTCAAAGCAGGCAGTAATTTGCCGTTCCAACCTAAGGCTAAATCTATTATTTATCCATTCTGAAAGATAAACTCAACATAGTTATTTTAATTTTGTAAGGTAGACCAGTGAAAGTTGAAACACTTTTTACTTAATTACTTGGAGATATTTCAAATTAGACAGAAAATTATATTATGTGTCTTGGGACACCCTAATATACATATATAACACATATTTAAGTATGGATGCAATAGTTATTAAATTTGATTAAATTCAACATCGCAGATTCTTCACTTTAACAACAAGAAAAAATTATATTTCAATAGGCTGAGTTTTGCCCTCTACAGAAAGTTCATTTTTGTTTATCATTGAAAATATATCTATTAAAAAAAAATAGAAAGGGAAAAAAAGCAATTGAAGACACTTCTTTCAAATTATAAAGCAATTGCAAAAATCCTTTAAATGAAATAAAAATAAACAAACAAAAATCTCAATTTGGTTTCAATAATTCGCAGCTAGATATTTAAATTTGTATTGCATAAATTTCAAAAAAAAATTGCCTACTATTTTCACACCTATTTCAGAGAGTTTTTCTCAGAAAATATTGCAATTTTTCATTCTAAAAGATAATATTTTTATTGCATTTTTCTTTATAACTGTCTTGTTATGGAGGTATTCATTGTTGAAATAATATTTTATTAATTTAATGAAAAAATATTTATCTCAGTCCAATGCTTTTACTCGAATTCTATTTGATTGACTGCTTAAAAACTCGTATTTGATGCAGCTCAATATTCGACTGTGACAGATGTGACATAACTCGATAGTTATAACTCGAATACAATAGTTGCAATGATTTACATTTATATATTACCCTACTTTCAATTATTCTTTTTTTATGCAACATTTAGAAAATTCTTATTCTTTTCGGTTTATTTTATTACATAACTCAACCTTATTTTAAAGAGAAAAAAACTCTCCAAAACTGTTAAAATGAGAAAGGGAAAAAATGTTCTTTTTTATATCAAATTTGCCGTAGGTTTCTATTTTCATTCGTCCCAGATTATAATAATTAGTGCATAAATGATAAATGTTATGAGGAAATTGTCATATCTTTTTCAACATTACTTAGCAAAGTGAAGTGAATAGGGTAGCCATTTTTTCCTCCTAAGTATTCTTATAGTTATCACTGTGGCATTCTTGTATTTAATTTGTAGTGCAGGCTAAAGCCCAATCTTGCTTTTGAAATCATTCTTATTTGGGAAATGAAACTCTACATAAAATACTTTTAATTTAATGACATTAGATTTAATAAGACTATAATTCTGGACCACCTTGTATAATTCTCCTTTAATCTACAATAACCTCAAAATTGTCTTAGTATTTGATAAGCGTTTTGTCAGGATATCTATTCCAGTTGTACACCGATCATATCAAAATATTTCTATAGTTTAGTGATTTTAAGAACATCGTGTAAATACAAATCACGTTATATAATTTTGTCACGGACCTCACTCTTAACTTTTTCACGGGGCCTTCAACGACGACGAGACCGAATAATAGGTATTTCTCTATATTAAATATTTGATACACTATAATAATGAATAGCAAATTTATTACGAAGCATTTGAGATGATATCTGTTTGTTTTTGATATAGATAAGTCCTAGTGACATTTTTGGCTTATCGGATAATGTCAATATATAATTATATAAATAATTTGAGATAAGGGTATGTGTGTCTACTTTTTATTGATTGATTACAATGTTAGTATTTTTCCTGCTATCTATGGTATATTAAAAAGGATATTTTTTTAGTGAAGGCCTCACTTGTTAGCTCCCCTCCAAATTAAGGAATTTTTCCTCTTCACTAGAAAATTGAACATGCGAATTTTTTTTTACAAAATTCAAAAATATAATTCTGCGGACGCTCTGTATATGTACCTACAAAATAGAAAATAATGATTGTTACTTTAAATGAAGTTTAGCACCGAGCATGTTTATCTAAAGGTGAGTGCGTCATATCAAAAAAGAATAAATAGTACTTATCTCCTATACTAATGGAACAAAATTTGTCTGTATGTTGTAGACGTCTAATAACTCCGAGCAATGCGGATTACTACGGCAAGTAATATGTTAGATGAGGGGGGGGGTAGGGTTTTAAAATCAAATTCAATTTTAACCTAACTTTTAGGATGCAAAATGATCTTTTAAGCACTCTGGAAAAAAAAAAAAGTCGGCAAACATCCCCCCTGCCCACAAAATTACGTTTTCACTCATTTTTAAAAATCTATTTTCAAAGAAGAAACTCGTAAATGTCGTAATTATTAAAACCTTTTTATGCTTAAAGCCATACTTATATAATATTTTATGTTTATGAAGTAAAGTTTTGATATCATATATAAGGTACAGGTCATAAAAAAGATCAACTTCTTCTACATATTATTTTAATCTGTTTACTAGGGTGTGTAATTTTTAGAGTGACATATCAATTCGATTTTCTGTTGTATTTATATTAAAAATGAATGTTTGAAAAGTTTCAGTCTTCAAAGAGCGTTTTTGACCTCTCTAAAAAATTTGAAAATGACTTTTTTTAACGACATTCTCTATTGGTAAATGGATTCAGAAGTTTCAATTTTAAGGTTGTGTTGCTGAATTTCAGATGTTTCAATTTTAAAATTATATATTATGTCATATTTTAATTTTGTTGATTTGATCCATCTTTGTTATCTAATCCATGTTTCGGGACTAGCAGAATTAATATTTCCAAGAATATAGTGAAGAGTATTCGTTTCCTGGTATACATATGTTCTCACTTCTCATACCAAAAAAACAAAAACTTGTCAATATTATTAATAATCATCTATTTCAAGGAATTGGAATCTGAAGTCTGTCTTCTCTAGGTCTCTCTCTGGCTTTGTATTCTATTCTACAATCCTTTACATTACCTTTATTTTAGTCAAAGGATAACGACATTAAAACATTTTGAGGTTATTCGGCATGGTAGTGAAATCAATATCAGCGAAGAGGATTACTTTTAGATTCTCAAATGACTCCTCACAGTGAGCATTCTTACTTGTTGAGAAATGTAAGAAACATAATTCTTCTATTAGACACATTAATCAAATCAAATGCAATCATCAGAAATTGCTTAATTTCATTTAGCCGAGCTCAATCTATCAAATATCTAAATATATATTTAGTTTTAACCTCCTAATTCTCCCTAGTCTTAGTTTTAAGATGTATAAAAGTTATCTAAAAAAATGTAATCTTATGGAAAAAAAGGATTGTCAATCAAATATTTGAAAAAATTTCGGAAACTACATTTTCATAATTGCATAATATATGTGTATATATGATATTATGGATGATATGAAAATAATTTGAACCCATGGTTTGACGTTACTCAAAATATTATCTTCTATATCTTCAATATCATGGTTCTGAAGTGAAGTAATGAAGTAATTTAGGTTTATTAGAGAAAGGGTGGAAATAAATCAAGCAAGCTGTTGCAAAGGCAGTAATTAACTCCATTTATTATTTATTAATTTTGTTTAGTTGAATGTCTGGATAGAGTTTAATCTATTTTAGATGGTAAAATGCCACCTTTTACCTCCTGGATATTCACTCCTGAGACATTTTATTGCCTAAAAATAATGGGTGTTTGTAGTTTTTTTTTTTTTTTTTTTTCCAACAGCAAGGTCTTTATTCAAAATTATATATGTAAAAATACAAATGAAAAAAATGAAAACAGAAAAGGAAAATTGCGTTTGTAAAAACATAATTCAACATTATAGTTAAAAATTAATTTCCTTTTATAAACCTAAAAATCAAAAAGCAATAATATTTACACATACACTATTAAAATATAAAAACCGACTAAGAAACGTACAAACAAATCTTTTCAAAAAGGTATCAGACATAAAAAGATATGAGTAATAAAAAAGCAAAAAAAAAAAAAAATGTTACTCACTTTTCGTTGAGTTGATAACCATAAGTAGTAACGGTTTCTATTGGCCTAGAGGGATGATTGAGATCCTCTTCCTATTGGTTACCAATCCTACTTTCATTGAGAACTTACTGAAAAAAGTGAAGAGGGTACCTATTCTTTTCACCAGTTGAACTTCTGAATTCGCCTCCAACATAGGGTAAGATTGTCTGCATACAAATCCACAAAATGGCGTTTCTCAACGTGGAAGATACCAAAACCTACGTACTTACGTAATAAATTAAAAGGGATAGTGGCAACAAATAAGAACAGAGAAACTGGGCAGTTTTGTCTACAACTTTCTCCCAACCGTTTCTGTTCTTAAGAAAATATTTCGGCTCAGGCCCCAGCTTCTCATTTAAAATAGGTTCTATTTGCTTAGATAAAGTACATGCAAATATCCGATAATATTCGTTCAAAATCGTCTAGGATCTCCATTGCCTGAGTTTTATTCCATTTCCTTTTTTTGGGATAAGGGCTATTCTACCTCTGGTAAGCTATTGGGGAAACTTACCCTTCCTCTCCTGATCATTTACAAACCTTAAAGGATAAGGGATCACGTCTTTGTAGCAAAGAGTGAAAATTTTACCTTACCTGCAATCTGGCCTAGAGGCTTTATCATCCTTATATGATTATCCAATATAATGGTAAATGTTCTTATTAGTAAACACAGAGAGATCTTTGGCTTATTTTGGCCTTGGAACGTTATTTCTAGGGCCATCAACTACTTTTTGAAAATGATCCGTAAATATATATAGTATCGATTTTGAGTTTCTGAGTTCTACATTGCAAATAATAAGCTTTTCTTCGAATTAATAATTATTTTCAGATGAAAACATCTTAAATCTTCTCATAGGATTGCATTCCTTGTCGATTTTATTAGCCATTTCTTTTTCAGCGATCTCAGACACTTGATATAAGTCTATGTTAATAGATATACATGCTTAGACCATCATGTAATCGGTATTTCTATTAACCTTGAATATAACTTAAAAGTACCTGTTGTAATATTCCATCAAAATAAGAGCCATCATTCATTAATCTTTCTATATCTTTTTGGAACTGCTTCTTTCTCTTCTTTTTTAAATTTATAGATATAAGACAGTGTCGTATCTTGAATAATTTTTTGAAATATTTAGGAGAACTTATTGCAAAAGAAATCAGTAACAAAGGAAATTCTTAATTTATTACTGAGAGACAATTTATACTCTTCCAATTCACAGGTCCACTTTAGTATTTTGAAAACCTTTCTGCTTGAGGCCGCTAAAAATTGTCATACCACCATTTTCATCAAAAGATAGTTCGTATTGGTAGGAAGCACTCCCCAAGTACGAAAAAAGAAACGAGAAGATCGAAGACCCGTTCTCCATGATATACAATCACTTTGATTCAAATTACCCACAGTGTCTAGTAAATCGACTTCCCAAAATAAATTTACGAAGAATATACTTATTTGGATATATTCCTGATAATTCAAGATCCACATTCATATACCCGATTAATAAAAATGGAATAGGCTCTTTTCTTTGAATATTATTATTGCCTGAAAGAACGGAAATGATTTTTTTTTTCGGACCATGCGCATTTATTTACGAAAATTTTATGCTACAAGTCGAAATAAAAATCATATGCAATATTGAAATTTGAAAATGACGTCACAAATCATAATAAACATGACTCATAAATATAAATAATGATAATAAATAAACTAATAAACTGAATGAAAGCACTCAAAAAAATTTATAAATCTATATTTTAAATTATTTATTTATTTAATAATTATTAATTCAGTAATAATCTCTATTTACAAAGAAGTAAATACTTATTGTTTGCATAACTATTAAATTTTTAGATATATTCTGCAAATTATAATAACAAAACTATTTTAAGATTAAGTTAATCCAAAAAAAATTAAATCTCCAACTAAAACATCAGCTTCTAAAATAAACGCTGACATTTCACTCTCTTCTGCGTTGTCATAATTTTCAATTTGAGACCGATATAAAATATTATAACACATTTTATCTAAATTAAAATCTTCCACTTTGGCATTAAAGATTTCAAATTGTGAATCTACAAGCCATAAATGGCATGCATTTTTCCTATAATTTTTCCTTTTAAAATATATAAAACCTCATTTCGTCTATTCTTCGATATTTTTAACATAATTAAATACTGTTTTTAACCCTTGGGTTGTCTTCATTTTCTGTACACACCTTTTGCCCTTTAGATCAAAATGACCCGTCTATACTTTGCTATAAAATTATTGGACTTTTTTAATATTTTAACGACTACAATTCAGTTTGCCAGAAGAACCACTTTTTAATTCACAAAAAAATATCATTGAATGACTGCTTTTACCCTGCCCAAATCAACTTTATAGCTAAAAAAATATGGGAAAGCAATTTTTTTCTATATTTGTTTTCAATTTTCCTCTAAATAATTATAAATACTTACAAAACAATGACAAAATAATAGAAATAGTAAAATAAATTCATCTATTGAGCACATGATGAACAGTATGATAAGGAACAACCTTTGCATATGTATTTATTGCATTTAAACATGTATTATTCGTCTTATTGTCCTTCTCTTTAGGGCAAAACTGGCATCTTTTTCTCTTGCTTGCTTTGAAAGTAGAAGTTGAGGCTTGATCATCAGGTCGATCCGGAAGTCCAGCACTCTGAAAAGCTTTCACAATCTGAGCTGAGGCCTCTGTTCGGGGGACGTTTTCCCTTCTTTCAATGAGTGGAGCTACAAGTGCCTTTCCTAGCTGTTCCAGGAACACTCTTCTCTTGTGGCTCTTGTGAGACATCCAGGTCGGATTGATCTCTCTCCAAATTACAAAGGCATTGTAAGAGGTAACGTCAATGATATTGTGAAAGATGGCCAGGGGCCAGTCATCCTTCTGCAGCTGTATGCTCCAATTACCATGTCTAGATTGTCCACACCTCCTTTGTTTCGATTGTAGTCCATAATTATGATTGGCTTTCTATCGTCACGATCACTAATGCTCCCGTCTCTGTGCAGTGTGCTTAGAAGAACTATATTTTTGTTTTTCTTAGGTAAATAAGAAAATAAAGTGGGAAGGGTGTGAAGGCAAATTTTAATGAGAAGACTTCTCTCTCTTTTGATGCAAGCAGTGCGGGTGGGAGCTCAGGCTTGTTTTACGAACCGTACCAACCTTGGTAATCTTCCTCTTCAGGAGCTGTTGTCCGAGTTGATAAGAGGTAAAAAAATTATCACAAGTCACATTGTGACCCCTCAGTCCCTCGGTCAGATCAAGTACAACACACATCCCTTGGTTTTTCTCTGGGTGTCCATCGGCCAACTTTCCTGTATATACCTGGATTTTCCAAGCATAACTTGATTTGGCATCGCAAGCCACCCTCCTCCAGCCGTCCTCTCCTTCCAGTTCGGAATCAGAGTTTTCCTCAAGAATGAGATCGAAAGCTTCTTCAGAAATATCACGCACACTCATATTGAAAAAATGTAAATGCAGTGAATTCTAAAAAACCAACCACCTTTATACCCCCTTGGAATGCACAGACAAAGAACAAATATTACATTGTCATTATGCTATTACGCATAAGAAATTGCGTATTAGAGAGGCTAATCAAACAAAGAAACATTTTTTATTACGCAACTACTTTTGTAAGTTTCAATTCTATTAAAATTTGATCATGGGTCATTTTGACCCGGAAGACAATCTTTGTGCATTTTTTTGTACTGCTTACGCAGAATTGTTTCTGCGAATATTCGGGACAAGTCAGGAAAAGTAAAAAAAAAATCAGGCCCAAAAACGTTATTTTATTGGTTATTATGGTTAGTTAAACTATGCGATGGGGCATTTTTACCCGAAGACCACAGGAGGGTTAAATCACCCTTTTTAATTTTTGTTCAATTTTTTTCCTTCAACTATCTTCCTACGATGTTTCCTTCAAAATCTTTCTCTTCAGCAGTTCTTCACCAACATCTTTTTTGTATTTTTTTTTTTTTTTCTAAAATGTCTTGCAAATTCCGGATATTACATAGGCATAAAGAATGCGTCCATTCCTCTCACCCTCACTTGACTCTGCAAATGAGCTAAAATGCTTAAAGTCTTTCAAATTGTACTTTCAGAGATTTGCCTCTTCTTAGAAGGATGATACATCGTTCAATGATATCAAAGCCTTTGTAGTAAACGGAAAAAAATCAAATTAATTCAGCCTATATAATTATGACCCTAATTTGTGGACAAGCCGAGGGACAATAAACAATATAAAGTATGCTGAAATTTGGACAGCCAATAGATAAAACTCTACAACTTAGGTAGGATGTATTAAAAAAACCTACAAGTAAAGTGAAGAGACTCGGGAAAACTTAATAAATATAATCCACTTTTGCGAAACTTTGCCTAAATACAGTATTCTAATCAAAAAATGTTTAATCATTCAATAATCAAATTCGTTAAAGAACCAGTTTGAAAATTAATCATATGGTAGAGCTACATCATTCCCTTGCGAAAAATGATTGGTGGCGCCCTTTACTTTGTTAACACACCTACTATGATTGATAAATATGTTTAAGAATCTAAATAAAAATATCGTTTTTTATCATTTTTCAGCCTAAAAATGGAAAAATGTTGAGTTCAGAACAAGATACAGATTCAATAAGAACACTTTGACATAAATGTCCCGAACAACACCGGACAAACCTACATTAGTCACTTTCACATGTAAGAGTTTGATTTAGGAGAACAAATATAGTGTCCAGTGGGAGGGCGAATAGTTATTGAGCTTCAAGAATAGATTTGAAAAGGAAAAGAGTGGGCGGGGGTAAAATATGTTAACAGTTGTAATATAATTGAAATTTTTGTTTTATAGATAGTTCAGATCAAAGTTATGTTGTTAAGATTTATATAAATTCGGGTAATTGGCATTTATATTTTTTTATTTTATTTTGGGAATGTTATTTGATTATAAAACTTTGGTATTCAGATGCAATACCTACGTTGGATATATTTTAGGATTGATTAACTTGGAGATTCCTAGCTGTAGAAACGAATGGAGTTATAGGGCCCCAACAGTGACACGAGTTTCTTTCCTTTAGTTCTACAACTGCCACTATTTCTACCACACTGTTTTTTTTTCTTATTTAATAAGTATCATAATTAAATGTACCTATAAAATTTAGAGATACCAATTAAAAATACTCATTGTATGTTTGAAAAGTATACAACTTTATGCAGAGTAGGGTAAAATCGGCGCCTATATTCTTTTAACGATTTATTAAATGTATTTGTGTGTTGACGGATTGAATATACTTTAATCGAAGCAAGGATCCCATCATGAAACCCCAAATAAAGAAACAACTACATCACTTGTTGCAACTTGCGTTCTTGTAGTTAATGTTAGAACATCTCACATTTCTCCAAAGGAATGACATTTGATTTCAACTGATAGCAATGTATTCATTAATTTAAATGGTTCAAGTTAGAGCAGGAACAATAAACCACTAACTGAATTATTACACAAATGTTGTCAATTTTTGTTCAATTTATCTAGGAAAAGTTTTAAAAAATGTTTAATTTTACAATTAGAATGTTAATTTCTATATAAAACTTTTCTTAATGTTTGAGAAAAATGGTCTGAGTCAACCGTTCCATGTTTTAATTATCCCCAGTCTCCCTTAAATATAAATATAATTGAAGGTTTGTTAAATAAACAGCTCTTATATTTGATTTGTGTTTGTGTTGATTACAAAATACTATAAATATATTTATTAGTTATTATTCATCGTTGATATAAGTAAGTTTTTAAAGGTAATCTAATTATGAACAAATCACTTGTAATGAAGTAATTTAAGCTTAAAATAATAAAGTAAGGCCTTTCAAAATAGGAATTTTGTGCTTACAAATCCTGCCGTTTGTAACAACACAGAATCTTTATTTACTTTTTTAAATATTATTCCAGGAACCGAGAAATAATCAGTAAAATCTTGTGTTCAAACTGAACTTTACAATAATTCATCTGCTGGTACAATTTATTTCCAGTAACTCATTATAGTACGACATTGTATAGCAGTACGTTCCAAAAATCGTATTATTCTAATTTTTTTAAATGTTGAACTTTTTTTAGAAAAAATGTGTTTTATTTTGATATCGCCTATTTGGTACATATTACAGCTTTTTTTTATTATCATGAAGTTTATTTTTGTTCCTCTCTGGGTGACCCATAAATTGATTAATAGTAATTGTATGTATTAGAAAGTACAGTTTCCATTAAAAAAACAAAAAACTTACTGTTATTAAATATATAAATGCTCAAAAATGAGTGCTGATGAGATCAAAATTGATCTAAAAAAGGATCACTTTAACGAAGAATAGAAGAAAGATTATTTATTTTTTATGTCCCACTCTAAATATTCATGTATCATTTACTATTCTAGCAATTCACTACCTAAGAAAGGCAGCATGTAAAGGCATTTTACAACTATGCAAAAAAAAGTACAAAAATGATTTCCTTGCAACTACAAATTTATAAAAAGAAAGGTCTAAATTGCAAGTAACTGCTGAGCCAAATACAATTAACAAGGATGTTAAGATAGCATCCTAACGAATTTGACAAACTGTCACCGAAAATCATTTTGAAATGGAAAATGCCCAATGAAGTTTTTATAGAAGCTGCAGATTCATAACGTGTAGATTTTAAGATCAAAAATGAAATCAAATCAATTTTTCTTTTCTTTTGATTTGAGGACAAGTAAATTTCTTCTTTCTTGATAAAAAATATTTTGTTTAAAGTACAAGTGAGTACAAAATTATTTTAAGTGCCTTAGTGAGCACAATGCTAAGATTTACCATATTAGGATCGATGATTGTGTCGTCGGTAGCCCTTTTTTGGATAAGTTTTTCCAGGCTGGTACCCGTTCACTCTTTTTCCGTTCAACCGTTCATTTTGTAAAAACTTTCCTTTCGTACTTCCTTCATTCATTTTTCCATTCAATCGTTCATTTTTGAATTTTTATTTATTTATTTAGTATAAAAAGTCCAACCTATAAATTACTCATTACTATATAACGCCCTTTTTGTTTCGTAAAATACAAAAATGAGCCTTTAAGGACGTTGCTTACTAAAAGTGAACAGACAATCCCACAGGTCCTAAAATGATAGTCTCAATTTTATATAATTATTTTCAATTTCTTCAAATTATTTATGTTTCTTCAATAGCCTCAAAATGTATTCAACGCAACCTCCAATTTATTTTCAACCTTCTCCCTCCTTTAAAAATAGCTTAACCGACATATTTTTAAGAGCTACCTTATTTACTGGAGAGGTTGGAAAGTAGGAGAAGCGTCAAACGTCATATATTAGTTTTTTTTTATAGCTGGGTCACCTAAGGGCCACAAATCAGTAACTAAATCTAATTAACTCAAATATAAAGCTATAAAATCGACTAGAATTATGTGCTCAAAGACTCGAAACTGCAAAATTTTAGTTTAAGACAAATTACTTGAATTTGATATTGCGATAATGAGTCCTCCACGGCTTGTTAGGCCCACTCATCAAACTGTTTATGCTACTGGGCCTTAAAAACATATGTATTTTTCTAACTTTAATAAATAATTATTGGTGGGAAACTTCCAAAATATATGACGATTTGATTTCACAGTGTTTTGGAGCTTCAGTAAATTAATTATCTTGGATTGGAGCTCACAATGAAAATCTATATGTAAGTGTAAACACTAAATTATATATAATATTTACCCCAAAAATAGAGTGAATAAAGTAGGTATGTTACAAAATGCCGATTTACGGAGAGAAAAACACTTTGGGAGGCGTGCACGGAAGTATAGAAGTGTTTTGGCGATCCCCATAGAAATGCTAGATTTCATTACTTAAATGGGGGATATCAAATTCATGTCATTTATATTTAATGATGTAGATAAATTCTTAATATTTCACACAGTTTAATTTTTTTTAAATCCATTGCTTCGTTTAATTGCAACATTTGCAGGAAAAAAGTCATCTTAAGATAGCCTTCAATATTACGAATGGTGTATAATAGATCAAATATAAGTGTAAATAATTTATTGATCTAGTATCTTCTGAAGTTTACATTTAATTTGTTAATGAAACATACATCAATTTCAACCCAACTTTAGCACCTTAAATCTTTATTACTGAACAATTAGAAAGTACTTTGTTTTAATTTTTAACCTCTCTTTTTCCCCAATAATTGTCATTTATTGCCTTGAGGGCGTGGGAAGATATTCAGCATGGTACAATTAAATTAAGCATCGGACTGAAAAAAAAAATAGACTAAATAAACTATATTTAAGGCACCATCAAAGATAGTAATTATAATTATACCCATAACTAAGAAAAAAAGATGTAGTAATCTTTGGTAAAAATAGTCAACAACCTACTTCTTCTTATGGATGATAAGAAATGAACTTTAAAATGAATGCCGTTCATTTGTTTTTCTTTTTTTTTGTTTATTCGTTCAATAAATGGACGGAAGGAGAGAACACCGTTCGTTTTTCGTTCAATGTTCAACCTCGAGTTTTCCCCATGTATATCGATATTAAAAGGTTGAGTGAGTATTCGTAAAGAAAAACTTACGATATTTTATATCATTATGAGCATTTCATCTGATTCCTGATTTCATTCCTTCTTACTCAAATTATATAAAAACGCTGAAAAAAAAAACTTGTCCCTTAAGGCTATTGAGACTATAATCATTAAAGATCTTTATTAATAAAAGATGACTTTTTTCCAAAAAGACCTAATAACAAAAATGTTGAGAACGTCTTTTTTGGTATTGTAAAACTAGACCAGAGTGTTTTTAGGAGATTCGTATTTACTGTGGGCTTGAAAAATTCAGGGGACTTAAGAACTCAAAAAAGTATATCAATACATTCTCCACATGAGGACACTACATAATGCACCTCAAGATGTCATAAACAACTATGGAGAGATTGTTGTTCCTTGTCAATGAAAGCAGATTTCAGAAAGGAAAACTTAAATGTATTTTCAATGGGAACTTTAGAATCAATGCAATGTTAGAGAATAACATGCCTGGATTTCTTTCCATTAAAAAATTTGAAACTAGGATAACCCGTACTGGCCAAAAGATTACTTGTACATTTTTTTTTTTAAATTTTGTCCATTTTGATTGAGAGTGTCTCAATAAATCCGTAAAATGGAGTGACCAAATGGAAAAGATGAGGAAGAATTCCTCTATAGAATCAATTGAAGTTGAAGGAAAACTAAGAACTTGGATGCATCTATTGAGAAGAATATTAGTGGTGTTTCTGGGTTGAAGAAAAGCTCGAAAAATAATAAATGAAATCAAAACTGACAACACTTGTAAGGTTGGATCGTTAGAAAGAAGAGTATAGTTCAACTGTAGAATAAAGCTTTAAAACAGCAAATGAGAGATACATTCCAGAAAAAAGAGGACAGTTTTTGCCCTCTAACGATGTATTAATGTCGGAACATAGTGAAGTCTCAACAGGAAATAATATGAAGCCAAAAAAAACACAAGAAGGTTTTCAATATCTTCAAGTGACTTCATCACATCTACCCCAGGGAGTCCTTTTGTACTGGAGTGTGCATTATATTTTACACAACCTGACAAAAAGTTGTGTTACAATTTTTCAGTCTGTGTATTGACTGTGGGATTTTTGTTATTAAAATTTTTAATTTATTGTTTGTTAATAACATTTTGGCAGAAAAGTTTAAGATAAATAAAATACTACATTCAAAGAGAATCATTTTGACTCATAACTGTTAAGAAAAATTCAATTCTTAGCATTTTGTGGCTGAAAATAATGGGTAATATTTATTCATAACTAATATAAATAAACAGTTTAGAAAAATATTTATTTTATCTCTTGCCGACTTAGTAAAATTATAAGTCTGCCCACTTATAAAGATTTTCTATAGGATTGAAGTTCAGAGACTGACTAGGCCAGTCCATTACCTTACTGTTCTTTTTCTTCTTGAGTCACTCATTTTTGGGCTATTGCGTGCTAAAAGATCAATTATATTAACCATTTTCAGTCGGTTGCCCTGAGGTAAGGAGGTTGTAGCCCAAGATTTCCTCTAGGATGGTATATCTTTCCTTCAATGCGGTGAAGTCGTCCTTTCTCCTTAACAGAGAAACATTCCCAAGACATTTGTAATGTTTACACCCCAATGCTTAACGCTGATGCTTTTTCTTCCTCTAAACACTTTTGTTTTGTTCATATAATCAAATGTCCCTCAATGTTAAAATAAACCTCCCATTAAATTATAGATTATTTTTTTCTTTGACAGTGGACTAAGGCATCAAATACTTATTTTCTCTTCTGTAGGCTGTTTTTCATTTATTATCATAATTTATAATTGCTTAAAAATTATAATACTTAATAGATAATTTAATTGATTAATCTCAATGCCGTAGTATTTATCTTTCAAATCCCATTGGATCATATTTGAAGGTGCGTTCAGATTATCATTATCTATCCATGACGATGTCAATGAATGTGGTATTATAGTAATTTTAAAATTACACTATAAAATAACATCGAAGCAAGAGATAATTAGAAATGTCACGAAACCTCCTACAAACAAACTACTTCATCGGGTGAAAGAGGAAGAAAATAAAGGATTTAGTACATTTTCGTGCAAACAGTTATTGTCATAAACTTAAGTCATCAAATTTATTACGTATAAGTTTACAAGAATATCTGAATGGATCTTTTTCATGGAACATCCGAATATACGGATCTGATTCAACTCATAGTTCCATTCAACTCCTTTGTGTTTATGACATTCGGATATCCATCATGTTCATAGATCTCATCTCTTTAGATTAGGTTCTTGCACCTTATTCGATAGATATAGTTTCAAAATCTATTACTGTATCATACATTGGTTCAAATACCCATCCCCTCTCTATATCTTGTATGAAATCGTTGTATACTTCTATAATAACTGTGAATATGCTAAATCAAGAGGAGTAATACTGGAATAAAATGTAAAATGAGGAACAAAGAGCTTTATCATACTTCAACTAAATCTCTTCCATTCAAAGTCCTTCCAAAATCTACTCTATTTCGTCTCTTAATATTCTTAGAAAACTCTATCATCGATTTGAATCCTTAATTGTTACTGATTTAAATAACAAACAACTCATATCTATGACACTAAGTGCATTTATTAGGCTATATTATTATTTCTGTAATTCTAGATACTTCATCCTGGAGCATGTATTTAATGTGTCCTCTATCCTAGATATATTTATCAGCAAAGCTGCAAAGTATATTCAACTCGCCTATTACCTAAATTTATATATTGTTTATGCATAAATCGTTCATGGGAACTCTTGCGTGATAAATATGTTAATAAATTATCGGTGATCTTATAACTTTAGTAGAGTGATATTGGAAAATATGAATTTCGTATAACATGTTTTAAAAGTCTGTGAGTCAGAAGTAATTTTATGAATTACTCAGTCACTTGTCATTATATTTAAACATCACTTGATCGTGAGGGTTAGGATCAATATTCAAAAATTAAATTACGGATTACACTAAATACTAAATATGTAAAAAAAAAAAAATTATATAAAAACGATTATTTTAGTATTCGTTGACACCAAATAATAGATTATGTCCCTTGACAATTGTAAAGCACATTAATATGACATTAACAATGAAAATTATTTTCATATTTATCAATTACAAATAATGGTATAATGCAAATATGTATTAATTTATGTGCTTAATTGAATTAATATTATATTTTTATTTTGTCTTAATTGCTTAGCCTTATAATATATTTGATAATTGATTAATTTACTAACAATTTAAAATTATTACAATTATATACTTATAAATATCTATGTAAGTAGTAAAAACGTAAACTTGTATTGACTCCTTTCATTGGTGAAAGGTTTATTCAAGTGTCTTTGCTTCGCTCAGAATGCCGTAGCAGTGACAAGGCATCGAATTTTAAGATAATTCAGTATAGTTCTTACTTTTTGTAGTGTCAAATATTATCATAAATTATACCTTCAATAAAAAAAATCCGAATTTTATTTTCGATAATTATAATATTTGAAAAAAATTTAGGGAAGACTTTTCATTGCTATAAATTCTTGACGTTGACTGTGATGAAGATCACCATTTTGATCTTTTTATATTTCGATCAAATTTTGAAGTGCATGATAAAACATCTAATTTCTGAAGTAAACAATAATATTCAACAAATATAAAATAACTTATATGTATATTAAAAAAATTAAGAGTAAAAAAGGATTTCAAAATTGAATAGTGAGTAATATAATGGGGATTTATTTTATTAGGAATATTGATAATATTCTTTATATAAATTTTGCTTTTCTAATTCTATTGTACAATATTATTAATATTAAATAAATTCACTACAATCCACTCTTATTTACCATTATATACCTATCAATGTAGTAAAAGCATAAGAATACCCCATAAATTATCTCATCTCGCACACTTTCTCTTCCTTTAAGGTAAGTATTCATTGCATTATATTATTATGTACTAATATTTTAAAAACTGTTTCAATTTTAGGATCCGAGGGATTAATTAAATATGGATGTAATTCAATCATCATCATCTTCTGAATATATTTATATTCAACAAAAAGCTCACCATTACTTGAAATCAATAAAAAACATAGCTATTAATCGATATTATGTTATGTTATTAAAATATGTATAATGTATGTATAATATTTACAAGATTAATGAAATTGTATGATTTATAATGAAACTTATGTACGAAATTAAAGGAAAAAATTAGATTGTTTACAATTTTACTTGGCATATTTATTTATTTGTGTATAGGAACTCAATCGAAACTCATAAGTTAGTTTTGCAGAAAAACTTTAAACTAAAACATTCTTTCTTTTCCTAGCAAATCGAATTCGGCTGTTCATTTTAGAAGAATTTGTTTGTTAAATAAATTGGTCATTCTAAAAGGTATATTAGCAAAAAAAGTTATTAAATTTCTGATTATTTTTACATTCCACTCTCATTATCCAAGACAAATTTGCTGTTTTATTTACAGAAACAGCAAATACATGTCTTGGATTCTTAAATATAATAATCTGTTTCCTATAGTATCTGCTTGAAAAAATATTCAGATTATATGTCATAAAGATGAATCACATCTATTGGTCTTTTGAGCCCACCCCTATCCATGGTATCCAAAAATGAATTTAAAATGTAGGTAATATGTACCAGTTTTATCGACATTAATTATAAGAAAATTAATATGTTGGACTGACCAGTTCATCACAATATTTTTGTTGTAAACATTTAATTATGCTAAAGGCTATAAATCTGTTTTAGGTAATAAATTATATTTTCTTTTCCGCTAAATTCATATAGTTCTTTGATATCTATATGAGAAATCATTGACCAAATATGTTTTTGAATCATCTTCCTCGTTTTGAAAAGAATAGTTGAATGGATTTTTTTTAATGAGCTAAAGAACTTAATGTTAATTTTCAATAAGGACTTAATTCGATTTTTTTTTTCAGTCTCTATAAATCGTCTGCAACTCATCACCAAGTCGAAGATACCATTCGAATCTCCTTTTAATGTGGTTTTATATTTTTTTTCTGAGTAATATAAATTACTAGATAAGTTAATTTATGCGCAAGTTTGATGTCCATGCATTTTCCTTTTCATACATAGATTTAATGTTGTAAATTTTTTTGCAGTTATAAGTTATCATGTGATTTTCAAAAGATGGAAAGCCAAAATTTGACGACATAAAAAATTATTATATGTAAAGTTTTGAAGACAGAATCCATGTTTCTTCCTAGGCATAACGGTGGACATTTAATTTTCTGAGATATCTGAAGAGGAAATGAGGAAAAAGTTGTGATCGAAGGTAACTCTTACAAAAGATGGAAAAGTCTCTCAACAACAAATGGACAATCTACCCAATGAATTAAAAAGATAGTAACTGAAAATGAAGTGCTTACAGAATCAAAGTCCATTCCGAAATATTTTTATGAGACCTATCAAAAAATTATTTGTGGCACTAGGGAGGGCTTTCTATACTAAAGTATGTAAAAATTGTTCTGTTTATTCGGAGGAGAATATACTATACTATATCAAGCACTATTGTAAGGATTTTAAAGCATTTGGCCCAATTAACTCCAAAGGAAATATATTTACTTTATTCCAGGAGGAGATGATTCCTGACCTATTGAAATTTGGAGCCGATATAAAGACAGCATGGTTCTCACAAAGAATCTCTTTGATTCCTAAAAAAGATGAGAGACAAGGATAAACCATTGGAGACCCCATAAATTCTAAACGATGAATATAGAATGAATAGGAAAGCAAATCGATCCTACGAGTATTTAAAATAGAAGGCTAGTCAGCAACAACAAACAGCTTATAAAAAAAGACATATTGCAGTACATTTCAATGTAGATGCATACTGTTATTGTTTCCACAAGAACAAGTGACAAAAAAAGAGGACTTGACTTCAATAAATCTTTTAATTTCATCAGTCACAACTTTTTCTTAAAAGCTTTGATTATAAAGTAGCCAAGACGTTTTTTAATCGAATTCGTGCAGTTATGTTCAATGGGACTTCGTCTTTTCTATTGGATGGAAGCCAGAGCGAACTTATAAAGTTGGGAGAAAGCTACAGACAACTGTGTCTGGTTTCTCCCCTTCTTTTTGTAACTTAAAGGGAACCTTTAGACTTTTACTTGAATCGTAAGTAAAAGGGATTGAGGGTTCGTATTGGAGAAGTATGCCACTTGGTTGTTTTATATACTGATGTCCTTAAGCTTATGATAGAGGGAAACTCAAGTAAACAATTGGAAAAGAGAGTCGAAGTTATTATTTCTGCTTTCAAAAAGTTCACCATGGTTTCAAAAGTTAGTGTGAAATATGTTGTTTGGATTTTTATATCCCTGAACTATAAGATGCGCTGCTTTTAGAAGGTGTAAAGCTTTTATAATGCATTGTACTACGGTAGATGAATTGATTGATAGGATGGATCTGAGGACTATTTTACGATTGGCTGCTAGATATATAGCTTTTTCTTTTCATATTTATACTTCCTGGAATTACTCTTTGGATCTTATTAATTACTACCTTTTTTTCAATAAGACATGCTGAGGCTTATGAACCATCATCAATCAGTGCAAAAGACACTGTATGAATATAGCAAGTTGACTGAAGGGGATAATTTAAAATGTGTAGGAGTTTGACTTTTTCGATGAAATTATATATTCATCATAGTACCTTGTATACTTTTTTCCTTTATATTTTAGTAAAGGAATTATCATTTTTACTCAGTTAAAATAAAGATATTTAAATCTTAACATTGGTGACCCCGACGTGATATCATGCCTCCTAAAAAATCTCATTATGATTTTCAAGACCACGTGGACAATGCCCATCAGATCGAACAAAAGTACGTTACGGAAGAGGTCAGCAACTTAACTCTTCTCGTAGCAGAACTACGTCTTTCAAAATTCTCGGAGATAGATCCGGAAAATTGGGTTTGAAGAATTGAGCTGGATTTTTTGATGAGGAAGATCAGACCAAATATTGTTTAATGGCTTCAGCATTACCTGGTGAAGTTTTTAGGTATATTCTTATTAAAAAAGAAGAACTCATGTATGATTGTGCAAAAGGCAATTTTACAGAAATATGGTCTCTCACCTTCAGATAGAATTTAAAAAAGTCTGATATGCTGTGCGATTCATAGGGATTTTCCCCTGGGGGAAGTTATTCATGAAGTTGAGCGTCTCCTTGACGAGGAATACATCTATGATTTGCATCATCATTTACTATGGGAGGCCCTCATCAGAAATGTGCCTAAAGACCAGGAAGGGTACTTGAGAGCACTGTCCTATTCAGTTGAAGAGTTAAAGCAAATGTGTGTTGCAGCCAAAGAATTTAGCAATTCACATATTTCCACTGTTGAAGACTCGTCCGCTTCGCCACCTATCAATCATGTTTTAAAAAAACCTTTTCATAGCACGTCCAAATTTACTAAATCTAAGGAGAAAAAAAAATATCTTCTATTATCATTCTAAATTTAAAATGAACGCAACTACCTGTTCAGGAGCTAGTTGCCATTTTTTTGTACTTGTTTCAAAAAAACTAAATTGCCCTCAGTTGCACGGGACCGAGGTTGTAAATAAACCATCAAACTACTTTTTCACCTAAGACAATTCAAATTTGATTAACTTTCTGGTAGATAGGAGCGCAAGTGTCTGTTATTCCATGTAAAAAATGTAAAAGTCTTGTCCGAGAAAAACTCTCCCCTATGGTTGGATATAGAGGAGCCCTTGTTGATGTTATTGGTACAACAACTTGAACTCTCAATCTAGAAAATCTAGGAGATTTCCAATGGAAATTTCCAAGACTCAACAAATCAAATTGAAATTTAATGATGTCTTTCATAATAAAAGTTTCATTGAAGCTCATCCAGCTCACGGACTTGAACACCATATCGAGAGGAAAGGTCCTCCTTGCTTTGCAAATCACGCAAGTTAGATGGCGAGAAGTGAAATTTTGTACGAGACGAAATCAACGATTTGTTGAAGAAAGGAATCCTACGATCGTCTTCTTCTAATTTTTCTTCCTCTATTCACGTCGTTCCAAAACCCAAAGGAAGCTGGCAAATGTGCGGCGACTATCGTCAATTCAATAGGATGACGGACCTTGATCGGTATCCCTTCCCAAATCTAAGAGATTTGGTGGCTAATCTAAAAAGTATCACTGATTTTAGTAAAATAGATTTACATAGAGCGTACAACCAAATACCTATGAAAATAACTTCTATAAATACAACTGCAATCATTACGCCATTTGCTTTATATGAATATTTGCCGATGCCTTTTGGTCTTAAAGATGCTGCTCAAAAATTTCAGATACTAATCGATTCAATTCTACGAGGATACCTTGATGATATCCTTGTCGCTTCGGAGTCGATGGATGAACATAGGAAAACGTTGAACATGGTTTTATCAAGACTTAAAACAGCTGGTATGATTATCTCCCCTGAAAAATGTGAACTTTTCATGAAACCGGCAAACTTCCTTGGAGATTCTATTTCATCGAAAGGTTTAGGCCTTTAGAATGTAAGGTAAAGGCAATACAAAAATTACCAACTCCAAAATCAAAAGATGAACTCCATAGATCTTTGGGTTTGAAACAATATTACTCTTAGTTCATCAAAATATTGTTTCAATGGACAGTTCATTTGTACACTTTGTTAAAAAAAGAATGTAAAGTTTAATTGGAATACAGAACATGAACACGGCTTTCAAAGTATTAAAAATAGTTTGTCTAAAAGTACTCAACTTGTATTAAGGGATAGGGATTGCCTTTAGCCCTGACGACTGATGTATTGATACAGGGATGGGAGCTGTTCTCGAGCAAAAGGTAAATGGACACTGGCAACCTCTAGCTTTTTGGTCTCGGGCTCTTTCAACGACACACCAGAAGTATTCAACGTTTGATAGGAATTTTAAATGTTAAGGAAAGCATCAAACATTTTGTAAGGGCATTGATGGACAAGTTTTTAAAGTTTTCACGTGACCACAAACCTTTAGTCACTTCAATTGACATTCACAATCCCTCTTGTACACCAAGACAGTTCAGTACTTTTACATTCATAGCAGAATACAATTGTGATATCGAACACGTTTCTGGAAAATTAAATCATATTGCAGACATTCTTTCTAGAAGTATAAATAACATCACAATAGGCCCTACCTTCATCAAAGATATAATTGAGGATCAAAAGAAACAGGATCCTAATTTACTTAAGTTTAAAATTAAACCTTCTTTTAAATACATTGCAGAAACCCTACTTGCTGGTTTGGGCAATGCTGACGCATTCTGTGCGGCTGTGTCATCTCCAGAGTTACGTCAAAGAATCGTGCATTCTGTACACAAGAACAATCATCTGGGATTCAAAGAAATGTTAAGGAGGGGTTCACTTTTTTATTCCTGGCCTAATTTGCAAGCAGACGTCCGAAACTTCACTAGAGAGTGTTTAGCCTGTCAGACAACCAAACCTTTCAGGGCATTAAAACCAACGTGGTCTTTCGATCCTACATCTTAAAGACTTTCCTTTATTCACGTAGACATAATTGGTCCATTCCCACTAATTCAGGGACAGCGCTATACCATACTATTATGGATCGTTTCACAAGGTGGTCAGAAGTGATTCCAGGTATAATCTCCTAGACAATAGTCAATATTTTTTGAGTGGTTGGATTTCGAGGTTTGGAGTTCCAGAATGCCCAGAGGAACGCAGTTTACAAGTTCATTATGGATGGGTGGTTGCAGAACACTTGGGATTGCAAGGAAAAAGACGGCCTCGTATCGTCCAGAGTCCAACGGACTCATAGAACCTGGCCACATATCATTTAAGACCGGGATACTAGCACGAATACTGGAAAAAAAAGAAGACTGGATCAATGCACTACTTGTAGTTTTTATGGGGATTAAGGAACTCAGTACCAATAGATTCGGGTTCTAAATATTCACCTTTTCAATTACTCACCGGCCACTCAGGATCCATGGCCGTTAATTTCTTTAACGCGTCTACCTTTACCTGTGGTAACTTCGACGTCGAAAGTTTCTTTAAAAAAATTTAGAAAATAACACACGTTCCTCCTATACACTTTAATAAAGGACCCATTAACAAACAATTAGAAAAAAACTTAATTCGCTTTTGTTAAAAATAAACCTATAAAAGAGTCTCGTTCTCCAACTTTCTTGGGCCCGTGTAAGGTGATTGAGAGGCACTATCGTTTCTATAAATTGGACCTTGGATCAAGAACTGACAAAGTCTCAATGGATAGACCTCGATTTGCATTTGGATTTCCAAGTATCCTTCCAGCGTCTCCAACTATAAGATGCACAAGATCTACAATGGGAGAATGATCTATTTGTGTATTTATCAATGTTTTTATGATGCATTTTATTATGATTAGTAACTGGACGATCTCTTTTCTCGCTTTGTCATCTAGGGGGAATAGTGAAGGAGTTCGACTTGACAATATTAAATATTCATCATAGTACCTTGTATACTTTTTTCCTTTTTATGTTCGTATAAAGGAATGATCGTTTTTACTAAGATTTAAAATAAATATATTTAAATCTTAACAAATATTTTGTCTCAACATAGTTTCAAAAGCAGTTTCTATTATGTTCTATGTTTTCTTGTTTTTGGTGTGGTGTTTTTTAACTTATTTTAAATCTTTAAGATTTTAAACATCTAAAGAGAAAATTTATTTTCAACTAAAATGTTTATTTATGTTTTAATTTAAACATAAATTTTCTTTTACTCACTTACTATTATTAACATATTTTGTTTTGAGTTTATGTGGATAAATAAAGACCTAAATGAAGAGAGGGAAAAATCAAGTCTGCAATGACATACATGCAGTTCTCGAGAATTAAAGTGACACGCTCATGAGAAAAGAAGGCTGGCTACCTCTTAAACGACATACATAAGATGATAACATATTAAAAACATGCATCAAAGTAATAAAAGTAATACTCTGTTTAATAAAAAAGAGTCTATAGGAAGATTTCTGCCTTTACGTCAAACTGTGTAAAGTATGTTTAAAACACTTTTAATTAAAAATTCTATTTCAAAATTAGTTGTATGATGACTCGAGGTAGTTATCATCCAGTCTATTATGCTCACATCCATCCGCATTCTTCTGTAATTTTATTTTCTGGGATGGCACGGACTCTGAAGTTCCTTGAGCAGTCGTAGAGGAGGTACCGACTCGTTTCCTTCCTCTTCTTTACAAAATGGACAACTCTGTTTACCCTTTCCTTGGTTCTATTTGTAAGTGTAGAGGGTCAAAGTCGCCATTCTATAACGAACTCATTTTTTTTTTAATTTCGAAAAAAGGTTCCACATGATGGTTCATGGAACATGGTAATTGATATCCTCTCAGGACTCGACGTACCCTATGAGTCTTTGCTCAATTATTTATTGGCCAATTTAATTCCGATTCTTACCAACTTTTGTATCTCTTTATTTGGGATTCCCTCCAGTCCAATTATTCAGGGAGTAAAGGGTAGGAAGATGATTTGTTTTATTTGAAATTATTTTGAGTGTCAGAAAAATAGCCTCATCAGGTACTACATCTCGCCATCTATTTCTTCTAGCGAGGTGAACCCACCTAATTCAAAAACTTTATCGAAACAATTATACCGGCAATCGAAATTAATACTGTTTTTCAGGCTCAAAGAGCTGTCAAATATGATACAAAATTGAGTTTCGGGATCTACTCATAGTAGCCTAACGAATACTTAGTTTTGTTAACAGTTTAAGAAAAACCTATTTATTTTTTATTTATTTATTTTTATGACTTCACCTGGACCCATAAATATTTGATCATTGAATGAGTGATTCATTCGTGAATTAAACCAGTTTCTTATTTAGTTGGTCCAAAAGTCTTGACTCAATCGCAAATGATTCAACCATGACAGATTCAACAACTTCCACACATTCTACACAGGGTTCCCTCATATCCAAATTAGCAATAAAAGTGTTTTGTTGGATTTCAGATACCTCAAATTAACTGGTTTTTATTGTTTACATTCTTTCATAGGTATCTTTTGAGTATGTCAATTATATCAAACCCTAGGAGTTATACAATCATTCCACGCTTTGAGTTTATCCAGTCTATTGTGAATAATGTTCGCAAAGAATTTGGATGGTTCTTTGTTGGAGGGGCAAAATTGATATAATTGAGAATTTCTTGAAGACTTTCAACGGCATTGTAGTCCCAAAAAATTGTATTACTCCTCCATGCGTCATAAAGACTAGAAGTAGCCTCACCTCAATATTAATAGACACCTGCAAATATCAATTGCCCAATGCTAGATTAAAGGTCAGTCTTATCAAGGGTTGGATAATTATCGCACCATCCTCTAAAAACCTACCAAATTAGTCATTTTCAATTTGATTTGTTCAACAGTTGGAGTGGTAAATGGGCAAAATTTTGAAAGGATGTCCTTCGAATGGACTATGGCCTATCTTGTGGGCCCAGGAGTAATTCTTATTATTTTATGAGTATAATTCCTGCACTTGTTTTTATTTTTTGCCAATGAAGACCCTTCAATCGTTCCATTTTTTTACAAGAAAATATCAAATTTGGAGAAAAAATCTTTTTTCATCCGGGTATGAAGAAAAAATTAATTATAGACATTATCTTCTACTGATACATCCTCTTCTATCTCCGGATCTTGCAATTCTTCCTCATCGAGGATCTTTTGACGGGTTACTATTGAGATCACTTTTTTGTACTTACTAATGATTGATTCAATCTGGAATATGAATAACTACTAATTCATGTAATTTCTTAACTTAATTTGTATTTGTCCATAATTTTTATTATTGTGTAAATATGTAGCTCTAAACCATTGGATATACATTTCTTTGTCATTATATCTAGAAGTACTTTTAGGTAACGTTCATGTACATACATATTGCGTTTCAAATATCTTTACCACCCTAAATCTACTGATTCTACAATTAGATTACTCTTCCTCTCAGTCCAACATTATCATATTTAGTATCTATATGAATATTCCTTTGGGTTTACCTACATATTTATATAATTATCTAAAATTATCATAATATAAAATATCAACTATAATAACCAGTTAAAAATGGCCCATAAAACTATTAGTGTACGCAAGTCATTTTCAGCGAAAATGAAACGATAAAAAAATATTTCTCTTCTTTTAGTAATGTTGATGTCTATTTTGTCAAAGTAAAGAAATTTCAAGTCTGAAAATGTCAAAAAGACTTACTTTTAATAGATTAAAATTGAAAACATGTCATTTTGACTCGTACGACGAAACAAGTGTTAACTGTTCTGCATCTCTGCGAGATAGATATTGTGCAACAGAAGTTACTCCTGGTCCTTTAAAGAATGTATCTTGAAAATTCAACTTAGGATATAGTTTAAAAGTTCTTTGGAGCTCATAGTTTGAAGAATTTTAGTCATAATTTACTCGCACGACCTACCTATCTGTTTTCAGTAATGATCACTTATTTTTCATCAAACCCAAAAAACATCGATGGTCCCGTAATCAGTCTGACAATAAAATTATGCCCTATTTCTCTCTTGAACATATTCTTGATCAGTATATCAGTATTTTTTTTTCTGAAGCTAGTAAACCATGTAAACTTCAGCAATTTCCTTATAGATTTGCTCATCCAAAACATAGAAATTTAATCTCTAGATATATATCAAGAACTGAACTCGAAAGGCAGGCCTGAGGATGTGATAACGTAAAAAACTCGTTTCTTTACCGCGAGTAATCGTCCAAGTCCTCAATGGGATTCGTAAAAACATAATCCTTTATTTTTATTTCTATGAACCTTGATATTTTGTCTCGTGTAGCTGTTGTATCCAGTAGGGATACATTATGTTTCCAGGAAGATTTCCATGTTGAGGAGGGGGGCTCATAGATAAGGCTATAACTGGGCAGTGATTTGAGATATAGAGTGTAAGACAGCAGAATTCATTTAGGAGGTTTGCAACACGGTAACTAGATAAGATATCATCAAGTCAGGCCCTTCACATTTTTGCCAGCTTACCTTCTTCCAATGACAATGATTCTGAGGGGAGGGTCGTTATATGTGAGACTCTTAGTTATAATTCTTTATATTTTTTCTCGATCTATTGCACTATTTTTATTGTATGAACCATTATAACCTTGGCCCTAACAATTTGGTTTTTCTGGGTTACTTGAAATTAAATACACACTGTAATTCATGATTGCTCCCATAAGTTGCAATTATTGTAAAATAAATTTAATATACTGATTGTATTAATGATATTTTACAGGTCTCCCTCTTTTCATTTTGGATCAGCTTTCCACCTAAGGAGGCATTAAGACCTCTGTCACAGTACGGGATTCACCTTCATAAATTTTGAGTAAATATGTTTCAGATCGCTGATTTTGAATGGATTGAGCATAAGTAGATGCCATATTATCTGAGGGGACAGCTGATCAATGTGGTGCTCTGCATGGGATATTGAACTTAAGATATGATGAGTTTCCAAAAACTGCCATAAAAGAAATAAAGGGTTACCCGGTGTTGTTTGGTCCTGGGGGAGCAGGAAATGACACTGACAAATGCTCAATGCAATTATCCTAATGTTTTGATCCCTTTGGAGTACACACACTTTAGGATATTCTTTGGTAGGTGGGTCATTCAACGTCAAGTGTACACACTTTTTGCAATTTACGGCATGATCATCTCCGATTTTGATGATTTTTAATGAGCTGGCTTTTCTATATAAAATAAGAAAGGGTGTGAAATATTAGGGTTCTGTAACTCACCTGGGCCATTCTAAGGCCCGCTCAAAGTTGGTCCTATTGAGTTAGACTAGTGTTGTTTAGAAGGCAATAATTCCACTTGCAGTTGCTCGATTTAAAAAAAAAATACGTCTAAAGATCCACAAGAACACAAACTTTAACTTAATTTAATCATAATCTTATTTTAATCAAAACTAAAGGTTTGGGGCTCTGGTGCAGCCTTCAAAATGGCACCCCTACCAAGCAGCTAACCTAATTTTGTTTTAATTTTAGTGGAACATGTAACAGTATATGTTTTGAAACATATCCAAAATTCAGAGTAGAACGGCCCAGGTAAGTCACAGACCCCTAATATTTCACACACTCTCTTATTTCATATAGAAAAACCAGCTCACCAAAAATCATCAAAATCGGTTATGGTCATGACCCAGGTACATTAAAAGTTAATGTAGCGCCTGTATATTACATAAAATGGATTATTATGATTGATTTCTTCAAATTCAAGTAGTGTTATTTCTTAAATTGGTAAGTATAAGTTTACTCCATCTGACCTATGAATCATGTGTGAAATCCAAATACAAAAACTATATTTCTTTCTCCAGGAATGACCGGGGTGCGAATATACCCTCATTGAGTTCAAGATAATTTCTCCGGTGTGCATTGTCCTTAAGCTACGTCGATTCCATTAAAAAGAATTAGGAAAAAGGTCACAATTAAATTACCTTTTTTAAAAAGTAAATAGCTTAGGCCAAAAAATGGTTTCTCATTGTATAAAAACATATAAGAAAAGTTTAAACAGTTTTGAGAAATATTAATAGGTAGCTCAACGGCCCTAAAGTTTTTAAAATTTACTTTTTAAAGGAAAAACTGAGTATTTACTTGAATACTGACCATATATATCAAATTAAAGCTCCTTGTTCAAACAATAAATTAAGCTGACTAAATTTACAATATATTTTATAATTATTTCGAATTAATTTATATATCTGGGTCGTGCAAAATGGATGTACCACAAATATATATTAATTTTTCGATGGTGTAGTGGTTTTAATTCATAAACTACCAATGTTTCGCGTGAAAGCTGACCGCAGAAGTGGCCAAGCCCACAACATGTCCCTGGCCAAATTTCCAAAAAGAAGTCAGTGGCTCCCTCCATCGTGTCCAAGACGATCAAGGCAGCCGGGGGAAAATCCAAGTAGTACATGGAAAGACCATTAATGACTCAACAGCAACACGATGTCCGTATGGAGCGGGCCAAAAGACTCCTAAACGACTTTAAACATCATAGCAACCGTGTGATCTTCTTCTCGCATGAAAAACATTGACGGTCGATACCGTTTTCAACAAGCAGAACAATCGGGCTATATGCTTTGAGGACAATTCTGAATACCTCTGCCACGTGTCCAATACAAAAAATTGCATATTTTTTTTTTCTTGATGATAAATCAAATAAATAAACAAGAACATACTTTATTTATATTTAGACCCAATACACTATCCAACAAAATCACGCTTTTTATTTATGGCCAGGAACACCGTATGCTGAACTTAGTATAATTTAATCGCCTGATTTCAAATATGGCCTTATTTTTTCTCTCAGAGGTTTGTGGCCTTCACAAAAAGGCTATACCTTTTTTTATTAATTTTGACTATTTTTAAGGTTCAAAGCTGTTTTAAGGTCTCGGTGTTTAAGATAGGGATAAATTGTATTAATATATTTTAAAGCAGAATTTTAAAAAATTCTAAAAACATTTTTAAAATGTCTGCATCATACTTTTAACTCAAGTTATCTTTGTTGAAAATGGAAAATAGATGCTTTTTATTCAGAGGTTCATAGCATCTAGACGAATAGATTCAAAATGTTTAAAAATGTGTTAGCTAAAGATAAAAACAAAAAGAGAAAAGAAAAATGAGATAGAAACAAAGAGAAAGAAAAAAAAAGGAGAAAAAGAACAGATATATTTTACAAATTGTTATTACATTAAGCCTCATGCCTCAAACTGTAGTATAAATAAATTATTTCAAGCTTCATGGACACAAGAGGACTCGTTGCATATCCGTAGTGAGTAAGGGATTCCAAAAACCGGACATACAAGGGAGTACCCGTAGCAAATCTATTTTTTTTTCTCTGTCTTTGTTTCTATCTCTTGTTGTTGGGGCATACGAATACTTAAGGACCTTTATTATGAGATCAATTCAAAAATTAGTTTTATCCTTGAAACATTCTCGTGGCCATACCTTAAATTGACAACGATAAAGAGTGTTTTTGGTGAGGTTCTTTTTTTTTTAAATTGAAGATCATACTTTTAGCTATTAAATCCAATACTTTTAAACTTTTTGAATCTATTCGTCTTGAAACTATGAGCCTCTGAATAAAAAGCATATATTTACCACTTTCAAACAAAGATAACTCGACTTAAAAGTATGATACATACATTTTAAAAATATTTTTTGAATTTTTTAACATTAGGCTTTAAAATATATATATTTGCATAGTTTATCCTTATCTTCAACACCAAGGGCTTAAAACTGCTTTGAAGCTTTAAAATAGTGAAAAATAACAAATAATGTATGGCAGTTTTTGGAGGCCACGAGGCTACTAGAGAAAAAATAAGACTATATTTGGAATCAGGGGATTAAATCCTATTAAATAAAGCATATACTTTTTTTGTACCATTTCTGCTGTTGGAGAGTGATTTTTATTATTTTCAAATTATTTCATTTCTTATGTAAATTTATTTTTTAAACAGTATATTTACATTTTCTTTTAATATTATAGCTGTTAATAATTTCTTAATGTAAGTTTTAATCAAATGCTAGTGACTTTTGGTAAGTATTTTCTTGGTAGTATTGGGGTAGATCGAAGATTTTCCACGACTTGTAGATCACATTGAGGTTGTGATCATTTGCTATTAAACCGCTATAATCTGTGGTGAGTGCGTCTCCTCTTTCAGCAAGATCATTGCATACGTGAAGCAAACCAACTTTTTTTACCATTCCAAAGTGCTGAGTCAGCTTTTAGAAACTATCAGGCTGCTCCAAAAATTCCCTTTTTTTGTTGGCTTCTGCGTGAAAAAGTCCTCTATATTTTTATGTATAAAATTATTGGTTAAGTTTTTTGCCTTCCTGTGCATAACTTCAAGAGAGCTAAGCATTTTTCTTTTTTTAGTTAAAATTACTCTTTCATCTTAGAGATAAGTTACTTCAACAAATACAATAAATGTTTGGAAAATTTGTATGAGGAAGATTTGGAAATATGTCCATTATTTGAAGAATATTCGATTTACAATTTCATTAGACTGAGGTTGTTCAAAAGAGCATTGGAGACCTGAGATGCAATTACCCAAGTTTTTATATACTGTTACAATAAAAAGAAAAACATCACGTAATCACAAGACGTCCTGAGAAAAAAAAAGACAACTGAATGAAATTGAAAATGTAAACAAAAAAGTAATACCTGAAAATGTTAAGAATATTTATGTTGGGACAACTTTATCGAGAAGCACACTTTTCATAGATTTTAATTGAAAATAATAAGCATCGATGATTTATGTAAATCAACATTATAATGTTTGCAGTTTGAAAAACAAATAAACTTACGAATACCTCATCAATCATACACAAAACTGGCGTGGAATCGAATGATCCTAATTTTTTTTGTAAGGAGATATTGTCTTTTTACTCCTATATGTATAATTGTATCGACGGCTAGCATACATCAAAATGTGTAAAATAAAATTTGAGAAATGCTTCATTCTGTGAAGACCTTATATGCTATAAAAGTCTGCTAAAGAAATTTCACTATCAATTGAAGATAACAACATGGTTGAGCAGTACCTTTCAATAGAAGAAATCATATGTGCTTTTCATAAAAATTAAATAAAGCCCCTGGTCCATTGGGGTTTGACTTTGAGTTTTATAAAAAATATATATCATATCTTGCTTCGATTTTACTCTTGTTTTATAAAAAGGTTCTTAATATTTTTCTGACTCTGCTTCAATGGGAAACATCGTCTTGCTTCTGTAACAAAAAAAAAGGGTCATATCTATCTAATTGTGCCATCGTGGATATCTCCAGTGAATGGGCGACAGGTCACAGAGTCATATAGAGTAAGTCACCTAGCTACAACTGAAACAGTACTGTGGATATTATATGACAAAAATATAAAAAAACTCTCTTCTTTTAAAAAGATATCTGTATAATTTTTGATATGTTAGCTATACATTGAAAAGCCTCATAATAAAACAGCACAGGGTTAATTATTCCAAACAATTTTTTTCTTAAACACACCTTAATGGTGCAATGAACCAATTAACATAAAATTAACTCCACGCTCAGGTGCATTGCCAAGAAATAAAATAAATAGTTCTAATATTTCTCTATTTTCTTCACTTAAAAGTATATATTTTAAAGATTATTTTTCGCAAATTCAATAGTACTATACCTTATGCTTTCCAAAAGACTAGCTACATCTTCATCTGCAGTTCTAGGCTAATAGTTAGTTTTGTTGATTGATAACCTATTTGAACAAACAAGCATCTGGTGAAGATGTGGCACCCATACACTCATGAAAAATAGTTCCAACAACTAATTCTATTATACGGTGTACGCAAACAAATGGTAGAAGTTTTTGCCAAGTAATTTTTTTAAGTACAACACAAATTCAATTATTTTTGCCACTATTTGAACTCGTAGTGTCAAAACAGATTGCTTTGATTTTGTGTACAATATCACATTCTTTAATTGTTTTAAACGCAGAGTTGGATTGGTTGTATCATGTCCCAAATGAAAATTTGTCCACCGCTTATACTATATAAATTCCTCTTCCTGAAAATAACAAAGGTCATGGAACAATTTTTTTGGTTCTATTAAGATCTGGAATCATTTTTCCGTCCCAATGTATTACAAGAGGAACTTTAGGACTAAAATTTGCTATAATATCATTTTTTTTTTTTTTAATCTGTGCTTTCTTTTGTTTTGACGAATTGTTTCTCTATTAAGTGAAAGTTCTTCATCATGGTGTCCCAAACTTTAAGGTACTACTGATAATTTATAAACTTTTTTTTCGGTGGGAAACTTTCGTACGTTCAAGGGGAGCTGAAATATCTGAAGTAATAATAGTTTTTTGCAACTGCTATTTTTTGGAATATACATTGGTTTTTCATCCTCACTTACGTCATCTATATTTTCATTAGTTTGCTCAAAAAAACCACTTGCTGTTCTTTTGATGGAAGGCTTTTATCAACTCCAAACAAGGGCCCTTTTCGTCCTTTTTCTCGCTTAAGAAAGATATAGTGTGTGTCTTCTTGCAAATTTTTTTTTAAACTGTTCAAAATTTTCTCAAATATTTTTTGTACAATTAGGAACCATTTTTTAACCTAAACCAATTACATTTTAAAAAATTGACTTTATTGAACCCCTAATAAGAAATTTTTCTAAATGTAATCAAAATCACAAAAAGATATAGACAAAAAAATAAATCGGTAAAAATAGCAGTTTTATTTTTTTTTCAGATACAAAAAAATGGATTTGAAATGGAATATTGTACTTGTAGAAAAAATAAAGTTTGCATAAATTATTTATGTATTCCTACGGAGAGTACTTATTATTTCACTCGTCGTGAAAAAAATAATAATTTAACAGTGCCTCATTGTATAGAAATTGGATATTAAAGGGAAAATAAGCACGGCTGGATATATATCTGATATTTTATACACCATATTATTCCACAGTTTTGTCAGAATTGGAGGATTTGTTAACATATCTGAGTATGAGTGCTGGAAAGGGGTCCTACGTTTACTTTATTGATATTACCGTGTAGAGACAGGTTACCACATCTACCGAGAATTTGTAAATATACGTCTATAAGTTTGGAACGGACCAATAAAAATGTATTTTTAAGAATTTCTCATATTATAATCTTCAGGCCTCAAAATTCTTCATGTACAAATTAAAAGGTTCTTTGATTTAAAATGAGCCTTGTTTGGAGGATAAAAATACCACAAAAAATAAATTTTAGAATCACTTTAGTTACTCATATGCTTCCAAAATTTACTTAAAATTGGGTAGAATTTCTGAGGTAACAAGGGCTCCGGACTTTGCAATTCTTTATTATAAAGCCATCATCGCCAGCCGAATAACTAACTATCACCCTATTCGAGAGGATGAGTTGAGAGGTATCATCTTGGCAGCTTCAGGCCGCTATGTATCTCTCTCAATGAAAATTCCTAAATCAGGATATAAGTCTTGGAAATTTGCAGGGAAAGAAATCTGGTACCTTCCATCAACTTCACGGAATCATCGAACTATTTTAAAAAGGGTGTTAAACAGTTTGAACACTTACTAATCATAACTGTTAATTTGAATAATTCCCGTTGTTTTCTTAATGATGGATTTTTAGAATATTAGTTGAAATTCTACCCCGGAGCATAAAGTATAAACTGTAATGTTTAGTTATGTTCTTTTTACGCAATTTCTCCGGTTTATTTATATATGTACGTTATATATATGTAATTATAAACCAAATAAAGAATATTAAAAAAATAATACTTAAATTGGCTTTAATATATAAAAAATAATATTAAATTAGTTGAAAATGATTTCTGATAGTTCTGGAAATAAATTTGACATCATTAAGAGGATAAAAAATATTCAAAATAATAATAATACGAGTGAATCAAATGACCCTTTGTTATCTACTTGTAGGTAAGTATATTTTCTAAACGGAAGATACAAAGTGCCTACAACGATCTTATTTGGTAAATGAAATTATATGATTCAGAGTCTAATTGTAATTGTATGATGATGTCAAAAGAATGGTTTGATTTATTACTATCAAAAATAACTATCATTTTAATTTATAACTAATTGATAGGTGTGGCCCAAACTTTTTAGCTGAAAACGTTCTTGGTATGATTATGAAACAATGGCTGCCGGTGAGAGATTAGCTCTAATCATTACATACATCTCATCCGGAGATTCTCAAGTATGATGGTTTTACATTTATTACTTATATATGATATTTGGATTTTTTTTTAACGTCAATGTCATATATTTTCCAAATTAGTAAAAAATATGTTAATGAAATTGTGCATAATACATCCAACACTATCTGTGAAGCTTGTTCCACTAGATCCTTTACTATTTTTGATAGCAATTAACCATCCTTACAACAGTATTAATTCGAATACGAAGATTAAGGCCCTAACACTGGGAAATAGATCCATAAAAATGCTCATCACCGTTTTCAATGAAGTTTACATAATATTATCTGGTATTTAAGCAAAGCAAATTGAACCCATTTTAAACCAAAACGTTAAAGATGAGCAAAAAGGTTGCCTGAGAAAAAGAAGAACAACCGATATTTGACGAAATATAGCGCTCGTCATTGAATCTCTTAATAAGAGGGGCAAGTTTGATCCATTGATTGCAATAGATTTTTGCAAAGCAAATGACTTTGTACGTCACTGTAACATTATGAAATCTGTTAAAAGGTTACCCCCAAACGTTTTTTTAATCCTACCAGAGCTTACTCGCTAACAGCTATTCGATAACTTCGTTGGATGGTAGAATAAGTGAACCCATTCGACTTATAAAGAACTGTACACAAGAATATCCAGTGACCCCTTGCTATTTATATCTGCAATCAATTAATGAACCAGGAACATTTAAAAAAAGTATTTGGAGTGTCTTTTTCTTGGACTCTGCATCTAATTAACCTATATGCTGATGATGTAACGTTAATGATTGAAGCCAATTTGAAGGAAATTCAACTTCGGAATAGGATCAAAGTTCTTTTGACTTAATTTAACAAATTTAATGTCAAGTGAGGATTGGAAATGAATTAAACGAAAACCTCCATCTTTCCTTTTGGATCTTGGAAGCCGGATAGTTTCAAAATAATCGAAGCTTAAAAAGTTGTACAGAATGTTAACCTTTTAGGTATTGAATGGAAGACCAATGGTGTATCAAGAGGTAATTGGGTACCATTAAATATGATGGTCAACGAACAGATCCAAAAATGGCGTCATTTATCTGTAAAAACGCATTGATTTATTTAATATGTGAATTATTCCTCTTGAATTATACAGAACTACCTTCATTCCTTTTCTAGGAAAATATGCAATTATGCAAGAAGATGAATGGTTTAAGGGTCCCTTTAAAAAAAAAAATATTCCGGCTTTAAAGCGTCCAAAGCGTAAATTAGGCGGTGTGCTCTGGCTTGTAACTTGTATAATCCCAAAATGTTGTAAAAAGGTTATGAAGGAATTAGGTGTATACCCGTTGAGAGACTGGAGGGTAAATTTCATGTTCTCTAATTATTCAGAATGTATCCAAATGGGAACACCCTAAACTAAAACTACGGAGATTTCCTTTCCAAAACAGATTGTTTGGTGTCAACGAGAGCCAACTATCTCAACAGAATGGAGAGCCAACTATCTCAACAGAATGGAAATCAAGACAACAATTTCAAAGGTATAGACGACAATATATTTGGCGAAATGCCAAAAAAGTCTTTCTTCCCACAAGTATCCTTACTCTTAAAAGGAATGGAGTTATCGTAATTGGAAAATGATTAAAAATCTAAAACCCATTTAGCTCTTCATTAATGATTTTACTTATAATTTTATTTTTTAATATTTTTAATTTTATTATGTAAAGTTTTTATTATATTTTAAATGTTATGTTTTGCTTTGTTTTAAGTTTGGTTATTTTATTGTAATACTTTTTTTATTTTACTTTTTAAGTGTTGTGAACTTCAAACAATTATAAAAAAATATTTATCCATTTACATGAAATTAATTTTTTTGGAAAAAAAGGAAAAAAAATTTCTAAAAAAAAAAGAATATAAGTAACTTTTGTAAGGATGAATATGTTAAGGCTTATTCTGCGATAGATGATTTGGTTATCAATTAATAAAAAATATGGAGAGCAATGGAATTTTCCTAATTATATAGGTATGTTTCATTTATAAACATTAGTTTATAATTATTTAATTTAAATGTTCAAGATGTAAACGATTGAAACCATATATAACAGGTTCCGCTCCATGAATAGCAGCTTATTGATCCGTTCCATCCATATCCAGGCGTGGACAACCCATTCCCTCTTGTATATAAAACTTTTATCTCCATAGACGTGCCGTGCTCTCAGCACGTGCACCGGAGAAAGGAGAACACTACTCCTCATAGAGGTTTTAGGGACACGAGCACCCTGTTCGTCCCTGGGAGACATAACGTTCACCCTTATTGAAGTTTTAGGGACACAAGCACCCTGCTCGTCCCTTGGAGACATATGGATCACCCTTTTAGAGGTTTTAGGGACACAAGCACCCTGCTCGTCCCTGGTAGACATATCGATCACACTCGATGTACCCTCATCCAACTTGGGATGATCCAGAGGAGATACCATTGCACATTCATTATCCAATGATGCGAACGGGAGAGTAGGAACAACAGAGAACTAAAACTTCATAGGATTAAATCCACTTTTAATGATGTAGTCCCTCACACGGACACACACTTTACTTCTTTCCTTCCTCCACGAGGCCCAAACTGAGGCACATCACGTATTGCTCTGCCTTCCGCAGACGAACGTTCTCCCTGTCGACGAAAAAGGGCTACCCAACTCCAGCAGGGCTAGCTTCGCCGACGATCCCACAGCAGGGAGGTCACGTGATCCTGATCCCATCCTCGTCGCCGATGTTGTGTCTTGAGGAAGGTGATGAGGTGCCAATTGTTTATAAGGAAGGAGACATAAACTCTTTATAACGATGAATCCAGGACGACCGAGAGAAGTGAGGAGAAGGAAAGGCGTGGTGGAACAATACAATACTTATTTATAAGATCATAATACAAGAACCCTACTCTAATAAATACAATAAATACATGAGTATTTATACTAGGTAAAACACTGTACTTTAATACATATATATATATATACAAGAAAATACGACACTAGAAGAAGAATATAAGGGGGATAAAAACACGAATACATTACAAATATCAAGGGTGGAACACAAATAGAATGGCACTTATCTAATTTTTTTATAGATATATAGTAGCATTACAATGTATTGGATAAATGTTTAACAATAAACGGGTCACTACCCAAGATCATGCATCTATTATAGGTTTGCCATAGATACTTGATCAAAAGTGTATCTAGAATGAGCACTCGCCAGAGTGCAAACCTCCCCCTAAAACCTTTTCCCCTAAAAATCAATAATATTTTGGGTGGTGTATCTTTACCGGGTGTAGAAAAATTACTGAGACTCGTCTCTAAGTAGTTATTAAAATACACATAATTGATCAGGAAGATGTTGTACAAAGAAAATTTTATTTTAGATTATTTTTTACTACATATAACAATGGACATTAATTATGAATGGAAATTCATGTTGCTAATCATCCACTGTTGTACAATATTAGCAGTGTGGGGCGGAGTCCCGTCCTCCTGAAGTATGTGCATGACCTTGTTGGACTTCTTCATGGTCTTGGTGATCTATAGGACCGCATTTTTTCTCAACAACATCAAGTAGTCGGCTGCTAGTAACTAGAATCCGACAAGAAACCAAATTGGAGGCAATTTTTCTCCAGTTGATACCACAACCCTCAACATCATCACAGAGGTCGGATGTTTGGTATTGGTTACTGTCCTGATGCTGTTGTCAGCCTTGCCAAAGCATACCACCCATAATTTTGCTTGTTTTAGACGGGTCAAGACGGTCTTTACATCAGAGAAAAAAATTACCCAGTTACTGTTGTGCTTCAGATCATTTAAGAGTTGTCGACATCGCTGAAGACGGAGCTTTTTGTTTTTTTTGACGTCGGGAAATGAGAATGGCATCTCAATTTTTCTGGGCTACCTTCCTCCAGCCTTTCGGATAGCTTTGCCCACAGTAGACCGATGTACCTTCTTCTTTTTCTTGGCGTACTCCAACATCCTCATCGTTGGGCTGACCTTAAAGTTCTGCATGATGTCTTCAGGCTTCACTTTGGTGGGTCTTCCATTCTTAGGATTATACTTAAGGTTGTCTCCATAAGTCAAACGATTTCTGACCCAATAGACTATGGTTTTGCTGACGTTTATAGCCCTTATGTTGTCCAAGGTGGTCCTCCCGTCGCTAGTTAAATTACCTATGATGTTTCTTCTTGCCTCTATCGCTACATATACATAATTTTGTTAACAACATGTTAATATATTAAAGGGTTAACATCTTTACTATTTAAAAATAATCGGAACTTTAAGATTTAATAAGCAACATTTATTCAAAACGGTATTTTTAATAGGTCCCATTTCTTTTTTTACACCCAGTACTTCTTAAAAAGTTAAGGTCGATCTTGCATTTTACCGTTTTTTGTAACATTGATTATGATCTCTCAAAATGTATTTTGTGTCATGTATCCTAAATTTGTTTAAAAGTTATGGACGACTTTTGTGTTTTTAACTATTATTGGGACCTTTAACTCTGTTATTCTTAACCCTTCGTTAGTGGACCTTCTTTTTTATTATGTGATAATGAACTTGGGATAAACGTTCACCCAAATATAAAGCAAACTTTATTTATTGAAATAAAGTAGAGATAAACGCAATACTATGCTAATTAATTTTAACAATATTATATTGGGGCATAAACAAAATATAATTTGTTAAATTATAATTAAAATATTAAAATGTGATTTTTGAAAGAACTTCTCTGAAATATTAATTACTTTTTACAAACTTTAGTTACTAAAAATGTAACCATTAACTTTGAGTGTGATACATGGATTAACGGCTGAGGTTATATTTGTAGCAACGTGTCTACCTTAAATTAAAAAAATAAAATAAACAAAGCAAAATAATGACTTTAAATAAACAGATTAATTAAAATCGCCAAATTTTGAATAAAAATTTTAAGTTTGGGAAAATATTCCAAAAAACAACAACTTGAATTTGTCCTGAAAGATGTTTCGGAAGCATACTAAAAAGTTCAAGCATTAAATATATTTAAAACAGATTTAAAGCAATTTTATAAAATTTGTGGTCCAGCAAATCCCAGTTCAGTAACATAGAGTTGTATTAAAATTATTATAATTCTATTTTTATATATTCAAAGTTATTTACACATATAAGCATATCAAATAGATGTTAAGTCCTTTTATGCATGATGCTTTATGCTCAAACAACTTTCTGAAACATATTGTATTTACTTACTAAATTAAAATCGTAAATTAATTAAGAAATACGACATTGAAGGAAATATATGTAATTAATGTAAATTGAAAATATGTCTACAACTACAAATAAAATGATTAAAGAGTCTATTGTTTGTATATCTCTTTTGTTCATCGCATATTGTGTTTTTCATTTACTTTTTAACTTCATTTTAAGTCAGTCAATAGAAAAAAATAACTTAGTTTCTCACTTGTAGGTTAATGATGTTTTATTTACTTAAACAACAGTATAAGGAAAATACAACTAATATACTCGAGATTCGTTGACATTTTATTTTGTGGTTGTTTTTCTACAACTTTCACTGCTATGAATAAGGGTATTGACGAATCGAGGTAACAGGTGTTTGAATGGCAGCTTGAGAGTAATTCTTGGTTCTAATTAATCGAAAATAAAATTGCCTAGCCATGTATTTCCACAAAATAGATATAAACATACATAAGTTAGTACTACCCATCCCTGAAGAATTTATACCGACTTTTTAGCCTAGGATTGAAGTTAAGAGGTACGATAGAGCTCATGGTTTGAATAATTCTAACGACCTACCAATCTGTTTTAAGTATTGACCACATTTTTTCATCATCCCAAATAACTCTGATGGCCAAATAAATAGTCTGTCAATAAGATCGTGTCCACTTTCTTTCTTGAACTCACCCTTGATCACCATGGCCCAGAAATAACTGTTTTCCCTTAATCTGTTAAACCAAGATAAATTCAGCACTTTCCAAATAGTTTCAATGTTTCCTGATCCTATTCCCCATCCTTCGATTCGCGTATTTATGCATCCTCCAGAAATGTAAGCTCTTGATCCACCCACATTAATGTATCCTTTCACTTGTAAATATGCTTGCATATCCTATTTGAAAAGGAGTATATCTCAAAATGTGGATAAGTTTATGTATAATAATTTGCTCTATGACGATGAGTTTTTCATATCTGTTAGGGGTACACCTTTAAATGATTTTGCACCCTTTCTATGATCGATATAATTTTTTCTTCGTTTCATTTTAAAGCCCCCTAAGTGGACGTGGATTTTTCGAACCCAAGTAGGGATACTGCATAGACGAATTTGAATTTACCCAATTCTGACCCCAAATCGTCCCCAAAATTTGTGACAATCAACAATATTACATACTGTATTTTAATTTTTGCAATCTATGGAAGATTGCATTAAGGGATTCCGTCACTTCCTCTCTAGAGCCAAACAAAAAGCGGTGACATCATTAGCAGATAAGAGATACTTCAGAAGTATATTTCCCGACTATATGCTATTTATCAATGAATCCAAGTTTATCATCTACCATAGACCATTCATTGCAATTATGAACAGTGTAGGAGAAAGAAGATCTCCTTTTCGAGCCTTTCTAAGGATAGATAATTAATAAGATTAACTCGGAATATCAACTATTATTTCTGTAGTTACAGCAGATATCTTTCCATTGAAGCTTTTTGGAAAGCCAAAGCGTGTCAACAGTTCGATAATGTATTTATGTGAAACCAAGTCAAATGATTTCTCGAAATCTACAAGCACCGCCGCATACTTTCTGTTTGATGAAGAATAATTAACAAAGACGTTTAAAAAGCTATTATAAAAGAGAATGCGGAATTTTTCAGTCGTTACCTGATTCATTGAGTGCTACCTGCGTTAATTTATGTTTTTATTTTGCAAAGCTGCCATTATTACTCCTAGGAGTAACGAATCCTTTATTCCTTTTTTAATACTAACTACACCATCACAAATTCAATGTAGTCCAAAAGTAAATTAGTGTTGTCAAAGATTAAGGAATAAAGCTTGTTGGAAAGGATAATTTCCCTTCAACAAGTCTACCGGTAGATCCAGACATTAATTATTTTTCCATGGACTCAGATCCAGAAAAACCCGGAGCATGAGGACACGTACTGGACCTGAACACTGAAAAGTTGGACTCAAAAACAGCTCTGAGTATTGTATTTTTACTCTTTTTTTTAATTATAATTAGTATTCACAATTTAGAATGAGTAATTACTAATTATTTTCAGAATATGAAGATGTAAATTAATCAATGGGAATTATTGAATATAGGTAGATATGAGTATAATATTTAAAATATATCTTAATATATGGTTTTTTATATTGGTTGTGCTATGTAGATTTTATTGATGATAAGGTCGACTAAAATTGTAGCTACCTCATTCATCAGTACACATTTAAGTTTAATATTTTTCTTGCATTAGACGATACGACAGGTAGATCCAGACATTATTTATTTTCTTATGTATCCGGACCATGATCACAAGGACTTAAAACCAGAAATATCTTGAGCATGAGGAGTACGACTTTACCTGAACGCTGAAAAGATGGACTCGAATTCAGCTCTGAATATTGGATCTAATCGATCTTTATACTATTTTTAAAATTATATTTGTTTTTTACTATTTAGAATGAGTAATTCATAATTATTTATGGGATATAAAGAGGATGCATAATGAAGAAGGAAAATACCGGGCCTCCAAAAAGTTTTGGAACATGACTTTATAGAGTTTGGAAAAGTTCTGGTTCATTTTTTGCAGAAGTTGCGTTAACAAAAAAGAAAAAATGATGTTTCACCTTTTGAGCGATTTATTAGCAAGAATCTAGGATAAATATTAAAGGAAATGGAGTAAAAAAGGTAAGAAGTGGCTCCTTTGGTCTGCACAGGATTTATCAATTATGATATTGTAAATACCCTTAATGTCTGCAGAACATCTATTTGGAGGGTCAGGGTTAAGGTTAACAATTGTAAAAACATCCATGATGGTCATTGATGCAAAAGGGCGATCAAATTAAAGCCTGAAACAGCAAAAACAGCTTCTTCTTTTTTTTTAAATCCGAAGATGACAATGACGAACTTGGCAAAGAAGCAGTCGGTGGGACAATCCATGGTCACACAAGACATTAGCCTGATGGACTATATAATCTGGTGGCAAGTGGAGTCTTAAACCTGCTGAGGTCACCACAGCAATATTGCCGACCTTAAGTACTCTGTGAACAATGAGTAAAAGAAGATGAGCTACTAAACTCATGATGTTAGAATTATTTTAAAAAATGAATTTATTTTTTCTGAATGTATTATATTCATACGAGTATTTTTCGCATTTTATTTGATATTCATTAGTCCAAAACAGATGGAATAGGTATGAAATTTATAAAAGATTTAAACAACGTAATTATTATGATGGTTTAATTGTTTATATTGCAAATAAATAAGTTTTATTTTCGGGGTTTCTTTTTTACTCAGTTCAGAAGAGAGTGTTCAGAAAAAGGATTTTTCGTCTTTGCTGCATTTTTGTTTAGAAAAAAACAAAAAAACTTCAGGAACGTTCAAGTAAGATTAAAGGTTCGTAAATTGAGTGGTGGACAATTTAGAAAATAAAGTTAATGAAAGTAAATGTTGTTTCAGTATTGCAATAGCTGCAAATTCAATAGCAAAGGGGTAAATAATTTTTAACCTAATAAAATTTGGAAATGTATTGTAGTTAAATTTTTCTAAAGCATTTTTTCCCCCAGTTAAGATAATTACTTATTTTCCCGTTAGACGAGAGAAGAAGGATGTTTTATTAGGTCCTAGGAGGTATCGCCTATGGAATTTTTGCCCTGGGAAGTTTCATTCCTATATATATGTATATTTTTTCAATCTGATGGTTGCAATACAGCGGAGATGACGCTGAGGGCCATGATGGAAGGAACTTGTGCAGCACAACAGGAACATCTTTCCAGATCTTATAAGAGAAAAAACGAACCAACCCAACCGTCTACTGTTTCAACTTGTCTCCTTGACAGGTTTAGTGAATTTTTACCCGGAATCGGAGCCACAAAATACTTAAAGTTGAAATAGCAGCACTAACTGTCTCCATTCCAATTTGTTTGTTTGTGTTCTTTCTTCCTATTTTATGTGGCCTAAACTACGGCAGTGAATAAATAGTTTAAATTCATTATAATAATAAATAATATTCATTTAATATAAATACTATACCATACATTCAAAATGAGTAAAATCCCCTCATATCAAAATATTTCACCTAGAACAAAATAAATACAATGGACTTGATGCAAAAGTAGACCAATTTTAAGTACAAAAAAAATTGTGTAAATATACATTTATGCTATAAAATATGTATGAGAGCATAACTTCTTGAAAGTGAAAGTTCTAGTCACTGTTTTAACATTGACGTCGGAAGATTATCCTGCAGAAAGTCCACCTCCTCTTTGGCTACTTCCGTTACGATCAAACAATTTTTCTCTTGTTCCTTTTCCTGCTTTTTTGCCACTACTACCTCAGTCACTACGTTCACAACTTATTTGAAGTCAATACTTCTTGAATTCAGCTAAAATAAATTTTATAAAACCCTAATTAGAAATAAAAAGTATGTTGTCAAATGGTCAAAACAAACATGCAAAAAAGGTCAAGTAACATATTATTCCCTAGCCCAATGCCCGTGGATCAATCAGTACCGGACTCCACAATAATTAATTTGTTATTTCTAACCGAAGAAAAAAGTCCAAACTAAGAAAGACTACTCCTACTAAACTATTAGGTAAAAAGGTCGGGAGAACAAGTGACATAAACTTGGAAGAAATGGAAAGTAAAATAAAAAAAATTGTATTCCCTTTCAAAATTACCGTCTAGATCTGTCTTGAAGAATGCTTATATAGAATTAAATAATTTGTTCAAGATTATTCATTTTATGTGCTTTGTCCCATACACGGAAGAAAAAAATAATTGACCAAATGAAGAGAAAGCAATTGTAAAATATGTGGCACCATATCATGGAATAGACTTTATGAACAAAAGTTCTTGTGGGGATCTTGGACTATTAGACACAAGGAAACGCTGGATTATGTGTAATATCAGATGGTTTAGAAGATGGAATGGGAGTCAAAATACATGGATAAGCATAATATAGGTGGATATGAAAGGAATATGTGGTTATGATCTTTAAAATTAAGGGGAGCATGTGGGGAAGAGGGGAACTTGATAATTGACAGTTTAGATATATATATACAATACATATATTGCTGATTTTAAATTTACAAAATATTCGATTATTTCTTTTTTTTGCTTTTTCTTTTTTTCAATATATGAACTAAGTTTTTTATTTTACATCAACAAAGTCAAACAACTATTACTACTTGCTTCTTGGTAATACTTTTTAGGGGTTATATGACCTTTAAGTAATCTATTTGCATAAAATGCACTCCAAATTTTATATTCATCCCTCAATGAGAGTATTATTGTCTAGCCATATATTTTAAGGGTCGAACTGAAAAAAGTTTGGGAACCACTGGTGTAAGGCACCATTCATATAGTATGTACAAAAAAATTTCCCATTTTCAGTTTCAGGCTTACCCAAGGTTTTGAATAAATAATTATATCAACATATAATCAATGCTTACTAGGATACTGGTCGTTGTATATATGTTGATTATATCTCTGCTTTGTTAGTGACTGTACATACACATTATAAGAAGGATAATACAGAAACCAATGAATTAATTATAATTTACGTACAAGGTATCTATCTACTTGATTTTACCTTATGTTTGACCATTAATGAATATTGACTTCTGAGAAGGAAAAAAGCAAAGGATTTAGAATTTATGAAAAAACACATTCATTTTGAAACCTTAATTATTCTTTCTTTTATACATATATCCAAATACAAAGGACCTTAAAAAGCATACGTACCTTATTTGGTTTTAAAGAAAATGGGTGACATCATTGACTCGGCATCAGCCTCATATCAAAATATTTTATGATCCGAAACGTTTTGATTAATAACACTGTCCAAAAAAATCATACTTTTTGTATGGTACGCAAAACAGTATATGCTCAATTTAATAGAGTTTGATCCCCTAATTTCAAATATGACCTTTTTTTCTCTCAGAGCCTCGTGGCCTTCAGAAAAAGGCCATACATTTTGTATCATTTTTGACTATTTTTAAGGTTCAAAGCTGTTTTAAGCTCTGGTGTTTAAAATAGGGATAAATTATGTTAATATATATTTTAAAGCCGAATGTTAAAATATTATAAAACCATTTTTAAAATGTCTGTATCAGGCTTATAAGTTGTTCTATGATTGTTTAAAGTTGAAAATTGGCGCTTTTTATTCCAAGGCTCATAGCTTCAAGACGAAATTCAAAAAGTTTAAAAGAATCTCATTGGTTAGCTGAAAATATGCACCTTAATTAATAAAAAGAGCTTCCCCAAAAACGCTCTATATTGTTGTCAATTTGAAATAAGGCCACCGCAATATTTAAAAGATAAAACTCATTTTTGAATTGATCTCATAATAAAAGTCCATATAAATCGGTACACCACAGTTAAAAGAGCTACAAACAAAGAGAGAGAGAAAAAGAAAAGAAAGAGAAAGAGAGAAAAACAAAGAGAGAGAAAAAAACTTAGCGCTAAAGTTTTGAAATGATAACCAGGACTCGGAGATTAAGATCGAATTATGGATCGGTTTTTGTCAATAGCGGAGAGTCCATTAGTGGGGAGGAATCTCTGGCAATGGAATCCCCGCTGAATTACCCCTGACCACTTGGATTTTATTTTGTGAGGATCTGCTCCAGACTCCGTCGAAAGTACGTCTCTTGGAATCTCTCACTCAATACGGGTCGTCAACGAGTCATCAGGTTTTCCATGGAGCTTCAAATAAGCATGTATGAAATCATGTCATAATGTATGGATGTCTAGATGAGGGATGCTCATAGTCATACTATAGAATAAAAAGTTAATCATTCATTGGAATATTAATTCTACGATTTCCTTGTTAGACTTTATTTATCTTGATGCATCATCAGAGTCTCAGACATTGATGAATCAAATAATATATTTTTAATCAATGACAAACAATGTAATGGTGGAATGTTTTATGCCATTAAGTTATATATGTGTTCAGTATATGTTCTATAAAATCAAGACATAATGAATAAATGTCTAGATGAGGGATGATCTTAGTCCTGAAGAAAAGTTAATTTTTGTTTCGAACCTTCAATCTATGATTTGCTTAAATGACTTTGATTATCTGGATGCATCACCACTTATCATATCATTGATGAATATATGTTTACCTATGACAAATGTGATTATTAAGGAATGTTCAAACCATTGAATTTGAAATATGCATAGTATAATGTGTAAATTTCTATAAATTGTAATTAGTATGTAACAATTTCAACGGCAATAATGATATATTATATAATTTGTAATGAATATATGTTTTAGTTATCAACCTGTATGAATAAATCTAGATTTGAGCATCTCTTTGATACGAACGAAAATGTTGCTTTGATCCAGGCTTAGCTTTTTTCCAAAGTGCCTAGGAAATCTTATTTTTCATAAACCAGCATAATATAATTAGTCACTATATTATTGATCTTATAGTATATTTATTTAATATAGCTTTGTGAATATAAATTAATTTGATATTTTTTAATCTATTTCATCAACACTGTGATTGTTATACCTAATATATTAATTTTGTCTTAATAAGCTTTTCCTTGAGAGCTTACCCTTTCAATATTTCGTAATTCTTAATTTCTTGGGAATCATTTTTCGATGCATCTTTATTCAGAAGGTGTGCATTCTAAATATATATCCTGTTAGCATATATGTACGTAAATTGGTGAAAGAATACTATAATCCGAGCATGATACAGACATTTTAAAAATGGTTTTAGAATTTTTTTAAATTCGGCTTTAAAATATATTGACACAATTTATCCCTATCTTCAACACCGAGGGCTTCAAACATTTTTGAACCTTAAAAATCGTCAAAAATAATAAAAAATGTATGGCCTTTTTCTGAAGGTCACGAGGCTTTGAGAGAAAAAATAAGACCATATTTTAAATCAGGAGATAAAACTGTTAAAAATTATGCATTTGCTGTTTTTTTTACAATTTTTGCTGTTGTACAGTGTAATCTGCTAATGATATAAATTCGATATTTCAGCTTTTTCAAATAGTATAGAATCAAAGCCTAAGGAAAAACGAAAAATCCAATGTTGAAAATTATCAGATTATGATATTGGTGAGTTCCTTGATTTGAAATATTTTAGTAAGATGATTATTATATTTAAGATGTAATATTAAAGAAATCTTCATCTAAAATAGAAGACACTGTGACAAGACAATTTAATAGCTTGCTCGAACTTCATAAAGTTGTTAAGAAACTTACAATGACTTTGCTTCATCAATATTTCAAGAAAGTTATATTTCAATTCAGAATCCATTTACTGGGTAGTTCCATTATATTTCAACAAATTTTCAAACAATTTTACATTACGATGAAAATTTATTTTAACTATGTTGTTGCATAGAGGATCATTAAATATGATCACCTAAAAAATAATTTTAAAATCAACCATCTGGTTAGCAAGATATCATATCACATTATAAAACTCACATATTGAAAAACTTTAATCACTGATTTTAGAGGTCATTCTGATGATCAAAGTATGATTTTGGAATCAAATTATATGTTTTTGTGGGGTGAGGAGCTTGAATTTGATGTTATAATCAGTGTAAAACTAAGGGAAAGCAATGGTTGTCAATGTTTTTATATGGTGAAAAGCATATCTTTGGGACCCAATTTGAAGATGAAGGATTACACGAAATTATTTATACTATATTTTTGATTTCTTCAAGAGTTCAATATTCCATAAAAAATCTATTTATGTTCGTTTCGTCCTTCAACTTTAATTCAACCATGCAAACTTAATGTTATTATTGAACAAGTAATATTTGTATTTAACGACTTTAGACTTTGTATTTACCCATTTTAGAAGCAGTTAATCAGCTGAGAGTACTCTTAGTTGATTGATTGGTTCTATGTTTGTTTTTCTAGATTTTAAAATTAGTATAGAATTGGACATGTCTTTAGATAAATTGTTAGATTGTAAATGCATCAAAAACTGGTTGCCATCTCTTATGGTATACCAGAAGCAATAAGCAAAAGCAAGGTTTTAAGATAATTTAATCTTTTACGGACGAAAACTTGAGCTTCTTTTTAGAAGATCAAAGTTGTATGGCGTGTTTCTGGAAACAAAAGAAAATGATCCAAAGTTTTACCCCAACACCTTTTGCCTTCGTCATGACGCCATATTCCTTAAAATGTATCAGAAAAGACAACAATATTGCATCAATATATTTGTATTCATAGATCAAAAGTAAAAGGGACTGTATTCATCACATTAGATATTGCTGGCTCATTGCAAAAAAAATACATCCTGATTGAATTCCTGGAAATAAATTTGATCCTCGTTGCAAGCTGCATTCTGTGAAGGAGTTGAGTGAAACAAGCGTTTCCTTGAATGTAACCTCCTTTGAAAGTGAAGGAGGGTCATAAATACTGACATCATCAGATGACTCCGAAAGGATGAAAGCTAAATTCCAGCATGAAAGAGATACATTTTCAACATCAATAAACACAGCCTGTAATGAATTTGGAGAATCTCCAGTAAAGTTTCACATCTTGAATAAACAGCAAAAACTATCAAAATGCAGATACAAAGTTGATCAAGTAAAATGTACACTTAGCATGGCTGTGCCTAAAGTTTCTTGACTTCCTACTGAAGATATTGTAGAAACAGGAAATGGCATACCAAATACCAGCATCATGAAATGGAAAAGTGACAGCGATGATTTGTACAGTCTCATGCATTCTCTTAAAACTAAACTCGAAATATCTACTCATGCAGAAAAAATGAAAATTCTAACTCTCCAACCATGGACTTTAGCAGAAATGCAAGCTTTTTTGGCTGCACAGAGTATGCTGCACGAAAAGCTAGATTGAAAGAAAAGGGGGGTGCACTAACTAGCTACCAAAGAAAAGTTCGAGATGGTCTTTCTGAAGTACTGTAAAATTATAATAAACGATCGGAACAACGGGATAGAGTCCAATTAAACGAAGCGTATTGTCATTTAAAAACCGTAATATCAATTTAACTATTAACCAACTATTTGCATAGTCTGTTCTAGATCATTTCTAATAATTTGATTTTAAAATTCAAAATCTAACCAAAAAAGGAAATTTGTTTTTTAAGAGTGGGATGATTATTTTTTATACTTTTATAATACAGTTTTTAAAAGCTTGAATATATAGTTGAAATTTCTTGCTGGTTATGTTGGATAGTTACTGTATATAAAATATCTTTTTTATAATTGAATTTTTAATATTATTACTAAACACAATACATAAATTACTACTTTCAATATATTAATTAAATTATATTAGATCTGAATAGTTTTTAGGTATGAATAAAAATTAAGCTTCATTTTCTTGCCAAATAACTTGAAATCCCTTTGGAATGCAATCAATCCCCACTTTCCATTCAATTCATATAAAGATGAAACATTATCATCGTATCAAAAAAAAAATCAGACATTTGATCTAGTTTATTCATTATTTTCTTCCTTCGTGCTTCAGCACAAAAAAATTTAGATGCCCATTGGTTTTTCCGATAATGTATATTCTGTACTAAAATCTTTGTTTTAAAATTAAGGGAACAAATATGATTGTTTTTATTGTCAACTAATTTTCCATCTAAAAACCTTCTAAAAAGTGATGGGTAAGGTCCTTTAAAAAACATTAAAAAATATAAGTAATATATAATTTTTAAATCATTTTGCAAAAGCAAATACATAAGTTGTTTCAAAGTTTAAAGTTAAATACAAATTAATTTTAGTTATTGTCTTTTAAATTTTTCATAAAGTAATTTTAGTTTTTTTAGTACAATTGCATTCTATATTTGAGTGCAATTCTATTTATCACAAAATTAAGAGAAGTATCAAAATAGAATTAATAGGCGTCTAATTTCGAGGTATGATAGATTTCCTTTTTTCTAAAATCTCTATATTTTTGCTAGGAAATCGATGAAAAGAAGCTTTTTCATACTGATTAATTTCTTTTCCAGCAATATTTCCAATTTTACAAAAATTGAACTACGCATGTAGATAGCATTTATATTTTAAATAAAAAAATAATGTTATAACATTTAGTATACAGATAATTTTGAACATTTATACGGATACATAATGTCAGTTACATTTATATTGTTTAAAATATTTACAGTAATTTTTTAAATTCAAAATATTCCAATATAAGATTCGTAGCTCACTCCCTGTTTAAAAATTCAAATATAATTTTTTATTCATTTCATTATTCAATGCATTTATGAAGAACTTGTTTAGAGTTTACATATTTGTCCTTCGTTATTATTAATTAAAAAAGGTGAGCTTAGGAGGCTTCGTTACTTTTAAAATTTCTACTCATCCATATATCTAGTAATTCATGCATGAGACCGATGTGTCTCTAGAAACAATGCATAGGGTGGTCAAGGAGGACCTCAGGATGAAGCTATATCGTCTACAAAAGCGTCAACTTCTCATCGATGCCACAATTACCAAGAGATGGGCATAAGTAATTGAAATTCCTCAATTCTAGTACACAGGTTTCAATCATTTGGACTGACGAGAAGATCTTCACTGTGGTACTGGCTTACAACAGCCAAAACGACCAGATTCTAGGTTTTAGCATCGAGAAAACGTGTGCAACATGTTCCAAGGCCAAAAGCCGGCCTCAGTAAAAGTATGGGCGAGTGTCACCTTCTATAAGATAAAGGCACATGCAGAAGCTGCAGCCCTTCCCCTCAAATTTAGGAATTTTTGCTTTTTATTACTTGAATTTTTTTCCCAAAAATCTTTATTTTTGTAAACAGCTGTGAATTTTGACCTTTTTTTCCAAAAAGTTACTATTCGAAATTTAATTAATTTTTCAAATATATATATTTTGTGGAAGAATACTGACAAATTATTAATTTAAATTTCCCGCACTGGAGGACTTTAAAAACTTGCTTTTCCAGTTCGGTAGCACTGTCTTTCATGTAGACCAGTTTGCTTGCAATAGCTGGATAAGTCAGTCTACTTCGCTAGTGCTCCACGATTTTTACAATGAACAAAAAGGATTGTACAAAGAGTTTGCCTTAAATTTTGTGTTCGACGACAGCAATTTCATGTGCTGACGCGATTAAAATGTTAGATAAAGCTTTTTTTGAATCAGTTTTATCAAAAACCCATGCATTTGAGTGGTAAAAAACGTTTAAGGTGAGACCGTTGAAAAAAGTCAAGATGATATCCATTGTTTTCTTTTATATCTGCGGTCTGGTACATTATGAACTCATTCCAAAGGGACAAACGGTCAATAAGAATTCCTATTTAAGTGTACTAAGGCCTTTGCGAGGGAAAATCAGTTAAAAACGGCCAGAATTATGGAAGTACAACTCGTGGATTTTACAAGACGATAATGCGCTATTGTACATAGCCATGATTGTGAGCGAATTCAAAGGCAAACAAGCAATAAATACCTTGGATCAACCACCATATTCACCTGACTCAGCTCCATGTGACCTGCCAGAAGTGCCTACAAAAAATGTTTGAAATACTTGAAAAAACGTTAACATATGTGTATTACATCCCATAGAAATTACTTTGAAGGTGTCAAAATAAATATAAATCATTAAATGTGCAATTTGTGTTTTATTTTACAATTCCTGGAACTTATTTTTACAGAATGTATAATATATAAAAAAAATATTTAAATAAATTTTTTTGAAAAAAAATCCAAAATATAATCTTGCATTGTAAGACCGTAAACTATTGCATCCGTCTAATACAATAATGCTTACAAACAAATATTTATCAAAACTCTCTTTGAGGATACGTTTACTCACACAGTAATTTGATTATCAGATCTCTAGCCGGAGCTATCGGTTATTATTCCCTCTCTCCCCTTATTTGCCGTTTTATATCACTTTGTCTTCTTTTTTAACCAGCTGTTAATAATTTAATATTTTATTGAATTTTGTCAGAAGTCTTAAATACTCAATGACTTTATTGTGTAATAGCTTTTAAGCTTTTTTAGCTTAAAAGATATTCTATGATTTCTGAGTTGTTATTAGGAATTCTACAATTTTATGCTGGAGAATAAATTTTAAGCCCAAGGAGCATAGTGTAATTTTCATATTTAAATAATGTAAAACAACTCTCCATTAGGATTTCCAAACAGGTAAGAACAACTGTTTTTATCTCATTAACTTCTAAGCCGTAGTTTTTTGAAGAAAAAAAACCCTTTAAGCTTTTTATTATTGCAGCCATTGAAGAAATAATCTGAGCTTGTGAACCTATGATAAACACTGCTAAATCTGCTTCATTTAGGGAAATCACATGATAGGCCCTTAATATTAGTTCTTTTTCCAATAAAATGTTTTAAGTGTAACAATAAAACCCCTGATTACTATTAGAAAAAGCTTTGGGGAAATAGAATCTATCTGCCTGCATCCCTACAAGAAATCGTACGTTTTACCTGATAATCGTTCGTCAATTATTTATAAGCATTGTTTTTATTTTCTGGGGTGTCATTTCGATGTATATATTAAATATTAAAGTAATGTTTATTTTGATTCCATTCAAAGACGTTTCCACATAATTAATATCAAATTATTATTGTGGACAAGAAATAACAATACCTATTAATTATTATCATTTCAATGGTGTTAGTTGATTTATGATTAAAAAACGTGATATACTTAAGTTTTTCATCATATAACTGCTACCTTCCCTTGAAGTATACATGTATATGATGTTGTTATCGAATAGAAAAATATCCTTATAATATATACATTGTATCTAAATCAAAGTTATGCTTGTTAAGAAATAAAATATTATGCTTATGTAATCAAAATACAAAATATTATATTATATTTTGTTTATCAATATTACAATTTACCTGACAATGTAACATTGTAATACTACTTTCTTTTTAATACATGTATTCCATTAAATTAAATTGATTTCAGTTCTTCACATTAACAATAAACATATTTATACGGATGGGAAATCAAAAATTTACTCAGTTTATATAACTCTTAAATACTTTATATAACTTACAAAAAAATAATTTATACAAAGCTATGTCTAATATTATTTTGTTATTTAATTGTCACCACCGATTATAACCATGATAGTATTCCTCATTCGTAAAGAAAAGTGGGACCTACAGATATACAGCGAGCAGCCTTACAAATATATTTTTCTTCCATCAAAAATTTGGCATGGTCTGCATAAGATATATTTTTTTCGCTGCAATTGTTTAAATATGATATAGTATTCAAGGAACTTGTACTAAATCATAAATACCAGGGTGGTGAGTAGGATACGCTTTCTCCTTCATACTCGTATAGATATAGTAGTCCAAGGGGTTTGCGTCTGGAAAGGAGGGCGGCCACATGTTGAGGCATAAAAATTAATTACAAAACAAAACAAACATGAGCTCCTTAGCATATGTACAAGTCGAGATAATGACACTTGAAAGTGATCTACGAAATTACATTCACGCACTTCAAACTGTTGAGCGTCTTCAGGACCCCTGTTTGCAAACTGAAACGTTCGAGACGAAACTGTACTAGGAGGATTTAAAGAAAATAGCCCAGGTCAATCCTTCAAGTCCATGAAGGCCCATCCAATATATCTTGGGTTTTACACCAGAGTGACCAGAGAGCTTTCAAAAAGTGTGTAGAAATATCTTTGTGAGAAGGGGGGAACGGCCACTTTTGACACCAGCAATGAAGGAACCCCATCTCCTCTTTTGCAAGACTCTTTTAAGTTCTTTTGAACTCTCTTTTGCCAGTTCCCCCCCTCCTTTCAGCCCTGATGCCAACTTCTTCGTCTACAACTTTTGGGTGCATATCGAGGGGAACGCCTGCAGTGTTCGTCATCCAAATACCGAGGCCCACAAAGCCTCTATCAGTCAGCACTGATGACAGAGGACTATATTTGCAGTGGGTGCCATGCCTTCAACCACTTCCAGTAAGTCATCACTGCTATTAAGAACGGGTACATTAAGGATTAAGAGAGCTCAGACACACATATATTTCTAGTATTTATTTTGTCTTGAAATTCTATCGTAAATTCAAAATTCAAAGGATTAATATTTTATGGACCACTCGTTACAAAGAAACTATCTTTAATGTATACCAAACCGGATTGAGGAGTATACAAGATAGAGAGTAGCCCTGAGGATTTGTTGCGGTGTTTTTATTTAAACGTTCTTGTTGGATTGACATCGAGTCAGTATGACCTATGTTATTGTTGATTTCCTTATCCTCCTCCCACCTAGTCACAGCTGTTTGTAACTGATCGAATGAAACGCCTTGGCAACTAAGCTTCTCTCCCCCAAAACATTCTTCCAATTATCATATTTACCATATTGATTTCCGTTTTTATTCAATATGCCCAAAATACTTTCATTTTTATAACTATATAAATCGGTACATATCCAACAAATTGAAGTTGTTGGAATGCCTGTTAGCTGAAATCTTAATTTTGTATTGATATTTAAGCCGAAATTACCATTTTAATACCTTCAAAAGACAAAGATTTATCCTTTATGGGCTTTAAAAAATTTCGTTTATAGAGTATAATTTCGATTCAAAGCCATATTTCTATGTGAAAGAACTATACATATGTATAGATGAAATTCAAAATCAATGCAATATTGAATAAATAAGCATTACAGCATTGTAAAAATAATTTTTTTTAAATTTAGTATCGATAATTTGATTAAAATAAATGACTAAATCTCTTATAAATACTAATCCCCTTCATTGGATATGAAGCTAATCTCCTTTCCTCTAAATTTGTATTTACTTATTACCATTTGTAAAACAATCAACTTAATTGTGTTTAATGTTTGAAAAAAGTTTCATGGAATCTTATAATGCATTTTATTAACTATTCCCAAAGAAAAATAAAAGTTAAATTGCTCAAATTAATGAAAATCTACCCCCTTTAATGATGTCAAATCTTTTAAAGTTGTAAAAAAAAATTCTTTAGAAAAAAAAAATAGTAAAGCAATTAAAAAATATTAAAAAAATGTTTAGCTTCCGAATAAGATCCTTCATTTTTCTGGGTATTTTTATGATTATATACATTTTGAACGTAATATACGTAAATCAATCATCTTTGAAATATCGTAATGTTTTTATAAGTAAATATTAATTATTATTTTTTTAAATTTATGGGATGCTTTATGGTCATAATATTTCTCTGAATCGTAATTAACATTCAAAACGTTATAATAGAATATGGCCCTAAAAAACCAATCCTATGTATTTTGAAAGTTTTAATGGTATTTTCGTATTGTACGACCCAAATATAATAATTAATGTGCGTTTAGCCAGTTATACTTATTGCTGGCGCATAGTTTTAACTCATGGGCTGAAAACTGCTGGGTTTAAGAAAGAAAAAAGTATTGTTGTAGAAGATTAAGAAATAATTTGTATGAAATAATTATTTTTTTCTCTTAGAAGAAACTACGATATCTCTGAAGTAAAAATTTAATTTCTTAATTCTAATGATCAAAAACGATTGATTTTAGCCAAGCAATTTAATTCAGTCTCAATGGTACGGATAAAAATAGTGATGCAATCAATAAATCAACATTGATAACGATATTCATTCATGGCATGTAACTTCTTTTATAGGAAAATATGTAAGTTCAACTAAAATGTGTCTTAATGAATGAGGCCGCTACACACTTTCATCGATATTTTCATCAATAAAACCTACTTAGTGCAATCAATATAATAATTCCAAAATTAAGATATAATACTATAGTCATATCTAACTATATTCATAATTTCTTTATAGTAATTTTGCCTCTTCATTATAGATCCTCTTCCTATTTAATAGATAATTATGAATTACTCATTCAAAATAGTAAATATAATACAAGAAAAAGGTAAAGATCCATTACATCCAATATTCAGATCTGTATTTGAGTATACTCGTATCTAGCTGTATTCAATAATTCCCATTGATTAATTTGCATTTCATCTAGATCCTCTTCATATTCCATAGATAATCATTAATTATTTATTCTAAATATAATTAAAGAATAGAGTAAAGATCCAATACTCAGAGCTATATTTGAGTACACCTTTTCAGTGTTCTGGTAAAGTCTGAGTTCTCATACTTCAGGTCTTTCTGGTCCCGAGTCCTCATACTCCGGCATCTTCTCGTTTCGAGTAAAATTCTTCATGCTTCGAGTCCATGAAAAAATTAGTAATATCTGAATCTACCTGTAGTCTCGTCTAAGGTAAGATATTCATGCCCACAAGTTCTTCCTCAATCTTTGAGAATACTAATTTACTTTTAGACTTCATTGACTTTATGACAGCGTATTGAGAATTGTGGACGTTTTTAAAAATTGTCAAGTTTTGGTAGCTGAGAATGCCTGACTAGCATGTCACATAGTTACATATAATAAATCAGAAGCCCTATTTAGACCACCCCTATTAACACGATGCTGAAAAGTCTCAATGAGACCTAGATCTTCTCCAGAAAATTCAATACCATGAGTTATTGTTTTTTCAAAAATTAAAAAGCTCGTGCATTCACAATCTTTAATTTTAAAAAACTTAATGATGGAAGAGGCTATGTATCTAGATAAATAAAACAATAAATTTGCTTGAGATTCTTCTATAGTAAAATTATAATAAAAATAAGTAAGAATAACCATATGTTTGGAACAATTGAATGAGTGATTAAAAATTACCATGATGTTTTTATTTTCAAATTCATGACTATTATTTAATTTTCATTTAATATTTATAAGTATCTAGTATAAATTCATTTTTTTACTTATTAAAAATAAATACATTAATTAACATTTTAATTCATTTTCTTTTAATTAAAATAAATTTATTGAATAATGTTCCTAAATGATGTATCCCTTCCATGCTACGATATAACTACATTATACTATTAATACTTCTTTCATCTTTTTTCTTCTATACCTACTAAGGTATAGTATTAAAATAAACTGCAAGTCCCCCTTTATATAGTCCCAGAATCTGGTAACAACTGCAAAAACCTGGTCCCAATTTTATAATATCTTTTTGAACATTGCTGATTATTTCTTCACTTACTGCACTCATACATAAGAGTTTCCTCTTCCTTTTTTTTCATTAATACTTATTACTAAGAAGATAAATGATATGGCATTGTGGCGTATTGGTATAACTAATTCAATGGCATACAGAGTAATAAGTTGACCCCCCCTCTCTTGTGTTTTATTTTTTTACTTTATTTATCTATAGTACAAATTTGGAAACTTTGGTAAAGTACGTATAAAAAGGGATGGATACCCCCCCACTCCCCAGGCAAAGACGGCTCCAAAAATATCATAATCAGAGTGATAAAATTATTGGTTCTGAGGTTCAAAGGGAGGAAAAGGAACAGAAAAAGACTTGTGAATTGGACTGTGACGGTTCATTCGATGAATTCCAAAATAAAAGGACTGAAATCAACACTGATATGAAAGAAAGTGAAGAGAAAAAGGTTGAGACAAAATCCAAAAGAGCTTGTTGGAAGGAATATAAATGAAAAAAAAAAGTAAAATTCAATCATTTAAAGGTGTTGGAAAGGTTATACACATTTTGTAAAATAATTTGCATTAGTTCTTATTATTTGTGTGTAAAGTCAGTAATGGTAGAAGGACCTTATTACAGCTTATGAGTTTGGATAATGTTGCGTGTATAGCTAGAGATGCATTAGAGTGCATGGGAAACGCACCATAGACCTGAAATAATTTTGATGAAGTATCCACTGCTGAATACACAGGGAGAAAGAGTACATTTCCCTCGGTTCATTGATATGAAGGATAGAAAAAATTATTCTTGCAAAGCACAAGTCGAATGTCAAGAATTATCGGACCGTTTCAGTAGAGACAAAACATTCAATATATGTCTAAAAAAGCGTGGGGTCAGGGACTTATAATGAAGTGGGAGACCAACTATCCCAATTCATAAAAGTAGAAAGCATTAAAGGGGCCCAAGCAAATCCCATGGGCTTTTAAAGGATAGAGGACCCTTCAAATGAATGCGAGGAAGTATGCCTATAGACGAAGGACGAGAGACGAAGAGAACAGAGTAATGAGGGTGACTATAGTTATAGGAAGTCAGGTGACAAATAAATGGAAAGTGATAATCCACAAATATCTGATACCTTGATTCGCTTATAGAGCCAGATCAGGGATTGTGTCTCCTATTATAGATTGTGGGTCCAGTCCTCTGGTTAAGCTGTAATTCAACCATTACGGGGTGAAGTTTATGTCAGACATTTTTATTGTTGAAATTTAATAATATCTGTCAAACTGAGGAAAACAATCACGCTCCATATTAATAGAATTGTTTCCCACGTGGGGAAGAAAAGACAGGAATATTAGACACCCTCTCATGAAGAAGTTACTTAGCATTAGCCATTGACATTAGCTCTTCCGTGTCATCATCTTGCAGAGAAGTGTGTGCATAGTGCCTTCCCAAAACTTATTACAAATTCTTAACGGTGGATGGCCCAATTAGGGGTGTGCTCTTGTTTGTGTCTAAGAAATTGGGTGTATCGATTTGTAAAAAAAATCCACGTCTGGCAACGATTGGCATAGGATTAATATCTCGCGAGGGTGCGATTCACTTAATTTCTTTTATCTAATCTAAATCCAAAATGTTTAACCCTTATTCCAGTCCGTACCAAACAAACTAAAGTTGGAATCTACTCTTAAATATTAATAGGAGATCCGAATGTAGATTTAAAAAAAGTTAGCAACCCCAAGCTGTAACCTTAAGGCTCGTCAAAAAATAATTGTAGAGCTAAATTTCATTGACGTTTTTAATGTGAGGAGGCCAGATGACACTATATCCTGGAGATAAGAACAGAAGACATCAAGGATAGATTTGAGATTACTTAGCATGGGCGTGTTCTTTAGGATATCGGGCGTGGAGTATCGACCAGAACCCTCTTAAGATCACAAGTAAAGGTGAAATATTTCCGAAAAAAAAATAATTAAGTACTTTTAAGGGTTCTAAACGACCAGATATTTCATCAGTTACTATGTCTGATATTTAAGATATTTCGTCTGATACGTATGATTCACCATATGCTGTATCGATGAATCTCACGCAAATAATCAGATTAACTTCGGTTTAATTCATTAGGGGGGAATGGAACCAAAGGAACAAAATGTAAACATGGATAACATGATTTTACGTTGATCTCCGTTTATAAGAACGTTAACATTGGAAGCAATATATCTGTATAGAGTCTCCGAAATTGCAAAGGCAGAGACCAAGGAGAAAATTGAGGTTGAAACCAATAATAGAAAGCGGTTTAAGTACCTGAAAGACAGGAATGTTTTCTCTTTACCTCGAATGGAAAAAATCATTTCCGGTGGAAAAATTCTGGAGAGGACCAACGCTATTTAAGGATACGTTCATGATAATTTTGAGCGAATACTTGGAGGGAGGATATAAACCAACATTTCAAGGCAGATAAAGTTAGTTGACCAGCTGGTATTAGTGGAAAGACTTTTGTTATGGCGAAAAAATAAATAAATCAGATACTAAAACCTCTTACTAGAAGAAGAATAATCCTTTTATCAAAAAAGGGTAACGGCACGGATTTCAACGATTGAAGGCAAATAACAATATTTAATGTTGCATTAATAATTATAGCAGGTGTACTATCAAAAAAGATTGAGCCTATTTTAAACTCAAAGCTTGGTAGTGAGAAAAAAGTATTTTTTTAAAACGAAGGACAAAAACATCTAAGAGTAATATAAAATAATGATTATAATCTTATTTAACCTTCAAGGCCAAAATGCAAAACTAGATGTTCAAAAAAGCTATGTACAAAAGTATAAATATACGATACAGTATAATATCAGGTTATTTAAATATTAGCAACACATTTTGGTCTTTTTTCGGGCTTTATGTCCAATTTTTGATTTTTTTTTCAATGGGTTAAATTAATTTAATGATGAGAAGGGGGTTTGTCGTATTCTTAGCACTTTGGATTGTTGTCCAACTTCCAAGATACCTTATTTCCAAAATATAATTTTCTAAATAGATTAGATTTACTGGTGTTATTAGATATGCTAGTTCATTTTTTTTTTAAATAGGTGTGTCAGAGTTATGTCATACTTTCGAAGTGTATAAAAAGCACAGTAAAAGATCTCAAAGCTCTAGCTCCTACTTAATGATGGGCCTAAAGGTCATGAAATATTTTTAATCGAACCGTCGATTTCCAAGTTGAAAAATCCTATATTTAAATATTTCATGTTCATCATTCATTATGTAATTATTAATCATTATTATTATTATGATCATTATTTAGTTCAATCATTGTAATTAATGAAGATATATCGTGGGTTTTTTTTTACATTGTAAATAATGTACCTCATGCGTCATACTTAAGTTTACACCGAATAATGTTTTCCAAACTTTATCAAAACTAGTTCTTCAAGACAGTCAAAAGAAAGTTAAATTATTTCTAGTAAATTATAACAGAAATCGATTTTTTTTATTCAGAATTGCCTCCTTCAGCCTCACGAACAGCCTCCACCCTGTTCCTCAAGGAACAGGATGGAGGCTGTAGTCTCTTCCCATTTCAGACCATGCCACATTGATGACGGACTCCAAATGTCTGATAGACATTGAGGCTTGTTCCTGGCATCTCTCTCGACCTTCGACTAGTTGGAACAATCTGACCCTGAACAGCTTCTTATCTGAGAAGACGACTGGTAGTTGTATTTGAGCATACTTCCAAGGTTCCTTATTTCCAAAATATAATTTTCTAAATAGATTAGATTTACTGGTGTTATTAGATATGCTAGTTCATTTTTTTTTTAAATAGGTGTGTCAGAGTTATGTCATACCTTCGAAGTATATAAAAAGCACAGTAAAAGATCTCAAAGCTCTAGCTCCTACTTAATGATGGGCCTAAAGGTCATGAAATATTTTTAATCGAACCGTCGATTTCCAAGTTGAAAAATCCTATATTTAAATATTTCATGTTCATCATTCATTATGTAATTATTAATCATTATTATTATTATGATCATTATTTAGTTCAATCATTGTAATTAATGAAGATATATCGTGGGTTTTTTTTTACATTGTAAATAATGTACCTCATGCGTCATACTTAAGTTTACACCGAAGAATGTTTTCCAAACTTTATCAAAAACTAGTTCTTCAAGACAGTCAAAAGAAAGTTAAATTATTTCTAGTAAATTATAACAGAAATCGATTTTTTTTATTCAGAATTGCCTCCTTCAGCCTCACGAACAGCCTCCACCCTGTTTCTCAAGGAACCGGATGAAGGCTGTAGTCTCTTCCCATTTCAGACCATGCCACATTGATGACGGACTCCAAATGTCTGATAGACATTGAGGCTTGTTCCTGGCATCTCTCTCGACCTTCGACTAGTTGGAACAATCTGACCCTGAACAGCTTCTTATCTGAGAAGATGACTGGTAGCTTGTATTTGAGCATACTTATAAGAATCTTTGCTCAAGAAAATATCTTCTCCTTTGTGGCCGTCGTATTAAGACGGTTCTTCCTACTTTCTACATAATTTGATTGGAAGTCATATTTAATGATCTTTCAATGTGTAACCTCGCTCATATAATCATGGGCTTTGTTCTTTTTGTTCTTGGTATTCTTACTGTTCCTTGGGTTTCAAATTGTCCACCATAAATGTAATTGATTGTGAGTTCACAGGCAATCTAAGTTTGGGTCTTCAGGCGCGCTACCATTTCTAGCAGAATAATTATTTTTGCTTATATTTTGTCGTCTCTGAAGATACAGCCACTATTTATAAATTAAAAAAAATCGCATCGCAGTTGCTGATTAAAAAACATTATAAAGTATTTTACCTGCATATAAATAAAAAAATTAATTTCAGCCAATAACAATAGGTTTAAATTTAAATATATCTAATATACATATGCTTGATGTGTAAGGGGATGAGAAGCAAACTTTTTAATAAATCCTTTACAAGCAATTTTATTGAAAATTAAACAATAAATCTTGTTCAAATAATAAATTATTATTTGTTCCTTTATCAAGTTACAATTTATTCCTTCTAAAACTCAATTGTTCATTAATTGTGTATAAACAATTCTTTTGAAAAGGAAAATAACAATTATTTTTACTTATTTTAAAATAACATTTGTAACTTCTTCAAGCAAAATATCTACATATATACTTTATTTTAAGTATACAACTTACATTATTAGTAACAGCTTTAGTTCAAACCTAATAATCTTTAGTTTTGCAATATGGGTCATTCAATGAATAATCAGCTATTTTTTTTAATATTCACACAAAGATGGTAAGATTTTTTTTCATTTTTTGATGTGTTTTACTTCTTATTGTTTTATTCCTCTGCCAAAATTTTAAGTCATTACGATGAGGTATTCCTATGCTATTGTTTTTTTTCGTTAAAGGCCCATTTTTATAATAGGAACTGGTATCTGAACACTAATTGAGATAATATTTGGAGAAGTATCGTATAGAAAAAAAATAAAAATGGCCACGCGTTATCATTTTTTGATGTAGATATACAAACATGAAAACACCCATAAATGGGTGCATTACCTTCAAAAATTACTATTTCTGTTGTAGTGCCCCCACCCTCCCCTGCGGTCCATATCTCAAAAGACCCCTATTTTTTTTTTGGACAAATTTATTTTCTATATACTCAAAACTATCAATATGGAAAGTTTTGTGTTTTGGAAAATATATATGTATATAGAATTAACAAATTTAGATCAGGGTGAAATCTACAGGATAGGCAGCAAAACGTTGACTCGAGAGATGGATTTAGAAATACATCAATAATTTTTATTTTTAATAATAAACAAAAAAAAAACAATGTCAACCAAACAACGAAACTTTTTCCCCTCAATATGGTCTCCTTCATTATGAATCACACCTTTACATGTCACCTGAGTAGATGATTTTAATATTTCAAATTGGGATTACTTAAAAAATACAAAAATATTTATAGTTCAGTCTTGCTATAAAATATCAATTATTGATGGCAAACTTCTTTGACAAGTTGTCCCATGCAGCCACTATGGAGGAATTCAGTGTTTCCACATTTGTGTGTGAAGTACTCTTGGTTTCCCTCTCCATAGGGTCCATATAGAAAAGTCCAGTGGGCTCAAATCTAGTGAGGAATGGGCCAATATCTCTTTGGACCAATATTGAGCCATGTTATTTGCTCAGAACTTTTGTCACTTGGCGGATGTGTGAGAAAGGGTGCCATCCTTAGTGCATAAGTAGTTAAACTCTGGATAGTTAGTCTTTATCGATGTACCTATTTCGATGTAGGTATTTCTCTGCAATATCAGATATTCTATACGAATTAAAAGTATCAACTGCAAAAAAATTATGAAATACAGATCCCTTCTGAACTATCTCTTCAACATTTATGTAGAACATCATCGATTCCCTCTTTTTTGCCCTACTTAACATATCAGTCGTAATGTTTATTTTTTATATCAGACGACAAGCCAAATGATTGGTTGGATGAAGGAGATCAAAAAGCCCATCGAATCTGTGTTTAAGGGCTTTTATAAAGTATTCTTGTTTTAGAACCCATATGGATAGTTTATACTGACGAATTGAAGGACTTGATCGAAATTCCACTTGAATAATCTGATGTTCAGAAAAGGGTTCTGGACAATAAACCAATTTATAATATTTTTGAAAATGCTTGGAGAAAAAAAAGAACAAGGTTTATTTTTGATGTTTGATTTACATTTCTCTAAGAAAATATGTCATCAGGACTAAGAATTTTAACAGTATCAATGAGATTGAGTTCCACTACTAGCTTAAGTAAGATGTGTAAGTTACCATGTCTGAATCTTTTATCTATATCTACATTCATGTCACCTATGTATAAGGATACATGGAAGGAAATCACACTTAAGATTGTATTACATTAATTGGTAGAAAGTATGAGATTTTATATGAGGTCCATAAGCATTGATTAAGGAAACCCTTAAGTCTTATTAACTTCAATTATGTGCCATTGACTTTTGAATGAGTACTCTTTGGACAAAGAAGAGCACTCTAGTTTCCTGAAGATTATTTACGTTGAGTTCTCTGTCTTTTGCTGCTACAGTCCTGATGACACACTCATCTTCAACGTGAGCAATGGCAACGTGAATGTTCAAATCTTTGTTAAGAACAATCAAAATAATATTTCTAGCGCCCGGACAAACATGAATTCCTTGAAGTATAGAATGTACCGGCTTAAGAGTACCAAATAGTAGGTTTTATAGTTATACATAAGTAGGACCCTTAGGTGAACGATCACCATCAATCGTCTGAAGGTCTATTATAATCTTGCTTTCAATAGCCTTTGGCCCTAGATCTTCTTTTCTCTCATTTTTATCATTATATAAAAGGTGAGACCAACTTGAGGATTCATTCATTTTCAGCTATTCCTTTCACAAAAAATTAGCTGGCAAACTTATAAGGAATCACTATAACAAATGTGTTTTTCCCATAATTCCAGAAAAAAACAAAATAAACTCTTTGCTTCTCTTGTACTAGTAGACACTCTCTTCTTATTCATTAATGTCACAACGTAGACTCGCACAACAAGGTATCGTTGTTCAAATAATAATAATTAACTATCCTGTTTAATATGTGTACACCATGAGTGAAAAAACAATAACCGCAAAAAACGCATATTATCTCAGGTGTGGAGGGAAAAGAAGTAAAAAAAATAATATTCTAGGATATCCTTATTTCTGCTCTTAAAACTAAAACAATTGATCTGACTATAATCCTGTAAAAACGTTGAATCTTATGTTATCCCAAAACTCTCGGAATATCACTTATTACCAGATTAAACTATTATTCCTTTACAAAGAAATAAATAAACCCTCCACTCTCTATCAAAGGTTACATATTTAAAACTATTTTTTTTAATGTGTTGGGCAACGCCGGGCAAACTTACTCTAGTTTGTATGAAATATACAATCGTATAGTTCAAATATTATTAAATAGAAACAACAACTCTAAATTTATATTTTTATTAGATCTTTACATGTTGCGGTAGTCATCCGGATATACCTACAATTTATCATGTCTATTCAAATTGCTCACTTTTTTGACTTACATTTTAGTATTAAAAACACCTGAGCCCTCCAGTTGCAGAGGAGTCCTATGACGGTCATAAACTACCACCAAAGTTATACATACCTTTACAGAGCCCACTAAGTATAATACGAAAAAAGTTCAATTGCTTGATTTGTGTGAATAAAGAACGTTGTTGATGCTCAATGAAGCGGTGGCAGTGGCTAATGACCCCCTTTTCGACCAGTGTTTTACTTTCATAATCCATGGGCAGGGGTGTATAATAGAATATTAAAAGGCGTCCTTGATTCTCAGGGAAGCGGTGGCAGTGAGTAATGATCCCATTTTTGGACCAGTGGTTTACTTACACAACCTGTGGCCGAAGTGTGTCATGGGATAGTAAAAGGGGTCCTTGATAATCAGGATTGTGGCGGCGATAGGTTATGACTTCTGTTGTGTACAGCCGGTCCACTTGCATAAACCACGGATGGGGTGTATTACAGGATATCAAAAGGGGTAGTTTATGCTCAGGGAAGCGGTGGAGGTAGGCAATGACCATTGGTTCACAAATCCTGTGGATAGGATATTAAAAAGGGTCCTTGATATTAGTGATGGCAGCGGCAAAAGGTTTTGATTCCATTGATGGACAAGCAGTTCACTTGCGTATCCCGTAGAAATGACTGTATTATAATATATTAGAAGGTGTTCTTGATACTCAGGGTAGTGGTTGCGATAGGTTTTGATCCCCCTTAGAGACCAGCTGTCCACCTGCACAATCTGTTGGGAAAGGTATATTTTGCACAATAAAATTGGGTCTCTCGTCACAATTTCTTATCTTTCAATTGTTTGCTTCTCTGAATACAATATAAATTTCAAGGAAAATAAACTAGAGTATCAAATTGCTAACAATGAAATTGTATCATAATCAGATCCTTAATGATTAAATTGCCTAAGAATGAATATTTTAATAAACAAAGTACCCACAATCATTTCACCTGACAATATAAATGAAGTAAATATGACCATTTATCACTTTATTATAAATTGTAAAGATTGCTTGGGCATTTTGCACATTATAAGGGCATTTTGCCACATTGCCCCTCTAACGGGCATTTTTCAAAATGCCTGATTTTCCACATTACCCATAACATATATATACATAATCTTGCAGATCCCCAGCCCTAATAAATAAGATCCTAATTTAAATAAGAACTTAAGCTAAGTGAAACACTCAATTACTTTATTTTATTGAACTTAACATCCAATTGCAACAAATTTGCTATATAGCTTTAGAATACTTTTATTTCCCTAAATTGAATATTGACATATTATAAATTTAAAGATTACTCTTTTGTGACTTTTATCTAATTATTTTAAAATACACTTTAAACATGTACAAGAAAATTATTCAAGGCACTCATTTTAATGTCTTTAATAATTATTTTATACTAGCGACAGAATCTGGTATTGCCCTGAGTAATTAGATATCGACTAAAAGAAAAAAAAATCTTTAATAATATATAAGATTCCCAAGATATCCTTAGTGTTACTCTCTGTTTTTCATGAGCACACTCACACGTAACTACTAAATACGTATTTTAACTCAGATGTGTTCTCTCCTCAAGAATGAAAAATAATCATTGGAGTTTGCGAAAAACCAAAAATAATACGTTGGGATGTCTAATAAGTACTTAAAGTCTTAAGATCACTTAATAACAAATACAAACAAAATTATTTGAACATACCAGGGTTTATATTTTATTCAAATCTGAGCATATACTCTACATAATACGGCTACATTATTATTTCATTTCATTCCAAAGGGGAACAATTATTCAGTTTGAATTAAATCATTAACTCGATTGCAAATTTTATTAGCCAATCAACAGATATAAATGTATAAATATTAAATCTAAATAGGAAATTTTGCTTTATTTTAGATTAGTAGGATCCTTATTGTGTTTGGAAGACTTCAATGATGTGCACAATTGAAGTAAAGTTCTATAATAATAGATCGAAAGGGATGTTAATATTGATTAATTTTTCAGCAACATGTTTTCCTGCCACTAAAATCCAAATGGTTTAATGTTATTTAAGGCAAAGTACACTAAAAGGACACAATATAACCTTAAATCGCACATGGTTTGGTCTTGAAAGTCTTTTTAAATGTGGCATCATATATTAGTCAGTTTAAAAAAATAATCGATAAAATTGCACTTATATAATACAACTCCTTGAATAATAATATTACTTAATCTATGTATTATTTTTATATTCAAATTCAAAATAGTATTTGGTTGTCAAAAAATACCCTTTCTAATTTATTTATAGCACGCCTCCTTTTAAACAATATTTTTTTCTTAGATTCATCACGTCTTATTGTTTTTAACGTATCAGCTTCAGAATATGGGCTTTGCTTATTAATTACTAGCAGTAGTAACCAACATATGTTTTAGGACTATAGAAAAAATTTCCGATTTGTTTATCAACTTTTTTCGAATTTTGAGGGGAAGGCCTGAAGGGTCTGTCATCCAAACACCAAGGCCCTCAAAGCTACTGTCAGCCAGCGCTGGGACGTGATAACAGATAACTACATCCGCAGTGGGTGTCAGGCCTTCCTCTGCCACCTAGGAGCCATCATTACCCCTAAGGAGAGCTACAATAATGATTAACAGAGCTCAGACACACATCTATTTTAAGTATTGATTTTGTTGAAATTCGATGTTTAATTAATAAATTATAACTTGTTGAAGTTTCAAATATTCAAAGTGTTCAGATTTTAATGGACCACTCGGTATGTGTAAAATGATGTAGAAATAAATATTTTTTAAACTACAAAAAAAAAAAAAAAAAAAAAAAAAAAAAAAGACGTGATTTATTACCATTTATTTATAAAATATGTGAATTCTAGCAAAGAGTTAATATATAAATATGACAGCATTAAAAAAAATAATATTTTTCAAAGTTATTTTCTCTCTTTTTGAAGACAAAAGTATTTTCTATATAATCTTACGTAGATTGATAAGTTTATCATCATTTGGATGAAAGGAATTTTCGAGTAATTTTTTTTATATACGTACATATATTTTTATAAAAGACAAATAATTTTTTATTTTATACAGAGTTTTATAAATGCTCTTTAATTACTCATTGATGAATATTTAAAATATAAGTTTCTTATAATAAATAATTAAGCTCTTAAGTATTTATAGTTTTAGAGTTCAAATAGATTAAATTTTTTGTAGTTATAATGTGTCGATTAACTTTTCTTTAATAATATAGATATGTTATATTCCAATTTTCTTTTCTTTTTCAATACAACACGTGCTGAGTTTTACTACACTTACTTGTTGCTACAATTTTATTGTTTGATCTGTAATGATATTACGGGATTACATTAATACAAACATCCAGAGAAACTTTGTTTTACTAATATTTTTTTATTTCAAAAATGGCTCTGAATCGAAATGATACAAAATAATTTAATTATAAAAAAGGTTTAAAAAGAAAAATCTAATGCTATAGAAAATTTAAATAGTAATTTTCGTTTTCAATGGATTAAATAACAATATTAATGTGGGTAATTGCCGATGGGAAAAATGCTATTCCATAATGCATAGTTGTATTTTTGGTAGTAGGAATAAGGATATATACGGGACTCAAAGATTATAATGATATTTAATAGTTTATAAAGTCTTATATAGTCTTATCCTCCTATCATGGTGTATATTCTACTATACATTAGATCTAAATAATACAGGTAACTTAAAATACTAATATATAATTAAATCTTGAATTGCTTTTGAATGTGGGCACATTCAATATGTTTATTTACACATATGACATACGTCAAAATAAAACAAAAATGAAATCAGCGTTCTCTCTCGTTTTTACAAAAAATAGCATAAAATCTGTAAATTTAAAAAAAATTATCAAAACAAAATCAGTCAAGATTATGCCTCTGGAGGCTTACTCGCTATAATCACCTTCAGCCTCGATTACGCCCTCTACAGCTGGAGCAGAACTTGTTGAAAAGGTCCTTGGTCATGGATGCAAAGTTTTCCTTGGTGGTGGCTACCAGATTTGCCTTAGTTGTGTGAGGACTTATATTCTATTAATGTGTGCCACAATCTAACCCCACAAAAAAAGTTCATTAAATTAAGATTTGGGCTGCTGAGGGGCCACAGGACCATAGTCACTTTCCACCCAGGCAAGATACTTTTTATACCTATGGAAGGGTGCAGAGTCATGCTACCAGGGTATCACAGTGGGCTCAGCGGATACAGTCTTCACGTAACGAGTGGTCTATTGAAATCTCAACACTTTTTAGTTCAGTGTTTAATGAAGGTTGAGTGATTAAAATAAATTCATATTTCAATATATTAAAGCATTAACAATGACAGGGAAGATACATTAATAATAAATAGAACTTAGACACCTATCTATTTATAGTATTAATTTTGTTGAAATTATATTTTTAAGTAATTCATTATATCTTGTTGAAGTTGAAAATTTTAAGTATTCAACCACACAGTCATAATAGCAATAAGTAAATGGAAAATAATTTATCATTATATAACTATTAATTATTAAACTAGGTAGCATTTTTTTTTTTGATTAAAAAAAGAGGTTATTAGACGAACAAATCATCATGTAATGAAGAGTTCTTTTGAAACAAAAAATCGTCCTTGATTGTATTTTTGTTCACAGGTAGATACATTTATACTTTCATACTTGGATAATTAATTTTGATGTTGCATCTAACATTCATAAAATCACCATGACAGTTTCAATCTAATGCAGTAATGTTCAAATGAATTGATTTTTTTTTAATCAATTGATGTATTAGTTAAAATGAAAAAATATCTTAAAGTATACTTTGGGGAACTAACAACAATTGATTTTTTCAATTCGTGTTTCCTTTCAACTCAGTTGATACACAAAAATATAAAGAAGTAAACAAATATATTTTTTATTAGATATTCTTCCTAGAGGAAATTTTTTGATAACATAAGATTACCTTATTGTTATATTCAAAAACTACATCAGTTCCATGCTCTAAGCTTAAAAATGAAATATAAATATTTGCGACAAAAATAGAATGGCTTAATTCTAAAAAATATACATGAATCACTATTACTTTATAATATTGAAATATTTTTTGAAAGAAAACTTTTTTATCCATTTTGTTTGCTTGAAAATATATCATACATATCTGACGTCATAAGGATACTTTGAATCGTAATTTTTTAGTTTATAATGTAGATGTCATCAATCATTCTGTAAATATAGGAGGCCAGTAAAGTACAGGGGGCCCCACTTATTTTGGTTTTTGGGAACAAGATAAATCCGCGTTGTAGGGATAATTTTTATGTACTTTTTAATTTTTTTGGTTTATTTAGTTTGGATAGAAGAATAAAAACATTTTATTCTTGAATATATATATAAAATAATGTGTGCAAAACCAGATACTTGTAAAATAATTGTAAAAATTTAATTTTTAACCCGGTCATTTCAATACTGTAAAATTTAAATAATCATCGGAACTTCACCGATATTCATTCAGTATCTATTTAAATTGCAAGGTAGTATAATAATTAATCACTAAAGGTTTTGAGGTTAAGTATCAAATCAAATAATTACATGACACCTCTCCCCCCTTTCCCCAATGTAAAACTATACACATCTATTATATAAATATGTAGGCATAGCATGGACGAACTCGTCAACAATTACAAAAGTTTTTTCTTTACTTCAATATATGCTAAACATAATATTAAAAACGCGGTATGAGAGGAATATACCACACTAAACAAAGTAACTCCAAACATTGCGTTATGTTTAATCCGCAATGTTTGAATCTGCATTATGCAGGGACATCCTGTATGTCCATTTTTTTGTAGTGTGGGTAATTAAATATTCCATGGGTAGAGTCTTAGAAAATATGACCAGTCGGTATGCTAAAAAAAAACCAAAAATTAACCATTATCCTGACCATTTGAAGAGTGTTTGGAAGGAAAGTAGCCTAGCTGTCACGCAAAAACTTTGCCTAAAATCCTTACCCCTAAAAATTAAAAATTAATTACACTATGTTATGTTTTCAATTTTTCTAAAGTTATGGTCGTTTTTGCGTTTTTTTACATTTTGTTTGACCTAGACTTGTTAAAATTTAGTGGGCTTTTCAATAGCATGACAATAAAATCACTTTTTTGGGAAAAAAAATTTGAGTCGGTTTTTTGCTCGATTTTGACGAATTGTTTCTCTTTTTAGTGAAAGTTCTTCCACTCTGTGGTCTATACTTTTAAATACTTTTGATAATATAATAACAGATTTTCGCTGGGAAACTTTCATTCGATCAAAGGTAGCTAAAAGATCTGAAGTAATAGTAGTTTTTTTTTTCCTCCGCAATTTTTTGGAGTATACGTAAGTATTTCATTTTTACTTTCGTAATCTATAATTTCATTAGTTGGCTTATCAAAAATCTAAGCTGCAGTAGTTAAGATGAAGATTATTTGATTAAGTTCCACCTTGCTTCATCTCTTGCCTTTTTTTAAAAGGCTGTTCTTTAACTACAAGGCTTTTAGCATCTCCAACCATGGACCCTTTTCGTCCTTTTTCTCGATGGGATAAGAGGAAGTATTTGTTCTCTTCTAATACGAAGGTAGAAGTCATAATTTATTTGATACATCATCAAGAAAACATAATAAAAATGCGTCCAAATGATATATTTTTTGTAAGTAACAGTTTTTACTAGTATGAAGTAGATTTATATTGCTGGTTTTATGTTTTAAAAATTAATTGAAATTGTCACTTTCCGTGAAAAGGTCATTAGAAGGTCACTAAGACCAAGTTTATAATAAGTTATAAAATTTTTTGACGTATTTAATATAAATGAAACGTAATTGCAAGTTTTCATATTTTTCAGTCCGATAGTTGGGTTGTTATATGCTAAATAATAATATCAAAAGACTATTAACTAAATTTCAATCAACTTCAACTGCCTTTATATTAAACAGATATATATATAATTTTGTTGGAAATAATTATAAAATATATTTTATTAAAAATTAAGTATTCTCAATTTATTGTTTTACAAAAAAAAACACTTTAATATGAGGTATTTGTACAGTATTCAAGCAAATACACAGGTTTTTTTAAAAGTACTTAGTACCGTTGAGCTACCTACAAATATTTTTTAACAATGTCCAAAAATTTATTAAATGTTTTTTTGCACAAGTAGGATCAATTTTTCTATCCAAGTCATTTTCTTTTCACAAAAAAAATTATTTTATTGTCACCCTACTTTTCATGTTAAAATATTGAACTTTTACATAAATGGATTTTCAACTTTATCCGTAATCCTGCTTTAAAAATACAGAAATACGTTTTGAGTCACTTTAAAAGTTTATTGACCTCTTTATGTTAACATATTATACCAAAATCGATTGGTAACTTTATTTGTAATACTGCACTAAGATTAAAAATATAACTTTTTTGACATTGACCGCCCAAAAATATAATCTAAATTTTCATCAAAAGAACTCTTTAGTCAAAATACAATCAATCATGTTCAGGTTTTTTTATGTACACATTCAATATTTATTCCTAAATGCTGATATTTCATTGACAGTTTGAAGTAAACCATCAAAAATTAACGCCACTTATCCGAAAATATACATAATAGTATTTAAATCCATTAAAATCTAAACACTTTGTATATGGAACAAAACAAGATATAATTTATTGACCAACATGAATACTACAAATATACATATGTGTGTCTGAACACTCTGAATCATTAATGCACCCACCCTTCGCGGCATTGAGGGTTTCCAGGTGGCGGCGGTGTAAGGCCTGGCACCCATTGAGGATTTAGTCCTCTGTCATGGTGTCCCAGTGCTCGCTGACACGATTTTTGAGGGCATCGGTGTTTGGATGACGGAAACAGCAGGCTTTCCTCTCGACATGCACTCAAAAGTTGTAGTCAAGGGGACTAGCATCAGGGCTATAGGGGAGGCAAAAGTGAAGATTCTTACAACGGAGAAGATAGGTTTTTATCGTCGATGACGTCAAAAGTGGCCTTTCCACCGACTTTTTTCATAGTGCTGTGGGTAGTCGGGTGGGAAACTTCGAGATCTTTTAAATGGGCGCACATGGACCTGAGGGGATTGGTCTGAACTGTTCTTAGAGCCCTGTATGGCTTTTTTTGGCAGAACCCTTCTTCCTCTCATACATTTTTGACCTGCTGACTGTGGTCCTGGAGACGCCCAAGTGTTTGGAGGCCATAATGGAAATTTGTCAGTCACGTTCAAGTGTCATTTTTCGACTTGTATGTAAGCTAGATAGCTCAGGAATGTTTTGTTTTTAAGTAATTGTTTGTGCTTTAATAAATCGAAATATTAATTAATTTCAATCAATCAACTTTAATTAATTATTGAGTTACTAAGTGTTCAGATTTCAATGGGCCAACTGCTATAGGTTCAAATATAAATGTTGATAGCCTGTTCTTGTACCCTATGCATCATATATTTGTTTACAATATACAAAATTCCTTACATCTCGAGTTTTGAAGGAATTATGTTGATAGCCTGTTCTTGTACCCTATGCATCATATATTTGTTTACAATATACTAAATTCATTACATCTCGAGTTTTGACAGGAATTTCTACAAAAATGAGGTTGAATTATATTTTTATAATTGTTTGCGTCGGTTTTTATTATATATATTATTGGCTGTATCATCAAAGACGACAAAATGGAAGTCAAAATGATTACTGTACTGGAAATGCTCTGGTGCCCCAAGATTCAAATCGAGATTTCAAATGACCTCAGGATATGCTGGACGGCTGTGTATGGTATCAAAAAGCAATTTGATATCTTAGGAACAGTCCCCAAAAGGTTTAGGCAAGGTTGAAAACCAACAGTTAGAAGATAAGTTTATTCAATAGTCTTTGGAGATCGTGAAGAAGTTGAGCAGATTTATTATAAATACTTACTGTGATTGAACATATCGATTTTTATCAATGTTAGTCTCATTGGCTTCAATGACACGCTCCAGGCGTTCCCTGTAGACCTTGTACACGTTGATAATGTATTTCTTACTCATGAAAGTTTTGATTTTTTTCATAGAGACATTGAGATAATCGATATTGTTGTGGAAATTTTGGAGGCATTGGACACTACATGCTACCAGATTCTGTAATCCAGAGCTTTAAGGTCTGGGGTACGGGGCCTCAGAAATTTTTGGGGAAAATGACATGTACTCGGCCAACCAGGACTATACATTCTTCGCAGTGTGGACAGGTCCCTCATTTGGTGGAAAGAAATATGGAGACACCTTGGTGATTCTAAAGTCCTATGGTTTTACCTTAGTCTCCAAAATATAAAGTAGCCTGCACCAGTCAGCTTTTACCCCTTCGGGAACACCACAGGCGGCATCTTGTCCCAGTTGATGCCACGCCTCTTAACATCATTACATATGCTTTGTGTATGGTGGTTCAGACATTGCATAGGTGATAGTCGGGCTTGTGAAGAAAATGATTTCACTGCACTGGACACAGTGGGCACTAATACCTTTTTCTTCCTGGCAAAAGTTGTAATTTTCATCTTGTAATTAGCCTTGAAGGCTGCTTCCACTTCTTTGAATGTTAATTTGGCTAGTCTGCCCTTACAGGGTTTGTAATTGAGGTCTGCACCATTCTTCAGTCATTTTTCGGTGTTAAATACAGTACATATTAATGATCTTGATCACTTCAGAAATGGTATGGCCAGTGAAAACTAAAGTCGTGACTTCAGTTCTTTTCTCTTTCATGATGGTTAATGATTTTTTTTTTAAATGTGTCGGTTTAAGTAACGTCTTCAGTAAGCTAAATAACTCTAGTTCATGAGCAATTTTCGAGTTTTACATCTCCAAGAATACTTGACTAATAGATACTGTCTTTTAAAAAAATGGAACTGGATTACATCTGCAGACAATGGCTTACTTGAAACGGAGAGTTCAAGACCTTAATCCTCAAAACATGTAGTTATCCTCCTTCTCGATAAAGGTTATTGCACTAAAAGATTGTAGTTTTCGGGACGAAAAGTTACCGGCTTGTGTGAAAATAAAGTGACAAAGAAAGTTTTCTGCTGTATTTTAAGTTATTTTCATTATATTTTCTTTATTCAAGAGAGTCACGCATTGAACAATGAAAAAAAAATCAAAGTAAAGTCGATCCATTGACCTATGAACTTGAAATAATTGGATGTAATGTCGTGGCATCGGGAGTTGATAACCATGCCCAAATCACAGTTATGACAAAAAAAATCTTCTCACTGAGTTTTCTCCCACCAAACAGTGTCCAAATTGCTCAGCTACTAACCAAAATCTGTGTTGCACCTACTGCATTAGAAAAAGCTTCTGTTCAATTGGCAAATGCGGTATTCCATGAGAGTACATTCCCCAGGATAGAGAGGTATGCAAATTTTGATCACAGATACTCTCATTTTACTCATTGCACAATATGCTTTAGAAGGCAAATTGACGAATATGTAAATCAAATATTCAAAATCATAGAGTACAACTATTATGTAAGCACTGTTTTGATTCATAAGAAGTCAAACATTAGTGGGAGTTTATATATTTTCTTATATCCATTAAAAATAATGGATTCCTTGTACTATACATTGCAGTTCTTCATGTTAACATTTATTTAATATTTTTATATGAAGGATATTAAAACATTGAATGAAATAAATTATAGATAAATTTTTATATTAATTTATTGTTTTTTCGAGTTATTTTATGTTTATGTGGTCGATATTTTTTTTCCATAAAAACCTGAAGGATTAAAAAACCAAAGTTTTATATGGTGATCATATTATACATCGAGTTACTTGAAAGTTCACCCTCCTCTTTTAACCCTTGGCAAGTTCATCGCAAAGACAGTTCATCCTAAGAAAAAAGACATATTTTTATATAATATTAGCAAAGGGTTACCCGGCATTAATTGGGCCAAGGAGGGAGAAAGAATTTGCATTGGCTTTCATTGATTATGTTTGAATGTTATTTCTTGTTAATGTTTAGAGCACTTCCGTATGGGCGAGTATTATAATAACATAAATAGTGGGCCTATATTTAATATATAACGGGAAGTCAAAAAGTCCTCGAACATAATGAACGTTGAACAATTTATTACACATTGTGGCTTTAAATAAATTGAAAAAGATTGTTTTTTAATTGGATCTTGTTTATTACTCATTAAAGAACACTAATTATGCATTTGAGCATCTTCACCCTTAATCAAACGCTCTATGCCACACTGGAACCCTTTTCACACGTTGACAACGTAGTGCTTGGACAATAATCGGCACTCTTTATCCTCCGATTGCTTTAGGGACTCAATACTGCCGTGACTTTTTCTACAGACATTGCTTTCATTTTGCCACAAGATGCTGTAATCAAGGGGATTCATATATGGGCTTTGCAGTGAACAGAAGTCCTTCGGCCAGAACTTAATTTTTTTGGCCATCCAATCTTGCAAGATTTTTGCTGCATGTGCAGGAGCTCCATCCTGTTGAAATCAAAAGTCAGCTTTCTTTGATTGTTTTGTAAACTTTTAAACCTTCAAAAACACTTCTATTTGCAAAATATTTGCTAATCAATCTGTATTCCACGGAGAACCAAACTGGCTTCATATTGTGACCTTCAGATACAACAATGCCGAGCACATTGGTGATGCTGGAAGTTTGGTGGTAGACACTTCACGTATGTTTCAGTTAACTTCTCTAATACATAAAACCTGATTATTTTTCCTATTGTACACGTGATCAACTGTATGTTAACGCCTTCTCGTCAGAAAAGAAAAAAATTCGTTTTCTGTAATACCTCAGTAAAGCTAGTCTCACTACTCAAATCGTAATTGCTGGTGTTTTTTTAGTGAGTCAGGGTCGCTCAAGATGGCAGATAGACTTACCACTGGCCTTTTTTGCGATATTCACATACGTGGAACTGCTCACCTACCACTTCTTCGCCAAGTACGTCATCGTTATCTTCGTATTTTTCAAAAAAGCTTTTTTTCCCGTTTCAGGCTTCGCCATTGTAACACCCTGGCCCTCCAACCTGTGGTGTTGCAGACTGTTTTTCTTTTTTCGCAACTTTTGTATAAATTTAACAAAAACCTCTCAAAACGCAATCAAAGTCATGTTCCAAAACTTTTTGACGGCCGTTTATATAATAGTTTTATCAAAAAAAAAATATAAACATCAAATAATATACCAATGTATATATATATATATATATGCATAACTTTTTTGATTTTGAATACATTTAGAAATTAATTTTATTCGTATACTTGTATTTTAGACTCCCGTCACTTTTTGATTTTTAACTCAACTCTCTATCAAGCAAAGTTTTAGACTCCTATGATTATTGGTGATATCTCATACTATCTGACGTTCTAGTTTTACAGAAATCTTGGAGTGGTGACCGTGGCCTTTTTTGTTAACAACAGAACGATGAACTTCATTTTTGGTAATAGTGCTTTGAGCAGACTAAAAAGTTTTGAAATACACTTATACCCCTGCACAAACTTGAAGGCCTCAACTGGCCTTGTCCTTAAATCTAAAAAATTTGAGAGAGCGAATAATTTTGTTCTTAACTGTAGATGAGGGTGCCATGCCATAGCAGAGCCATTTTTCTCTAGAAGCCGTTAAATAATTATTAAAAAGTAACATGCACTAAATCAAAACCTCCTTTACTGGTTCTAGACCCAGGCTAAGAAAGAGGGTGTCTAACTAGACAGAGAGGGGAGTCAGTTAAAGCTAAGTAGCTATCACGGATTCTTTTCTGAGATCGTGAAGTCAATAACCCTTCAATGGCGAAGTAAATGGGATAAGTGGACCGAAAAACCTTGCAAAATAAATTTTAACTTAGTTTTGATCTTCCTAAGTTGAAGGTAATTCTGGAGTGAGATTTTTGGGGGGTCGTTATTGAATTGACTAATAGATGTTAATTCACTTGCTTAAAAAAGTATCCAGCCCAGTTTTAAACCTAGGATTAAAGTTTATCAGCTTTATTTGTTACAATACGTGAAGAATAGACCAAATAACCGAGCTCCACAACCTTGTCATCAGCTACGAGAAACCGCCCAGTCTCAATGTGGTTTAAAAAATTATTGCAGGCCATGCAATCTTTGAAAACGTTGCGTGATTATGTTAATTAAAATTAGTTTCAAACGTTCGAGCAGAATTCTAAATTACTTTGCGGCCAGAATAACCACAATAAATTTAAAGATTTGCATACCCATTTTAATGTTTTTTCAGGCCAAACCCCCATATTGCTGTCGAACCATACAGACAAGATTTTGCCACATACGCCATCTTGAGCGCCAAAGAAAATTGTATTGTGGCCTTTGCAGTTCCGCACTGACTTTTTCTCAAAACAGGGTGTATCGAAGTAGATGGATGACGTTTTGGAATCACTATCATGTTCCATATTTCAACCTTATCCAGATTTTTTTTTTTTTGGGGGTTGGTCATATGAATTTATCACCTTAATGAAAATTTAAACCATCCTTTCATAGTTTAAGTCCTCAGCGCGGATCCCACTTTCAGTGACCGATATATCTATTAGTATTGAACACTTGGCTAATTTTAACAAAGGGAAAAGGGGCTTCAATGTATACTGTATTGAAGAAATTATTTCCGTTTTGCTTTTATTGACAATCAGGCCCCAACGTTCTGCAAATTTAAATAATGTCAGATAAGCTCCTCTTATTTTTATTGGCAGGTCATCCCCGTCCTATGAGCAGTAAACTGGTAAATCGTCTTCACATAAATATACCAACTGGGGCGGACTAATACTAGTGGAAGCCTTTAAATGTGCTTAATTTCTGTTGACAAAATCAGAAAAAGAGATGGAGAAACAGGATATCCTTGTTTGTAACCCGGAGTGATCATGAAAGAATATATCTTCTCCACCGACTCCAGTATTTTGATGAAAGTCTAAGAGTCGTTGATATTCGATCGTTGTTTATTAACCAAAGTCAGGATTTATTGATAATTTTTTGGCATTCTCGTTCAACTATCTTTTGTGCATTAGCAAACTATATTAAATATTTCGTCATGATGAGTGAGCAAGAAACAAAAAGGCAGCGCATCCCAGATCTGCTAGATGTTGAAGTTGAGGTGTTGAGGAGTATGGACATTGTAAAGTGGTCCAGGAACCTATTTTCAAGGTGGCCAAGATGGAAAATGATGGAGAAAACTTCTGGCAGAAATAAGGAAGATAATAATTTTAAGAGAAATCCGGAGTTAAATAAGAAGATCAAGGAAGTCCACATACAATTGATGAATTGCCTCACCAACTACTTTTCCATTGCTCCTTGAAGGGTGACTTGGGATTGTCCTCATACACTAAGACCCCCCCACCCCCCTACCTTCCTACAGCAATCATGAAGGCCAGAAGGGTCGAAAGGTGAAGAATAAAAGAGATGTGGCCCTTCCTCGCCCGATTTGAACCCGCTGGACCTTGCTGTTTGGAGTACTTTGGAGAGCGGAGCCAACCAAACTCCACACATAAATTAGGACTCACTGAAATCTACCATGGTTGCTAAGTTGGACAACTTATCTGATGAGTTTGTAATCAGCTCCTATAATGCCTTTTTGTGACGTGTAAAGGCTGTGATTGATGCTGAGGGTTGGAATGGCCTTGTTTACCAGTTTTGAATGCATTATTTTTTCATTTCTTCTTGAAAATAAAATAAATATTGAGGTAATTCTAAAGCAACCTCTCGAGTCCACATTTTCCTGCCAATCTCCGTAAATAAAAAATTTGTCAGATTTTTTAATCTTATAATAAACAGATACTTTATATTATTTTGATTAACTTTATTCATTATGGAGATATTACATATATAAACCAACATTTTAGTTTATAATTAGCTCTCTAGAAAAAAAAGTTATTTAAAAAAATATATATTTTTATTATATAATAAAAGTAAAGTGCTTATTGAATTATAGTAAAATAATTATAATAATAATTCTTAGTTTTATTCATATTTGTTCTGATTGAAAAAACTTTCGTAAATATAATGCTCGTTCCAAAGTAAACAACCAGAAAATATATAACTTATAATCATATTTATTTTTCTATTAATAAGTTCCCGAAATATAAATTTTATGGTTAAATAACCATTTTTTACTCCACCACTTAATCATAAGTATGTATAATATATAAATTATATTTAAAAATGTAAATGCACTTAAATATACACATTATATAATATAAATTATTGTTGCATGTAGAATAATAATGATTCCGACGAGAAGTTTAACATATATTATTTGGTTTTTAGTATCAACCTTCAAAATATTTTTATATTAGATTTTTCTACAATACATTCGTTAATGTGATATTATGTCATAACTATAATTACGTAACTAACCTTTTTTTTTAAGTATGAGTATTGTATAATTAAAAAAAGTTCTCGTTAAAAGAACACAGCAGTCACCAAATTATATTTTTATGTTTTAACTTATATTTAGAGTCCAGTTACTGGCAATGAAAAAAATAGCTCGAGGCAAAAGTGAGAGCGAGACATATGCTATAACTGAGCCTTTTCACTATCAGCTGCCTGTTATATGATTTTGGAGAGACAAATTAATTACTGCTATAAAGAGAAGAATATTTTACATTTAAAATAGCGTTAATGGAGGGATAATATTATAACTATATCTAAATTCATTTATATCTATTTTATTAAGGCATTTTTAAAAGAATTTACACCATAGATGGACCAGAATTCTTCTTTTAGAGGGATATTTTTACAGAACCGTTTTTCTTTTTCTCATTTTTAAAGGTAGTTCTTTCATTCCAAACTACTCAGGTCTGTTATACCTAACAAAGAAAATTACTAAGGATTAACTCGGCCTTTGGAGTATTGCATATGAGAAAACTAAATCCATGGAAAATTGCCATCGAAAATTAATCACCTGGAAAATTGGTATCAACAGAAAATTGCCCATAATTATACTATACTGGGTGTTCCATTGAAATATGAATACTTACTAATTTAATCATTAATGGTGGTTGAGCAATTGAAATTAATTTATATTTCTACATATTAAAGCATAAACAATTAATTACAAAACAAATAAACCTAAGCTCTCTAGCTTGACACTTAAACTTGATCCATGAATTTTTTTATTTGCGCAGTTCAAGCAGTTGGACGTCTACAGGACTAATGTCTACGCCGTCAGCAAGTACGAAACATTGGAGAGGAAGAAGGGCTCTGTCTAAAAGGCCAAACTGTATTCCAGGAGCTAAAAAAATGCCCAAGCCAATCCCTTCAAGTTATTGGGGGTGCATGCAAGAGATGTAGGTGTTTCACAACTACTGTCTAGAACATTATAAAAAGAAGATGGAAAGAGACATGTGAGGGTGGAGAGGCCTCTTTTGACAACAACAGTGAAATAAACACATATTTTCCATTACAAAAATCTTTTGAGTGAGTCTTTTAAACTCCTTTTTGGCACATTTAGCCCTCCAACAGCCCTGATGTTAACACCTTTGACCACAGCATTTTGGGGCCAGTCGAGGGGAATACCTTCAGTGTCTGATGTCCAAACACCGAGGCCCTCAAAGGGACTATCAGTCAGCACTGGGACGTCTTGACAGCAGGGGGAGCTAGGTTTTTTCCGCAGCCCGGAAGCCATTAGTGCCGCAAAATGCCTGCAAAGAACCCCGTATATAATTGTTCGTACTCCAATCCAACGTTTTGAGCAGTACAAATTGGGGGCCTCGAAGCAAATTAAAATTTACCACTTTTACTTTGAGTACCACAATGTATCCTTCCTAATTTCTCAGTACTTTTTTGAAATGGCAGCTTCGACGGCTGCTATCTATATTCAACGGTTTTCTTTTACAGATAGAAAAACTTTCGATGGATCATAAATTGGGTTAATCTAATCTGTAGATGGAACAAACCACAAAATAAACAACTACATAAATAATGTAATTTTTTGTAAATAGGAATTTTTTGATGACAATATTCTTGTGGGAAATCTTCTTCCTAGAATTATGTTACACATACTTGTACATGATGTCATAATTATATAAATTATATAATCCTGAATGAATAGTGGACCTTTAATCAAGTTTATTTTCCTACTTTTTTTGAGATACAAGTTTACTGAGTTACAACATCCAGACAGCAATGAAACGAGTATAATGTAATTACTATATATATTTCTTGAAAAGGAACTGAAGGATTGATAATATCAGAAAGTAGATGGTCGAAATATAAGTAATTAATCTGATAATTTTATATAGTATTATAATTGAGATAATCCTAACTATATCTCATGTTGTATAATTGTTTTTTTCTATTATTAACAATATATTTTTAATACAATAGATAAAATTAGCTCATTGATAACGAATTATAATATTTCTAAAGAAAACTTAGAAACTCTCATACGACACTCAAACATAATTAATAATTGGTTATGAATTTAAAAAAATATATTATACATATAAGCCTTTCCATGTTCGTAATCTTGTCTATTTTTTTATGGAGAGAGTTGATTTTATCTAGTGGTTCACATTTTATATTTTTCAATGCAGAATTATATTGGTACAAAATCACGAAGGAGGAAAACATGACTTTTTATCTCTGAACAGAGCCAGCTGAGACATTTGGAAAGAGCAAAACAGATACTACATTTTGTCTAAGTCAGCAAAAATACGAGTAAAGATATGGTCTTTTCTGATAAAAAAATTTCAGCGGTGATGCCGCTGTGAATAAGCAAAATAACCGCTACATTACAATTGAACAATTAGACAATGTCTCAATTTCAGGCATTGTGGGAGTCTGCCCTCCCATTTTTGTAGTGAGAACGGAGCGGATCAATACAGATCCTTATACCGAGTTTTTGGATAAGAAAGTGCTATTTTGGGAGAGAAAAAAGTGTGGGGACAACTTCGTTTTTACTCAAAACGGAAGATTGTGCCACTATGAGAAAAGCCTTTCGGAGAGACAACATTCCAGAATTTTTGACCCTCAACATGTGGCTATCCTCCTCTCCAGACGTCAACCCCTCGAGATATTCTATCCAAGTGCGTCTGGAGGAGTGGCCGTCTGCTTCTTCTCACAAGGGTGTCCTATTCATCCCACAAAAACAAAAAATACAAGAAAGATTTCAACTTAGACAATTTTGTTTAGTTTTTTTACATAAATAGATTTGTATTAATCAAATATTACGAAAGATATGATGTTTTTGTACTTTAGAGCTATTTACAATGAGGTTTTTTGTGCATTTGAATGGTTTATGAAGATTGTATAATTTTAGTATAATCAAAAAATTTGATTCATTAATGGAGTACCATAAAAGTAATCATTAGTTAACCGTGAAAGTCATCATTAGTTCACCATGAAATTATGGATATATTTTTTAGTAGCAGTATACGAAATCATACTTAACATAAGATTCAGTAGATCGGTGCCTAAATGATTGGAACCCTTTCTTAGATGACACAGTTATATGCAGTATCTATAACAATTATATTTTATCATAATTTTGACTTTTTACAACAATATGCTTAATATATTTACTGATAATACGAATATCTGTAATAAAAAAGAAATTACATAGGCTCATGAAATATACCAGAAAATTATCATTTAAATAATTAAGTAAAAATTAATAATTTGAAAAAGTAATTTATAAAGAGGGACAAATTTTGTTTACCTTTTCAAAAAGAATCGAATAAATAACTTTACTACAAGTGGTTCTTGAACAACTGAATACTTCTCAGTTTATATAGAGACAGGAGTAATGAAATACATTCATGTATAGCGCAGATTATCAAGTACTTAATCTGCGTAGCTTTTTACTCAGAAATGTGATATCATTTGAGAGTTAATGAGGAAATTAATTAATTAAATATCATCATATATATATATGTATTTTAGAATAATAAAAATGGCAATCATGGAAATACAATGTACATTTGTAAAAACGTTAAACTTTTGACTGAATTTAGTAAATCAAATTCATTGAACAAGGTCTTTCTTGAAAGTAAAATGGGTGAAAAAAAATATTCTTCTAAAATGATTCTGATATTAGTTCGTTTTTGAACAAGTGCCTTATGTTATCACCTTGATTAAATTTAATTAATCATTTGGGACTGAATATCATATTTATAGGGGAGGGGGTATTGTAAATTCAGAAAATTTAACAAAAATGTATATTGTAATTTGTTAACCGAAATTAATCAAGCAGTATACAAATCGTTTGTTCTTACATGTAGGCTTCCATAGTGATGTCATGTAAGAGTTAATGAGGAACTTGATTAATTAAATAACTTCAAATGTCCTTTGGAATAATAAAATGACAATCATGGACGTTGAATTTGACCTGGTTGATCAAGTTTTATCTTGATCAAATTGAATTCATCTATTAGCTATGAATTTAATCTATATTCATTAAAGCAATGTTTATCTATCCGTCTATTTGTCAGCCGTAAAGTAATTCCTGAATGTATACTTCGTAACTTAGATCCGCTTGACATTTTCATTTATGAAATAACAATGATCAAAGGAGTGTCTATCTAAATGTAAAGGAGAGTATGTAAAAAAAATATGAAGGCTGAAATATTTTTGTGGACTGACAACAACTCAATAAAGTTTTGTTCCCAAATTAGTTTAAATCAATAATATTTATTTAAAAATGAGTTTAATAATTTTGTTTTTTCTTCTGTCAGTTAAGGTATTTGCATTAAAAAAACCGTATTTGATTTTTTTTGAGGAAATCGAGTGTAAAAGTGTAAGAGTGTTTTCCCAGAACATGCAAAATACATATTTTTAATTAGAACATTGAATATACAATTCTGAGAACGTTTTAAGGTTTGAAATATATAAAATTATATTATTTGTTAAGAAAAAAGGAAAAAAAATACTTCAGAAAAAAGTTTTAAATAATTTAATTTTTGAAAAAAATCATTTCAAATATTAAATTTATTAAAATTAGTTGTTCTAAAAATGAAATTACAAATATAAAATTTTTTGACAATAAATGTAAAATTATTTCGAGCAAAATTTCAAAACTCTATTGATATTCACAAAAAATTAATTTTCTTAGAATAAAAATTGTAAAACTAAATTTTTTAGAAAATAAATTTGAAGAATTAATTAAATTTCAAATTAGAAAAATTAGGTTTTAAATATTTAACTTTCAAGAAAAAATCAAAAATTCATAGCTTAAAAAAATAATTAATTGGTAAATACCAGTAAGAAAGAAAAATAGGAATCGCAAGTTAAATATTATTTTCTCGATGCCAATTCCAAAATAAACACCCGATTCTCTGATTAATATTAATATTCAACGTTTTTTATAATCATTTTAGAAATTTCAAATACTGGGAAAGTCAACATTAAATGTGTACCCGCTCAGCATCAGGTGTATATAGTAGATGATCCTTATCTTTTATTCTTAATGACAAAAAAAAAGATTAGCTTTGTAAAGAAAAATTAGATGCATGTTCAGGAGCATCTGCAGAGCTGGGGTGTAGGGATTGTAGCCAGCCCTCAAATATAAAAAAAAAATAATTCTTTAATTTTTTGTGAATAGAATCGATTATTGAATTTATTTCCGAAAAATTTAATATTAGACCATTTCTTTTTAAACAGTTAATATTAAAAATTAAATTTTGATACTTTTCTAAAAAAAAAAAATATCTTTGAATAGGGCCTGCATAAATGTTTAAAACGTAATCTTATTTTGGTAATATTTCGAATCTACGGGATATAAAAAAATATTTCCAGTCAGGTTATGTTTTTTATGTTTCAACTCATTTTGCAAATAATGATTTATTATCGTAGCAACACATCTCAACAATTATTAAAAAAATTATATAATATTTATATAAATTGGTACTTAGGGTAGGCGGAACTCCAAAGTTTTTGATCTGAATGGAATACTTGGGGGTTCAATAGGAAGAAAATTTGGAAATAGAAAAATATAATTAATATCGATGAAAAATAAAAATATCGGAAACATGGAAATTTATCAACAAACTTAGTTTTTATATTAATTTGATCCCTATGGATTATTTTTTTCCTACATTTATAAAAAAAAAACTATTTTGTATTTTTTAATGAAGAAAATATTTTTCTATTGCGTTAATATAGTTTCTTTTTTCCCCCTTATGCTAGATATATTAAATACCATATAAGTTATTTTTATTCTAAATTATGATGTATTTCTTTTGCAATAATTTACTCTGATGGACTTGAGGATATGAATAACGTTACATAATTATCCAAATATCTTGTGAAGATTGATTACTTACATCAAATGATACCACACTAACTAATATTATTTAAAAAGTTAAACTTATATGGAAAGTTTATATTTGTATAGTAGAGTGATGTATTTGTCCCAACATTATCATAATCAGTGAAACCTAATTTTGGTACTGCGGCTAGGTAAGTAGAACATAAATACTTTTTTAAGCAAATTTGGTTAACGTTTACCTCTAGCAAAATTGCAATTTCTAAACACGTATAAAGTAAAAAAATCTTATTATACTTTATTTTAAAAATATGTACTCAAATCAAATATTTCTATTAATAAAGAAAGATTATCGTGTTTCATAATTTTGTTTGTGACTCTAGTTTCCTTGATTGTCAATTTTCAAATACCAACTACTTGTTTCTTTCTTTCTGTTTCTTTGATTTGGAAGAGAATATCTATCGTTCTCAACCACTTGAAGGATGTTCTATAAGTTTTCTTTGTTTCTACCTTGTTCCAATAAGTCTTGCACTATCTTCGCCCTTCTTTCTGCTCCATCGTTAACCAAAGACAAGTTATCGATTTTCTTTTTGCTTATGCAAGCTCTGATTCCCATTTTTCCACTGGTTTCTGCAAGACGCCTTTGTCTTGCTTCATGATGTCAAAAAAAGACCACGATTCTGAACCAACAAACTGTGATAAATCCAGGCCATCTACAGTATCTTTTGGAATCTGTAGGAACGTCAGTTTTCAATATTTGTAGCGATGCCTTTTGCTGCAGAGTCTTTGTTTTGAAGACAGTAATTTTGAATCCATCTTTGTTTGATATTGTTTCCAACTTGATCACAAAACAATGCTAATGTTATTAGGTCTTGAGTTTGGTATCACAAATCTGCCGTGAATGTCTTAATTGCTGCATCTACGCAAGTTTCATATATATTCATATAACTGATCAAGTTATTGACTGGGATGAGATCATTCAATAGTGCTGCTGAAGGAAGTGGAGCTGTAAACCATCAAGAAACATAACCACAAATAAAGAAATCTACAATGCGATTTATTTATGTGGCTGTCCTGTCACAAATACAGTCTCCTTAGGTAATTCTAGAACTATTTTTTTGCTGAGCAGCTCGATCTTCATCGTATAAAGAAGGTTAGGCATCCACCTTGCTCTTTATAAGGCACTAGGTCTGATAAACTGTCTCTAATCTTTATCCTTACCCTCACTTAAGTAGAGAATCACGAGCATTACGAGTTCCTTATAATCTCCTCGAACAAAAGTCTCAGTGGACAACATTTTGCAAAGCTGAGAGATATTTTCTTCTTTTACTTCTAGTCTTTTGTCCAGAGATGGATAATTGAGGTCCTTTATGTAACTAAATTTGAGTTGTTCAAACACAGTTTTGAATGTAAAATAATATTAAAAAACTTCCATTTTCAACATATCAAATTTAATTTCAATTTAATAGTGGAATATATTATAGAATACATTAAAATATAAATACATAATTATTCAAACAATTTCTAATTCTTTTGACAATGATTGTCTAAAACGAAATAACACACTAGAATTTACTTGTAACTATGTTTCCATATATGTATGTTAGAATATAAATACAATATTTACATTATAAATGTATATTAATATTATTTTAATGGGATAATTTATTAAGGAAAACAGGGTGTCCTTTTTTTATTTTCTGCATATGGGAAGTTCAATCGTATACAGACTACACACATACCAGACCAGTTTTCTTCCCAACTTCATTTCAAGTTTTTGCATAACTCTAGTATTTACTCAAGTGTTCATATTTGTCGAGTCCCCTCCAATGATCATGCCTGTTTTATCAAAACCCCTCTCCTTTAACCATTTAAATATAAACTTGGCAATTTGTGCAGAGTGTAATTTTATCTGGTTTGCTTTCTCTTGTATAAAGTAATTACTCCGAGGCTCACTAACAGCACTATTGTGCCCTTGCTTGATCCTAAACATACATGCCTGTTCACTGCCTATTGCTTCCATCACCATATAAGTCAAGTTGATATGTCCATCAAAGAGAATACAGGAGATTGGTTCCTCTTCTCTAAACCTCTTTTCAAACTCGTCTCATATCTCTTTCATCAACTCCTCCTACGCTCTTCCAATCTTATTTTTGTCAATGATTTATGTTAACGTTGTATTCAATTAATTAATGACTCTATTATTATGTGTCTTAACTAATATAAAGTCTATGTAAACTATATTGAAATATACTTTTGCTTTAGATTTATAAAATATTTAAAATTCAACTTAAACTACCGATTGGGCTCAATTATCCCTTTTAGATCTTCATCAAATATCATCAAATCGTAAACTTATTTAAATTAATATTAATTTATTATTAAAATTTCTTTATATTTGAGCTCTTCACATGAAGAACAATAAATTTATAAATCCTTAATATGAATATCCATAAACTATACAAAGAAACCTATTACTCAAAAATATAGAAAAAACTTCATTTTCTCTAAATGTCAAAGTAAAATTGATGTAGCTTATGTTTATTCTATTTTTTGACAATTACATTTTTGGAATCTACGTAAAAAATAAAGTAAATAAACATTGTTGGTTTTTGATTTTCGAAAAAATGAATAGTAGCCCAGCCTACAGGACAGTCTCGATTGAAAACACAAGATCTCTTACACGAGCCAAAATGGACTTGAAGTGATTGGCCTGGGCTGCTTTCTTTAACTCCTCTGGGTCCAGTTTGTGTTTTTTGACAGAGCCCTTCTTCCTCTCCAATGTTTTGGGCTTGCTAACGGCGTAGACAGTAGTCCTGTAGAAGAACTACTATTTGGAGTGCACGAATGGAAATTCCTCGATCACACTCAAGTTTCATTTTTTAAGTTATTTATTTTACAATATATAATATAAAAAATATATTTTATAATAAATTGGGAAATTACATTTAGTAAAGATATAAATGAACGTTTTAGTTTCAAATTAGTTCCGAAAGAAAAATACCTCTTTAGTTAGAAAAGTGCACTAAAAAAATAAACAATGAATTAACATAAAACATAAGATAAATAAATATCCCAACAACGAAATAAAAACATAAAATATCCAAAAATCTAGGACTTGCCTTGTTTTAATTTTTATTAAATATATTGATAATTTGATTTAAAATGTTTATGTATTTAGTTTACTTTTCCAGAAAATATCGTATAACATCTATTGCTAAATTGAACGTCAATGTTTTGTCCTTTTGTATTTTCAATTCAAAAGCGATGTTGCGTGACGTAGCCCTAAAAAGTATACCTCTTAACTCCCTGTCAACTTCAATGTCAACATTTTTGAAATAAAAGACTTAGAATTAAGTAAGCCTACCCTGATTGCTTTAGTCTTCTTCCAATAAATTCACTTATGTCATGGAACCCTAAAAAAAATTATGGCCAAGATATGATTTGGCTCGATGTTTATATGATCTCTAAGTTCCATTCAACAAACTTTCTCAATAACAGTAAAAAAGGACACCCAGAAAGGCATTAACAACACAATGAAATACCTTACCACAGTATTTGAAATAATCATTGAATATAATACACACCGTAGTCAATTGAAATTGGGCTGTGAATTTTCTGCCATTGGCAATTCCTTTAGTGGAATTCATTTTATGGCTTGTTCAATCGTCCTTCAAACTTAGAATACGGAGATATTTCCCGCAAACTGTGATGGCTTCGGATGATACTTTTTAAATGAACTAATTTTCATAGGCTAAGGAGTCAGCCCACAGTGTGGGGATTCTGTCCTTTGACAGGGAAAAAAACCTTCCCTTTCGAGAAAATATGATCACATTATACATCATTAATCGTAATTACGCTATTATCCCCACTTTTCTTTCCATACTTATGGAATTTTAATTGTTATTTAATAAATATATATTTCCCAAGTTTTTATGTATTACGTCTATTGCCGAGTTTGAGTCAAAAACTACATCGTTCAACCACTAAATTATATGAGCTATCCCAATAAAAGAAGATAATTGGAACACCTGCGACTTTATCATTTTCTTTCTAAACAAAATCCACTTCATAATCATACTCATGGAAATACAAGACCTCTAATCAACATCCGGTTTTACAATTAAATTAAGAATTTCTTGTAAAGTTTAGGCAAGATAGTAGAAATAGTTACAAGTCCACCTCCAAGGTTTTCTTTCCTTCTTTTTAATGACAGAATATATGATTTATAAAAGTAACTTTTCAAGCCAATTTTTTTCCTCCTTTAACCAATGATCTCCGATTATAGGAGACGAAGTAGCCATGGAATTACATATTTCTCCACTCTTCTAATTTTTTATAGATCAAAATATTAAGAAAAGTCCAATTTCTTAATGTTACTCAATGTCTGTCCCACTAATTGCCAAGAACTGCTAAACTTTTTCATATTACGTACTCTCAAGCTTTGGTCTAAGATATCAGAGTCTACTTACCAATTAGTAGTATTGACCTTATTATACTTATTGACTACAAGGGTAGACTTGATCTGAAACTTCTCTAAGCAACCCCAAAATAATTTCGACCCTTCTAATAAGTTGCTTCTCCGATATAGTCTTTACCATAAGAGTCACATCATCTGCATTAAAATCAATTATTTTTGTGCTCCATCCTAGTTGAATACCAAATCCACCATAATTCCTTTTGATAGTATTACTGAGTTCTTCAATTACCGCAACGAAAAGTAAAGGAGAAATCAAGCATCCCTGTGGGCAACTTCTCTTCAATTCAATTGATTTACTCTCCAACCCCACCTACAGATATTGTTGAATCTCCATTCAAAAGTAGATCCCTAATCGTATTATAAAATTTCTTAGACAAGATTTTCTTAACATAATTAAAACGTGCTTTTGAAAAATCAATAGCTATAACCCCAACATAAATATTTGATGTCTATTTACTAATTCTAGTGCCACCTGAATGCTCCACGAAACATAAGTGATTCTCCTCCCCCTCCCGCCCAAGAAAACCTTTTTTCCTCTGGACCGCGCTTTATGTTTAAAATTGGCTCAATTTACTTCCCTAAAACTCCAACAATAATTCTATATGCTTCAGTAAGCATAGTTATGACCTTCAATAACTGAAGTCCGTTCTGTTAGCTTTTTTGAAATAAGAGCAATTCTCCTTTAGTCAACACTTTGGGAAGACGGCCGTGTTTCTCCATAGATTTATCAATACACTTTAAATAAAGCACAATATCATTCTTTGCCACGACATAATTTTTTTCTAATTATTCCATCATGTCCATAAGCCTTATCGGATTTAATTTTATATTCTATACAATTTCCAATATAATGTCTTCTGAGAAGATTGTTCCCCTGTGTTTATTTACACGGGGCAAGCTTTTTCTATCCCCTCCTATAATATTTTGAAATTAACCATTAAAATAGTTCAAGGTATCCTTTTTTTTTTGCCAGTTTTTTCCCATCTACCAATATCAACTTAATCCCTGTTGTTGGAGGACAAATTTTTATAAGCAGCTTTTTAAGCCGAAGACTGAAGTTAAATTCGAGTTAAATTTTCCTATTTTTCTCATCATCAACTATATCATGAATTCTAAATGTATTGATTGTATATACCGCAATTGCCATAACAAAAGGAGAAAATTGTGTCAGAAGAACATCTAATTTACCATTGAATTTTCTTCTTGATTCTCTTCGTCCTTTGAGAAAATTTCCTGTCGTCACTTGAATAGTATTACTAAGTCACAAAGCTATCCTAGAAGCAGATAATGAGCAATCCAAATTCACTCCGACCCTACGTTGAAGACTTTGTAGTAATCATCATCCTCCAAGATCCAGCGAGGCATTTTGAATTGTTTTATTTTATAGTCATGCTTGAAATCCCATTTTAAGATCTTGTGGTCTGTTTCGGCCGTCCTTTGTTTACATAAAAAAACTACAATAATCATTTAGTTTATTCCAACAAGTGTGCAACAAGTACAAAAACAACACATCTCAGATCTTGTAGATGCTGGAGTTGATTTGATGAAGATTATGGACATTGTTCAGCGTTCTAGGAGGAAGGTTTTTAAGTTGGCAAAGATTAAAAACAATGGAGAATACCTCAGTAGAGAGCATAATTAAAAAGGAATAAGAAGTTATTGTTAAGTTGGGTGAAGAATATAAAGGAGGATCCATGACTTGCCTTGCCAACGACTTATCTGTGGTTCGTAGGATCATCATGAGGGCAATAAAGTACAACTTGGGATTAATATTTTTCAGAAGGACCCCACACCACCTTCTGTTAGAGGGAGGGAAAACTAGAAGGCTGGAGTGATGCAAGAAAATCCTCACATGGATCAAGGTAGATGAGTCGATTGTGAATATATTCTCGGAAAAGAAGATTTTCAAAGTTGATTATATTCCACAAGGGTGAGAACGACTGCTGGCGTGTGGAAACAAATGAAGAGATGCAACGGAGTTTATTGCACAAAATATCCAGCCTAAACAATGGCCCTTGACGTTGTGGCTTTTGATGTAAGAAGATGAAGCCGTTCTTTTTCAAGGCTGGACAACAATCGGCCAGGAGACCTACTATAAGGTTCTTAAGTACACCATCTTGCCGAGACTAAAGACCAACTAGCGGAAAGTAACTATATGTGCGCTTAGGACGGCACCCTCTCACACACCCGTCAAGTGCCGAAAAATCTTCGCACATAAGATGGCTTGATTATTGTCCAAAGAGATGCGGCCCCTTCCTCACCCGATTTGAACCCACTGGACTTTTCTATATGATGCACTTTGGAGAGGGAAACTAACAGGACCTCACACTCAAATGTGGGCTCACTAAAGTCCTCTATAGGAGCTGTATGGGACAACTTGTCAGAAGAGTTTTTCATCTACTCCTACATGGCCTTCAGGCGACATATAAAGGGTGTGATTGATAATGAAGGTGGAAATATTGAGTTAACAGGCTTTGTAAAAACCTTGTCCTTATGTTATGTTCAAATTATTTTTTTTGCTTAACATTGAAAATAGAATATTATTGATGTATTTCTAAATCAATCTCTCGATTCCACCCTTTCCCGCCCTAACCTTTATTTATATTTTTTTAAATCAGAAATGGTAGAGTGGACAATGTACTCCGGAGAAACTTTTCTCGTAAACTCAATGTGCATAAGTTCGCAACTTGGTCGTTCCTAGAGAAAGATATACATGGAATTCAAAAACAATTCCTATGTTAGATCGAGTAATTGTAATACTGTTTACAACTAATGGAACAATTATCACATAAGAATATTTATCAGACCGTGATATCATCATTAATCCACAAATAATTTATAAATAAATATAAAAATATAATTTACAAAAAAAAAATCAAACTATTTGTATTGACATATTGTATCTACAATGAACATAAATTGGAACAGCACATAAGAATCATAAGTGTTGTGTTGGTTTACATTTAGGAACGATAATCACGGTCTAGTTCACTTTGGTTCCATACATTCTAGCCCCACTAGTTGGTACTTAAATTAGGTAACCTCGATCCCTCATGAGGTCCTAAGAGTAATTTTTTCTCAGTCCTTATTTATTCGGTCTGCTCCAATCTTTGGCGTTATGACCGATACTTACGACTGTCGGACCTTTGGACTGTCAGTACTAGAACATATTACAAAAATGAGTGGTGTCATCAAGGATTGAGTTTTATAAGTTTTAAGACGAATATTCTGTACATTACTGGACTGTACTGAGACTTAACTGGCTCGAACTGAAGTCTTCAGTTCTAAATAAGGACCGACACAACACTACTTGAGGGTGTTTTTCCTTTTTAAATTATTATGTTATATATGTAATATAATCAATGAAAAATTATATATGCCATCTGAAATATCTTCTTTTGCACAATAAAACATTAACATTTTTTTTAAAGAACCGATAGGATCGTTCCTAACACTGCATTCGACAGAACAAATATTGATTGGTCCTAAGGCTAAAATAAACTGGACCAAAACAACATAAAAAATATGATCTCTCACATACAAAGTTAATTTATTTTTAGGGTGAATGTACTTTAAAACATTTTAAGTATGTGTTAAAAATATAAAAAGGTTTTTTTCCATAATTTGATCAAACTTATTTATTCATTTATAAGAGGGTGTTCAAGTATAAAAGTGCCTCTAAGTACACCCTAAAAATTATGAAGCTAATATATTTATTCTAATGCTAGAGGCAAAATCATTCATTGCTCAAAGTTATTAGGAATTGATGAATATGCAAACTATTGTAATATATATTTATTTTATTCATATAAAATATAAGCTTTCAATGAATCCTCTGTATTACTCATCGGTTTTCATGAGCACATACACCCATATTTACACACTATAGCTAGATGTTATCTCCTCAATAGAAAAAAAGTACAGATAATTAATGATGAAATTCGTTACAAACATGGGCATGTTAAAAAAACGAAAATTAACATGGTAACCCTTAAAAGTTTTAAGAATTTAATGTGGACAGTAGCTTGGGGATGTCATGAAGTTTCATATAACAAGCTACAAGCTGCTGTGACTAAGGAGATGTGGAGAAGAAAATAAAGAAGGACATAGGCTAGGATTACTCCGATGTCGATATTTAATTATACTCTGAGTCCAACAAGGTCTCTTACTATTTATACCTCCGCAACAAATCCAAAGATTACTCTCCGTAATCAAAGAGTACACACAAACTTTCAATTGATTTTGTATATAATAAAAGTTCACTCCAGAAGAATTAAATAATAATAACAACTTTGGAAAAGAAACACAGTTCAATTTGCTAACTCAAAAAAAAAAAAAAAATTGACGAGTTACAAAATGATAACGATTAGACTTACTGCTCATAAACATATGTTAAAAAAACTGAAAATGAATGTGGTCACCCTGTCAGTTTGAAAAATGTTGGAGAGGAGAGCAGTTTAGCTCTCAGGACGTTTCATTAAATTGAATTCTAGTAGCTATGGGATCAGATAAATAGACACAAATCCCATCTCCGATCTCGTAATGTTGTAAACTTAATTACTCCCAAGTTGATTGCCAATTCTACCCCGAGTCCAACAAGGATTTATCCTTACTTCTATAACATCGCAACAAATCATCATTGTTACTCTTTGTATTTCAGCCAAAAGTTATAAGTTTATACTTAGAATGATAGTATAATTGAAGTCTGTGAACATTAAAAAAATCCTTAAGGCTGGAATTACAAAAAAAGTGCAATCTTAAATTTGTATCTGAATTTACCAACTGAAAATTGATAACAACCATAGGGAGTACAAAAAGAATAAAACACTATTTAGGTTGCCAACCAAAAATAATTGAACGAAAAATAATGCGTAGAATTTACATGCCTAGATACATAAGTCTTTTTATTTCATTTTTCATTGTGATATGCTTAGCTCTAGCTACACACAATGGTTACTACATTGTTATATCAAGTAGTAAACACATACATTTGAGTAATGCAAACTTTCAAACAATCCTCGTTTTATTCATATAAATTTATGTTTTTATATACCCTATGTCCCTGTTATAATAAACTGTCAGTTTATTTAATGTACTTGTGTTCATAAGTAGTTCTTATACCTACATATTTACAAGGTTCGACCTCTATTTAACAACCAACACCATTTTATTTTAAATTGATTTGTTAAATTAGTATTACCCGATATAATCACCATTGTATCAATAAAAGCCACAACTAGACTAAGGAATTGGGAACATGTAATGATGACAGTGTCCTCTGGTATATTCCAAAAATTTTCCTTGATTATGGGCATCGGTTCAGATTTTGCATAGCAAGAGGATCTGTTTGATTATAAGTTGGGCTCACCTAAATAAGTCTATGGGGTTATGATCTGTTTGGCTTGTAGGCCAAACATTGGGTCCAACAAAGTAAAAACAAATACTCTAACAATCATGTTATCGTTTTCTTTACAGTGTGGCATGAAGCAGAGTATTGTTGCTAGATGAATGGCTTCCCTGATAGAACTGCTTCAATTCAGAGCAGGGCAGGATCTTACAAGACCTTGATTAACTCATTAAAATTGACCGTGAGGACATTGGGATAAAAAAATGTTGGTATCACACCCTCCGGCAGTCTGAACTCATCTTGAGATCATCACGCTTTGGTATTGATTCATAATAACCGCTAGAGTCTTCCTGTTCCTTCCTGACTTTCTAAACAAAGACCTCTCCAGGTTTAAGAAGTTTGCAATCTTAAAATTGTCTTGTGTGGTAGTGGATTGGAACAAGGGCACTGCCTTTTCTACAATTGTGGAATGAATACATCGTTCATTGCTGCCATTTTCTAAACCTGACTCCAAACACTTCTAGCTAGCCGCCAAAAAAAAAAACAACGTGCTTCTAATACATTTGCAGCTATTGTATGCGCTCGTAGTTCGTTGTTAAAAAACAGTCGCACGCTGAATATATTGTATTTAAATATTTTGGATTATTTATAGGCAAAAAAATATAAACAAACTATTGAAATATAATTACTGGTATATTTATATGTGGAAATAATTACATGTCTTGAAACAGTTGAAAGTAAATTATAAAAAGTGATATTTTTCAACAAATAAAAGAATTATTCTTACATAATGCCATAGCTAATTTTTGGTAAAAAAAAACAAATTACGTATATTTTAATTAGCTTTCATGTTTAAGCATATTATCTACACAAAAAAAAAAAACTTACAATTATGTCAATAATGTACTTAAGAGCAAAAATTTAAAAAAATAAAGAACCATTCACTTTTGTTGAAATTAGTTATGATGAAAAATGTATTTTTAAATGGTGTATTTTTTAATGGCCCTTATGGGTATGCAGTTAAAAATTTATAATCTGATTATAACATAACATAATATACTGGCAACTAATTCGTTAAAACATGTAGACAAACAAAATTGAAAAAAAAAAGTAATATAACACAATCAAGAATATTTCGAAATAACATTAGTTGAACGATAAAATAAAAAATAAAATGAATTTTACATTTTCAATAAATCATTCACCATCTAAAAAAAACCTATTGGTGATTGCCTTAAGGCTTTCTTCGCTGCGTTTTTTAATGCTACACCCTTCCAAATATGCCTTGAATGATGTTAAAGTTGGTGTGTACATACGTTTTCTAGGGTAGGAAGTACTTGTATAGTATGATTTCAATGTAAAAGGGAAGCTTTACTGAATAGTGTGTTCCAAAAATAGATGAATTCTATTTTATTCATGAGCCAGTCTGTTGAGTTAACATATGCAGCAATATCGGAGTTTATGGAACAGACAACATTTTTTTGTTAATGCAACCTCTAGCTTGTATCTCCCATTCTAAAGATACCTCAAACTTTTTACAATTTTAGTGGCATCCTCACAAAAAATTTTAAACGCTTTCAGTATATTAATAAAACTATAAAAACATCCAAGAGTCCTAAAAGAGGGCTAAGCTGAAATTCCACGTGGTTTAGCTTTAAAAATTCATTTAAATTAATTTTCCAACTGTCGTCATATTCACAAAACTTTTTAATCCAACATAAATTCAGAGATTTCCATAGAAAAACGAAATCCATCACTCTAGGCCCACAATGTTCAATGGGTTATGGACACTTTGGTGGTTCATATATATATATATATAGAAATGTAGATATTACAGACCAAGATCCAACGTTTTCCAGATATTCTGTGATGTTCTAAGACAAGTTTTTTCTATTTACTGAAGAGACAAAAAAAAAAAAAAAAACGGGCTATATCCTTTGATATGTGTTTTAAAATAACAAGAATACTAGAGAGTACATGACACGTTTCAAAATAAATACAAACAATGTGTTTAACTGTTATGAAAAAGCTAGCTTACCTGAACGAATAACACGGCTTTACTTCTCTAACACAAAAATTTACACTGTTATTGGCAGCTGTCGATGTGTTTTCTTCTTTTTTCCCTTATCAGTACTTGAACTTGAATGGGTTGAGTTAGAAAGTACTCTTGTTATACTGTAACAAATTATAATTGTTATAATTATTGAATAATAAGTCTATATTTGGAAAGAATTGCCTATGTGCTATTAACTGATTTTAAATTTTTTTCATATGCTTCTTCTTGTACCGAAGTTTTCATGATCCAATAAAGGTAGTGATGTGATGTATGTTTGCTCTCCATTTTTGAAATAAAACAAATGTATAAATCCTTTTTTTTTGCGTGTCCTTTTTTCTCAGAGTCATATTTATCATATAGTACAAGTATCTGGATACATTTATAAGTCAGTCTATGATAAATATATACCAGGAAACAGATTTAACTACAGTTTACTATGTTTTATCATTAACAGTCGACCAGCTTAGAAATCAAATTTTGAAGAAAAAAAAATCAAATATCATTAAATCAATTAGGATTTCTTTTTACCACTCTTAATACGAAATATATTTGATGGACAAAAAATACATATACTTCTTTATATACCTACCTTAAATTACATTACTTTTGGATTAAACTTAGTCCCCGATATCTATAAATTTTATTATTGAAAAAAAAAGAAAGTAAGGAAAAAATGATAAGAGGAAAATTCTTTGAAAACTTTTGGAAAATTACTCATTTTTCCAAACTTTGCATTTTATAAAAAAATAACTATTTTGGAAGAGTAAACAATTTTTATAAGTTTTATTTCGAATTTTCCAATAAAATTGATTTTTCTTTATATATTTTTTTTCTTTGTTAAAACTCGCAGACCACTCCAAAATTTATTCTACCTTTTTATCTGACATCGACATACTAAAAATGCAAAATAGCTGATACCAACATAATAAAAAGATGGGGATCAAATGAGAATATAATCCGAGATTAGAAATTAATGGTTTCTATTTCATAATATAATTATGTAAATTAGAATATACCGTTGTCGGATAAATATTCTTTTATTCGTTTACGGAAACCTTTTCTCCTGGGAACAGAAAAAAACTGACTTTTGGCGTAGTAAAAATATGTAAGACCTCTTGAACCGTTCCAATTATGATGTTTTCATTCATGACATTTCATTCATGGTCATTTGAATGGATTTCTGCTTCGGAGCAATTGAATATATAGATCTGCATCTTTCCCGTTCTTAGGAATATCCAATTTACATACCTTCTAATACTCTCTTCAATGGCTTGGCCTGTTCAAGGGATCTCGACTCTTAAGGCGAGATCCCATCAACATGTGCTTCACTCGGTGGATATCTTCTGCTTTAATGGAAGCATCGTTGATTTGCAAGTTCCTCTTCATGACAAGGTCTGTGATTATGACTTTTGATCTTATTAATCATTGTCAGTATACATAATTCCTCCAGATCTTCTACAGAATCATTGTATACTTTACATAGAAGAACTAAGGAGTTCTATAAAGCGATGGAAAGACCAAGTGAGGAATAGATAGAGAGTTCTTATCCTCCATACACAGCTCCTTCTTTGAAAATTCTTGAGAGTCAACTCTGCTTTGTTTCATATTCTAAGAAAACTATTTCAGTAATAAGAGACGTTCACTTTTCTTGATGATCAAATGTAGAAATCCCTCATCGTAATCCGATTTATATCAATTCCATTTATAAGTTGGACTTTGTGATATAAAGTCTATACGGATAATTATATAACCTTAACATTTCAATCTCATATCTGATTTCTTTATTACTACTGAGTCTCTTGTCATTGGAAAACAAGTGCAAGATTGTTCTAGACTCGTAAAGATAATGTGTTTCGATATTTTGATCTACAATGCATATTCTACCCTGATATTATATAAAAATAATTATTTGGAACTGGAGAGTTCCAGAAAAAGAAATAATTCCAGAATGAATTGTAGCCTGTTCCTTCCAAAGTCGACTTTTTTCGTCTCTTATTCTAAGAAAAATATTTCATTATAAAGAATTCTTCGGTTTCATTGATGTATATAAGGCAGAAATCCCTTGGGAAAAGTAGAAGTCAATTTTAGACTCTTAATGAATATTCCGCCTTTTTTTCGATACTTTTTTCTGCAATAATTATTATATTTTGCTATTATCTGCATAAATAGATTTTGTGAATTGTTAAGTGATAAGTGATTATGTAGTAAAAAATTAAAAGTGACCTTTTAACTTCTGTAGACTTATATTGGGAAACCTTAATATAATTGCAATTTCGAAACTTAATTAGTCTTAATCATCTTCTAAAAAACTTAATTGCTTATTACCATATTGGAATATTACCCCCATGAAGTTTTAGGATCTCCACACTAATAAAGATTATTAATAAATGTTTCCCATAACAGTTCTTGTAATATTTAATTATTAGTCATTTAAAAAAAAACTCATTAATGAAATAGAGATAGGCGATAAAAATTAAAAGCTAACTATCAATATTTTATCCTGCATTTCTTTGATATATACCTTTGAAGAATCTCTTACATACATAAAGATATATATTATGAAAATGTATTATGATTTTAAGATTTAAATACAAGACTTATTATAAAGTAAATCCTTTATCAAACAAAAAAAATATGGAAGTTCAACATTTAGAAGATAACTTAGTAATTTTTTAGAAACTTGCATTATCTGGATTTGATTTTTTTTTACCCGAAGGTAGGCTATTATTAGCCTCATTTATGAGATTTTTGCTCGGATTAATAACATGCCTAAGTCCGACTTGAGCAATATAATTAGCAAAATTGTTTTTTACACTTAAACCCAATAGAATGATGAAATATCCCGTTTTGGATAAATTGAGAAAATAGCTTGGTAAAGAATCGTCTTGGATTTGTCGACGTCAATAAAATTTGTCGAGTTTTGGTCGCTGGGAATATCGTATTGTAAAGTTGACTAGCATGTAACATAGTTAAATTATATAATTAATCAAAAGCCCTGTCAAAACCACCTCAGTTAACCCTATCTTGAAATTTTTTGATAAGATCTCAATCTTTGTCAGAAAATTCAAAAAAGTTCGCAATCTTTAACTTTGAAAAACTTAATGATGGAAGAGGCTATGTATCCGGATGTATAAAATAATAAATAGGCTCTAGATTCTTCCATAGTAAAATTAGAATTAGAATAACTAAAAAATATATATATTTATTTGGAATAATTGGAAATCATATGATGTTTTTATTTTCACATTCATGCTTATTATTTGATTTTCATTTAATATTCTTAAATTCCTAGTATTAATTCGTTTCTTTATTTAATAAAAATAAATACGTAATATTTACATAATGATAAATGTTCACTTAATTAAAATATTTGTATAATATTATAAAAATTTATGTCTTCTAGCCAACCCCTAATTACTATGGGTAATGTCGGGTATGTCACAAGAATTAAATAAAAAAAGAGGGGATATATTTCATTTTACATCCTTAAGCATTTTTTAAGGTGCAATTTTTTTTATTATTGGCAACAATAACAATGTTTTTTTTTATTTTCTTAAGCTGTTATTATTGTTTCATTGTTAAAGAGAGAAGATTTAAGTTAGATTGGAGAAAAAGTAATTTTTTTAATTTTTAACTACGTAAATTTTGTTCCTTATCGGTCAAATCTGATCATACAATAAGGTATTCTAAAATTGTGAGTATATCCAACAAACTTTAGTTGGACAGTATTTTACGCTTGGCTTGTTCAGTTTTGAACTATAGTGCGTCGAGTTTGGAGACCTCAAAGGAAGAAATTAGGCACATTTGACATTTTTACTACATGGAAGAAAAAAATGCATCGAAAGCAAAAAGAAAATTTACATTGTATACGAGGCAATACTCTTTGGGCTCGTTTTGCACAACATTGCTTCGAGCAAATTTTAGTTTTCAGCTCCATTCTGTCCTCTATTGTGAACAACTCAACCATTCGAAGCTAGCGATTGAAAAGAAGTAGCCAGGTTTGTTGAATAGGAGACAACACGACATCATCAAGGCAACGCCAGAACGCACACATATTTAATGACTTGCCAGAAGCTCGGGAGCTCGGATAGGAAGTTCTTATGTATACACCCTATAGTTCAGATCTTGGACCAAGAGACTACAACCTGTATTTGTTTATTGCCAACGTGCTCCTTCTAAAGCGACCTGTGAAAATTGGTCGTTGATATTTTTTCCCCATAGGGCCAGGGCTTCTACGAGAAGGAAACTATGAAGTTGGATTCTCTTTTGCAAAAAGTTAACAAGCCGAACGGGCATACTTGGCTTACATGGAAGGATTGTAACACTTCTCATGACTCATTGAAAAATTGTTAAAAAATTATTTGAAAAATAGAAGGTATGTCTGGCAGTCGTTGACTAATTACTCTGGACAATCCTGGGTCGCCTGAGAGGCCTTAAACTTTCCCAATGCAAGGGGAAAATAATCACCCAAGAAATGAGCCATTCTAAAGTACAGCGTAATGACTCTAACTTTTATAATGTTACAACTATATATATATATACTTTAGAGACAGATATGATTAAAACACTGATACATGTATATAACAACGTAAGGACTAGTGGATCCAATATAAGATATTTCCATTCCGATAGTAACTGCATACTGTGCATGAAGTAAATTGTAATTAATAGTATTTCTTCTTTAGTATCCCTACATGTCTATAAATTTTCCTGATTCCTCATCCATAAGAAAAATGAAAGTTGATTAGGTTAACATTTCATATTCTTATAAACTTCTGCTATGAAAAAAGGTTAGGGAAAGGTTGCTTACACAGTATTTTTTTCCATAGTAGTAATTTCAGAGAATAAAACAAATACTTATTTTATTATCCAATTTTTCCCTTCTTTAAAAAAAAAAAAAAAACTTATTTGAATGGGTCAAAAAAATATCCAGATTTACAGAACATACTTTAATCTATGTACAGAATGGTGATGTACTGTAAGGTAAAAGCACCGTGACCACTTGTAATGGTCATAAATATGTAAATATAAATGTATCTCCCTTCTTGTGAGTAGTAAAATAAAATGACTTACATCATACATCTATGACTTGAACGAGTAGAGGATAGCTTTAGCCCAATTCTTGTTGGTGCTTACTGAGAAATCTTTGATTCAGAAACTAATACGTAAGTTTATGAGTACAAGGGCTCTAGTCTTGGTCCCTGATGTGATATCAAGTATGAGTATCAACATGTAAATAAAAAGTATAAGTAAATATGTGTTAATACGTGAAATAAAGAGATTACTCTGCTCTAAGTGCTGAAGTGAATTGATTTGTGATGATTGGAACAAAATATGGCGCAGTCGCATAGAAATTAAGTTATTGAGAAACTTCGAGTAAGCATATGTCAGAAAATTAAAAACTTTAAATGATGCCGACAAAGATCGAATTAAAAAGTAAAATCAATCACTTATGTAGTGGATTCAAAAGCTGGATAAAATGTAGAAGTAACAAATTAAGAATCTACAATGAAAATTATGATAGATGAACAAAAACAAGGTAAAGATGAAGACTGAAAGCTTATAGAGAAAGTGATCATAAACTTTCCTAATAATAAAGGAAGTATAAATGATGAGAAGATCACATAAGGAATACCATCAGAAAGTGTCCGAGGAATATTAGAAAAAAACAATTTTAAAGAATTATGTAGTAGATTTCAGTTCTGGATTAGTTGCAATGAGAAATTATTAGAAAGTTAAGAGTTACTTTAGCGTTAAAGGGGCAACCAAGAAACATAAGTCTTAAATAAGATTATCAACTATGCAAAATTCATACTGGAAGAAACATAATATTTACTTATAGAAAAAAGGTGAAAAAATAAATTAAGAGAATAGAAAGAAAGAAAAAAATAAAGTCGGTGATAAAGCAGTAGATTGGTGCCATCCATTAGTAATTGTACACAAACCTAGTGAAAAAGTGAGAAATATGTGTTGATCTAAAGAAATTGAATGACCAAGTTAAGAGGTCAATCCATCCCATGACAACACCTTGGGACATAATATCAAGTATTTCAACAAACAATGAGGTTCTTATAACATTGAATGCAAAACAGGTATATTGGGAGTTGGAACTGGAAGAAAAATCAAGTGAAATGGCGTGTTTTATGACGCCTTTGGCTGTATATTTTTTTAATAGAGATCGAACGGGATTCATAGCAACGAGGGACGCATATTGTCTACATGGAGAAGAGACATTGGAAGGTTTACCAAACAATTAAAAAGTTGTAAATGCCATTTCGACTGTATCACACAATTTCGAAGACCACATTATGAATCTTCATAGAATCCTACAAAGATGTAAAGAAAACTAATCAACATTAAACCTTCCAAATTTGAATTTGCACAACTTAAATTGATTAAATTGGAGTTATATTTGATCCAAGAAGAATATTAAAGCGGATCCAAGTAAATTGAATACTATTAAAGATTTTGCAAAGTCATCATCTAGAAAGAAATACAGATTTTTTTGGGGATTAGTGAATTAATTGGGACAGTTCTCATCAAGGATTAGTGAAGTTTTAGGTCGACAGAGAGAGCTTTTATCGTCGAAAAATAAAAACAGTGTGGACCAAAAATCATTATATGGCAATAAAGGAAATTAAAGAAGTTTTAACCTCACCACCAACATTAGTACCATTCGATCAAAGATGAGAAATCTACTTGAAACGGATGCATCGAGTATAAATGGATTGTGATATATGTTATGTCAGAAGCATAGAAATGAATTTAAATTAATACAATTTGGCTCTCAATTTTTACCAAGTGCTGAAACAAGATACTTCATGATTGAAATAGAATGTTTGAGTCTAATGTGGGCTGTACATAAATGTCATATATATATAGCAGGCATTCCTATATTAAGTGTAATTACGGATCATAAACCACTCGTTCCTATTCTTAATAATTACACCATAGATAAGGTAGATATTGCTAGACTAATTTAATTTAATTGATAGTATCAATGTATCAATTTGAAACGAAATGGATGAAGGGGAAATATCATTGATTTTACGATGCATTATCGAGATCACCGGTGTCTCATCCCGAGAAAGATGAAGAGTTGGATAGATATGTTGAATATCATAGATGAAAAGTTATTAGAGTTGTTGTTATCAGAGCTACTCATTTAGAAGATGAAGAAATATTTGTTGATGCTTTAATAGATTATATTAGAAAATATGCTATGAAAGATCAAACATATAAATATTTAGTGAATGTTGTTGAAGACAATTGTATAAACGATTCAGTACAACTATTTGCCATTTCATTAAATAATTAAAGTATCAAAAATGTATTGTAATAGGATGTTAATTCCAAAAGAGAGATAAGTTCGAGTTCACAGAGATTGCACAGTTCACATCAAGGTATCGAAAAGAAAAAAGAAAGCGCTAGACAGGCGATTTATTGACCTGGAATGAACTCAGATATTAAAGAAATAATTAGAAGATGTAGAAAGTATATAAACAGATTGACTTGCTTACGAAAAGAAACGATGATAAGGGACCCGATACTAATGAGACCATTTAAGAGCATGTCTGCAGATCTTTTTGAGTATGGAGGGAAACATTACAAGTAATGTTTTATGGAGATTGACTTTCATAATATCATAATCTCGAGGAATTCGAAAGAGTTCAATCTTCGGAAGAAGTAATCGTGACGTTATGAAAAATATTTTCTGAAACTGGACTTCCAGTTAAAATATGAATAGATCTAGATTCAAGACCCCCAGTTTAGTTCCGGGGAATTTCTTTTCCTTCTTTTCTTTTTTTCTTGGAGACCCCATTTTCGACAAAGTAATGGGCATGCTGAGAGTCTGGTGAAATGCATGAAGAAACTATTAGTGAAAACAGGAAGAAAATGTACATATGATGAATTCAGACATAGAATCCTGGAATTTTGAAACACTCTGAAATCTAATGAATGGAAGATAGCCAAATAAGATATTATTCCGTCATCAAGTAAAATCGAGTTTAGCTTTTCATTAGAAAAGCTATAGTGCAAGATCTGAAAAAGAACAGAACGATTGTTTAAGGAGAATGGAGCAGCAAATTGAGAAGGAGAAAATCTGGTTGACTAACACAAAAAGGGATTTATTGGAGTTGAAAATAAGAATGACAATTTTCGTTTAGACAGTTATTTCACGTCGAAATATGGCTCAAAATCGTAACTGTACTCTAAAAACGTGACTTTGAATAATAAATTAGAAAAGAAGTTCTTTTTTTTTTTTCCCACGTGTTCAATTTTTTTGAATTTACAAATAATAAATAGATAACGTCATTAAGTTTATTGTCATCAAATTTTCCTTCGAAAAGGAACAGGAAAAAACCCTAAAATCAGAAAATCAGTTGGTTGTAATTATTCCCAAATATGGAATTATTGGATCATTTCATGTTATATCGACCAAACCATGTAATCCCATCTTCTCAGATTTGAATAAGTTTTTGCACACTAAATCAAATTCATCAATAGATCAAGTGTGCCAAATTTCACCACATACTTATAAGTCGTTTATGAGATATAAATACTCGTCCCAGTCCAAAATTTTCAGCGTCACTTTAATCACTTATTCCCGGACGCTATTTTTTTTTTTGTATATTTTTTCATCAAAAGAGTTTATCTCTTGAAATTTGATACTTAATTTTTTTGAAATTTGATTTTACATGTCCGCTTACAGTTGTTTCAATAAAAATATTACATGTAACTACTCAATACTTATATCAATTCATATCCGTTCTGTCTTCAAGAATGAAAAAATAATAATAACAGTTTTAGGAATAAAATATGTTGGGATGACTGATTAGTACTTTAATCTTTAGAGCACTCACTAACGAAATAGACTCATTTGAACATACCAGCGTTTATATTTAATTCAAACCTTAAAATATATTGAAAATGCATATGAATTAGGATATATATAAGACACCAATAAAAAACAATAGAAACTAATGTACTCTTGTTATATGCACATGCCTGCAATATTTCATTAATACGACTCAATTGTTATATTGTAGATCAAAATATATTAATTTTATAAATACATTATTGAGCACCATATTATACAGTGCGCCCTTTGACTCATTTCATATATACATACATAAAAAGAAACTGTGCTTCATTAATAAAGATTTAAAATACATGCTCTAGTCGGTAAAAATGAAAATCTTTCAATTATTTATTGCTTAACCAAAAATAGAAATGAGAAATCATATTACTTTTACTTTATTAAATTTTGTAAGTTTAAAGCAAATGCAACCTTTTGCAACCAAGAAAGCTATCATGCAATATTAATCAAGTAATTATAAGTACTTGCCTTTGTACCTCTAGGCCCAAGTCAATCATATATTTGATAAGCTTATAAATCTAATAGATGAATAGGTTGATATATTCTTTAGGATAATTCTTACAACATTTAAAAACAACCTTGTTTGGAATTGTTTAACGGGGAAAAATAAGAAAGCCTCTCATTAGGAAATGATTGAACTCGATTCGACACTTCTGTAGAAGGATAGTATAATTAATATCATAATAGACTTAAAATATGGTATCATATTGATACCAAATTTCTTTAAAAAAACCCAATAGAACAGGTTTCTACAGAAATGATCATAAGTCAAACACAAAATTAAGCGGTAATAGAAAAGTAAATTGTAGAAATTTTAAAATACTATCAAAAGAATTTCGACCATTTGTCAATTTGATACCACTTTGTTCTTTGACATTTATTCTGTACACTAACTTAATACTGTGTCATTTGTAATTCCCATATTTAAAAAATATATATTTTCATTTATAAAAGTATAGTCTTTAATTAAGAGTTGTGCAGAAAGTTTTTCAACATATACTATTTGGACTAACGGAGTGTATTACAGCATTATGAATAGAGATGGGATCTGTATAAGAGCACAAGGATAAAGTGGGAGTGTGAGGCATATGGTATTATTGAATTAATATCTTTGTTAATATCAGCTCCTTTTGTTATGCTTTAAGGCGGGAGAAAATAATTAACTGCTATAAAGTGGAGAAACTTCAACATTTAATTAAGCATTGCCGAAGAGAATATATAGTTGTATTTAAATTCATATATATTTTTTATACTACATTCTTAAAACAATTTACAACAGAGTTTTCTTTTAAAATATCTTTCAGTCTTAATTAGTAAATTAATTGACACTTAATTTAATGGCCCTTTAAATTTTGTATATGTAGTTATTAACACAAGTTTTTTGTAACCCTTGCGTGGTCTTTATTTTTTATACACACTCCTTGCAATACTGGTAAAAAAATTACCCTCACTTAAATATTTACTATAAAAACTCGTATTTTTTTCAGTTTAAGATAAATTATATAATATAAAATGAATTAATAAGTAGCTAATTTTTAAACAAAAATATTAATTAATTCAATTTGACAATTACTATAGAAAAATAGATATAGTTTGAAATTGGATAAAATATTGCCTATATTTCTTTAATTTATTAATAATCACTATGGAAAAAAATTAATTGAATATCTACAACAAAGTTATTATTAGTTGAAACTATGATATTATTGGACATAAAATTTCAGTCTTAGTTTGGGCTGTATATATGTATTTTTTACATTTTGGAGAACACGTTTTACCGGTTTTTTTTGGAGAGCCAAAAATTAATATCAATGATAATTTTTGGAAATATGTCATAGGCATTGTAGCCTTAAAAATGCCCTTTTACTGTTTGCATCCAAAGACTACGAATAACTTCACCTCCAAAATCGATAAATACTTGTCAAAATCAATAACCCAATGTAAACTTAAATGTCAGTAATATCAAGGGTTATCCAATTCTTGCCATCTCTTCAGAAACCTTCCAAATTCGTTATTTTCAATTTGATTTGGTCAATATTTGAGAGAGGAATAAGCAAAATGTTAAAAGGATGTCCTTCGAATAGGCTATGGCATATCTTGTGGGCCTAGGAGTCACTGTTATGTTTTATATGTAGAATTCCTATCTTCGTTTCTATTTTTTATTATGTGGTTCATTCAGGAAAAAAATATTTTCTCTATTAAGTGTGACTGTATTCAAGGACATTGTATTTAGCTTATACATGCTCTTCAAAATCCAGATCTTGCAATTCTTCCTTTCCAAGGATCCTCTGACAAATTACATTTGGGATCATTTTTTTGGAAAACTAATAATAGATTAAATCTGCAATCTCAATAATGAATTACTATTTTTTCTTTAATTTCTTATTATCGAAAAAATATCCACATATATTTTCCCATGATTTTTATTGTTTTGCAATTATGTAGCTCTAAACTAATGCGTATGGATTTCTTTGGTATTGCATCGAGAAGTACTTTTGAGTGACGTTCATTTACGTACATATTGCGTTTTAAATATATTTGTCGCTTTAAATCTACGGATTCTACAATGATATTTATCAAAATGACCATATTTGGTCTCTACAGGAATAATTATTCCTTTGGACTTTTTTATATATGTGATGACATGTGTGACGATAACAAGAAATGATAATGCAAAAGAAATAGAAGGAAAGGAGAAAAGTCGATTTTTATTTTTCCATCTATTTTTATTTCATAAGCAAGAAAACGATATTCTTGCTAGCATAAGTTTTACCCCTTTTTCTCAAAAAAAATCACAAAAACAGGACATATTATCTTTGCTTAGGATCTCTAATTTAATTTAAATGGATATTTAATAAAGGTTATTGCATCATTGAAGGCGATATAGCATCTTAAAGATGACAAAAGATTGAATTGTATTATAGCAAAGAATACATATTCATGTTTGTTCGATTCCGTTCTTAACTGGCATATCTGAAATGAAGTTCTTACTTGATAATATTGTTCCATTCTTTGATATTATCCTTATGTTGATTAGTTATATTAACATTATCATGATGACTTTTTCATTTTCATATTCATCTGTTAGCAATATCTCTTAAGATCCGACTTTCAAAACATGGAAATGTAACATTTCGCAATGTGGAAATAATGAAAATAAATTATAAGGTTCCTCGAAAAGGGATGTTCTTGTTTTCTGGGACCTTTGGTTACTTTTGTAAATAAAACTCCTTGTTTTAATTGATTTAGCCACGTAGACGTTTCTTATCGGCAAGTTTAATGCTTAGAAATGTCTTTGATTTATCTACATTGAGTCATGAAGCATGTGTGTTAGGACATTTTCCTGTTTTGGATAAGGAAAATCAAAAGATCAAATTCCAAATTTGAATTTTTACAAATTCCAGTGGACGGAGAGTTTGTTTGACAACTTTTTCCTTCCTTTTGGTCATGGAGGGATCTACAATCGAATTTTTTGGTACAAGATACTTCCTCATCATCGTTGAGTAATTTATTAAAAGGTATAACTTATCATTTTCCTAAATTTGATTTTTAAAATTTTAATCTGCTTGTTTTCTGTTATAAGGGACATCAGTTAATTTTGAGAGTACAAATACAGATTTATCTACATCATTTGATCCGGATCAAGAATTTCCAGATGAATAATAAAAAAATGATATGTTTAGATCACGAAGAGTAAAAAAACAAAGTGCTTATGCTGTGATGGATGTAATTTGTAAAGGAAATATTTGTAAAAGAGATACAAAAATGAAAATATTGCACATTTTGAATAAAAAACATTACAAAAAGTCGTTAGATAGATATATTTGTACAAAATACAAGTCATAATTTTATAAGAAATTTGAAGATTATTCTTGTTTGAGGGTTTTTTGTTTTCTACCTCCTGCATTTATAATAATTTGCTATAGATGAGAAGCCATTATAAAAGTATGTTTTTTAATTTATGTTATACTCGTATAATAAATTATAGTTGTTAAAAAACCAAATATTTTTTGTTTTTTTATTAAACTTCTGAATAATTTAGTTTTAATTTGAATATATTATCTAGATTGAGATGTAAATAATTAATTTTACTGTGTATTTTAGTCTAGATCAATTTAGTTATTTACTTAAAAAGTCTGAAAATTTTTAATTAAGAATCCTTATTTCTTGCATTCAACTTCATTTTATTTAATTTTGTAAATCAAAACCAAACGTGACCTCTATTTACTGTTAAAATAGGGCCGAAATACTTTATTAACTAATTCATAATTATATAATAATTAGCTTTTTCAAGCAAACAGCTAAATCAAATTAATAATGATTATTTTAGTGTATAATAATAAATATCATATATATGTATATATTGTAGACTATTTGGCTACGTCGGTAAGAGGATTGATATCTGCACTAGAAAGCTTCTCATATGTTTCAGACCTAGTTGTCAATTTCAATAAAACGGAGGTCATTTCTTCAGTAGACTGTAAGCTGAAACACCTTTTCCCTTCACTAAAATTCTCTTATACCACGACGCTTCTAGGAATATCGATCACTAAAGACGGTAGGGGTGACTCAATAACGCTAAACTGTAACAGAATGGTTGAATATGTCACAAACTCAGTAAACTGGTACGATCAACCCCAAGCAAATATTTTGGAAAGGATAAAATTTTGAATAGGCTTATACTTCCAAAAGTAGTCCATCTTCTTAGATATACCCCATTTACCAAAACCGGCAATACAGAACTCCAACGACTACAACAAAATTTCCTCTGGAGCTCGATGCGTCCATATATATCAAGTTCACGTCTGTATACTCCAACTTCAGAGTGGGTTTTAGGCCTAAAAAATATCAAAGTAGTTTGGAAATCTTCAAATTTATTGTGGTTATACCGGCTCGGAAGAAGTGTAGACTTCTGGGCCGCGCGTTTGAAGAACAATTTCCAAATTTACACTCACTCTACTTTCGATGAGAGAATTTGCATGGACCCACGGGAGTTTTTTAAGACAACACTTAGGTTTGGTGACTATTGGAAGTCGATGACATTGTCTTGGAGCTCAGTAATAGAGATAGTTCTTCCACTTTTGGACCAAGATGAACCAATCAAATTCAATCCCAGGTTTGGCACAACAGAGGAGTTCTTCTTAACTGATGGTTTGACCTTTATGGGCCAATTTAGAAGTGAAGCTCCCAAGATATCTCCTAAAAATTTCCTTCAACATAGGAGGATAAAAAAATTAAACAATATTTTCTTTATAGCATTTACAGGTCCATTCACTCAAACTTACTATACCTTAGGAGTCCTGTTGACGTCACGCACTGAAAAAAAAATCCAGGGCAGTGTCCTGGCCTTATCTGTATCCCCTTCTCGCTTTCTTAAAAGTCTAACAAAAATGATTACATTATAAAGTCAAAAAAATTAGTAACAAATTAAAAAAAAATTATATGATATTGTTTTTCTTTTCATATGCCATAATACTATCACATTGGCCGTAACATATATATAATTTTTTTAAACGTCTTGATTCATATTTAAAGAAGGGATATCATGTCGTTATCTTTAGTGCATCACGAAACCTTTTCTTCAAAAAGAAACAGATAAAAGTACCAAAACCATCTAGTAAGTCAAACATGCTAACTGTTATTTATCACTCCCAGGCTATCATTATCATATTATTTCGTCCTTCAAACACTCTAATACCACCATACGATATTCATTTTTGGTAGTTTTTAGTTTCTGAGGGTAGTCTATGAACATTATACGATGTGGATCCCCAAATACCGAGGACATAACCTGTTTCAGTTTCAAATATTTTTAACCAATGTGGTGGATTTTTTTATATCTTCTGTTGTTACCACCTCATTTGGTCGTCCTACTGCACTCTGTATCATTCGTGTCTATAGGACTACGCTTGATATCAACAAACCAACGTTTAATTGTTGTTTCTGATGAAGTAGAGTACTCATAACACTTTTCAAGGCATTACTTAGCTTGAACGGTATTTATCTTATCGAGAAGCAGTGTCAAATTGAAACAAAAAATTGTTTTTAATCCATTGTTTTAGAAATAAAAAAAATATCTTCCCACTTAGGACCATAACTAACAAACTGAAAGAAAATTTGTTTGGAAATTTTGACAGCCGTCCAATAAAATGCAAACCTATCCATGAATTGCAAACTTTGTTATACAATTCAAACCAAATAGCAAAGCTTAGCACTGAATTTAGGATGTGTTGCCTGGAATAATGTGCTAAAGTAATTTCGTATTTTATAAATTTGGTATTATAACAGGCATAAATAATTAAGAAGCTGACAATCTAGTATATAGGTGATGCTTAGGATAGTTAAAAAATTGGAATCGCCTAGCTTCCATATTGCAAAGATACATTCATCTAAATATTGAAATTAATTATTTAATTTCAAACTTTTATCCAGATTGCATGTTTTTGCAATGGATCAACGAAATATAAATTCTAGGTATATTTCGAATATTTTTCTATTTTGATCATAATAGTTTAATTCAAAAAAAAAATATATACATATTTATATTTGCATGATTTGGCAGCAAAACGTACACAATTAATTAATGTTTTTTTCTCAAGAACATAGGAAGGTTTAGTGATTAATTTTTCACATTCAGTTTCAACCATTCTTTGTGCATAAACAAACTAAAAAAACATTTAGTCATCAACTTAGCATGAGTGAGGAAAAAGCAAAATGCAGTGGATCTTAGATCTCCGAAATGTTGAAGTTGAGATGACGATGATTATGGGCATTATGAAGTGGTTAATGAGCCTGGTTTTCAAAGATGCCAAGATAAAGAATGATGGAGAAGACATCTCCAGGAAAGCAGGAAGTTTATGGCACATTTTAAAGAAGGATGCCGAAGTTCCTATCAAGTGTGGAGAAGAGGATCAGGAGAACCCCAACCAAATCGATGAATAGCCTCCCCCAACGACTTCTCCGTGGCTGCTAAGGCCATCAAGAGGTCCGTGAAGTGAGACTTGGAATTGATAAATTTTTTTTTATGGTCATTAAAAAGACTTTAAAAAGATTCAAGTCGTTTTTAATGCAACCTCTTGAGTCTACGTTTTGTTACCCAACCAAATATGTTCCTTTCGAAAATTATTCGAATCCTTTTATCTATGAACAATAAATTATTTTCAAAAGTATTCCTAGATATTCAACAATATAAATCAATTGGAAAGCAATAAAAATATTATCATATTCATAAAATCGAATTTGATGGTTAAAAAAGATGTTGGAGAAGCTCATCAGTTAACCCTTGTTTCGTTTTACAGGTCAAAATGACCCGTTTTCAACTTTAACTTACGAAAAATACCCCTTATTGAAATTTTTAAGACTAAAAATTATCAGATTTCTCCTTAATAGACTTCCAAATTAGAAAAAGTAAAATTATTTTTTTATCATTTCATTTATGCTGACAAATGACTTGTTTACAAAAATGTCTTACAAGGCACTTTGACAAGGTCATTATAAATGATTTATACATATGTGAGATGAATACAAGAAAAGATAATACGATTGTTTTTTCTAAAAATATACCAAGTACAGTTTTGTAGTATTCGATCCAATATCAACTAAAATAGGTTTTTTAGTATTCTTTATTCATCAAACTACACGTTATCACTAATTACAAAATATACTTATTTAGTAGGAATGCAATAAACAAAAAGAGAACAATAATAAATGAGTTAATCTACACATAGAAGTTGTCTTCTCTATACCACACTACAGTTTTATATTTAGTTTTTGTATTTATGGTTTATGGCTCTACAATTTATATTACATAAAATATTTCAATTACTCTACTGCACGGCACGATATTTTAAGTTAATTATTATGAAATTATCCCATTAAATAAAAATTGATCTTTGCTATTTGGTAGTTCCACATTTAATAGAACGCGTTTCATTTAGTGTGAGGAATACAAAAGCTTAGAAATAATCACAAGAAAAAAAGCTCAATCTCCAACGAAACTCAAATCCATTTTTCAATTTTGTTAATGTGTGGCTTTTCATTATGCTGTGAATTAATTGAATACCAGAGTTTTTTACTTTATTCCAAATTTTAAAGACTTGCAAATCGACTTGATCTCACAATCAAAGACCTGAGACTTGCCTTGGACTGGATAGCTACGACAAGAGTTTCGAAAGCTAATTTATACAAAACTCACGAAAAGCCAAAACTCTATGGACCCTAAATTATAATTATGGACTTATTTTGGACTCATAATATTTGCATACTACTGTATCTTTCAGGATCCTATGATTTTGACATAAAATAATATCTTGAAATGTGCCCGACTCGGTTATTTTCCAAGATGCATTCCACATTGGAACCACCACAAAAGTTATACATATATTTACAGAACCCACTAAGTATTATACCAAAAATAGCTCAATCCGTTGAGTTGTGTGAATTACTAAGGTTCTTGATTATCAATGAAGCAGTGGCGGTGGCTAATGACCCACCTTTTCGACCAACAATTCACTTGCACAACCCATGGGCTGGGATGTATTATAGGATATTGAAAGGGGCCCTTGATGCCAAAGAAAGCGGTAGTGGTGGGTAATAATACACCTTTTGGACTAGGGGGTAACTTTCACAACCCTTGGGTCGGGGTATATCATCTGATATTAGAGAGGTCCTTGATATTCAGGATTGTGGTGCCGATAGACTTTGATCCTCCTGCAAAACCTGTAGGCTGAGGTATATATCACAAAATAAAATGGAGTCTTTTTTGACAATTTCTGATCATAATGTAGTTTTGATTGTCTAAATACAATATAAATTTCAAAAAATGTACTTTATCAGGGATGTCCAACCTTTTATATAATGGGCTATATTGCTATTTAAAATATTTTAATTGGCTGCAGAGCCTATTAAGATAAATAAAAACAAAACTATTAAATGCAAATTTAAATCAATTTTAGACCAAATATACGTAAATGCCAAATTTAGTTTTCTCCAATTTTCTAATTTGGCCAAATTGATTGAAAAAAGCTAAACTGGCAAACCTTTTTGAGTTTAAGAAAATACGAGATACAGTCAAATATTTTTCTATGTTTGTTCGTATTATGAGCGTTCTATGCGTTTTGATGATATTGAAATAATTTTTGTTAAAAAATAATACTTAAATTAAGAATGAGTAGTTGGCCTCACCTAAACATTCGGCAGGCTATAATGTTGCCCGTTATCCACAGGTTTAACATCCCTTCACCAGATTATTAAATTGCTTGCTATGAAATATAATCTTAATCATATCGATAATGATCAAATTCCTTCCAAGGAATTGTTTAATAATCAAATTACTCACAATCATTTTGTATGACAATGTAAATTGAGTTAAAATTACCATTGACCACACTAAACCAAATTTATTTTTTAATTATTTATTTTAATTTGTTTGGTTACTCAAAGTATACATTACCTACAGGAATGTAAAAAAACAAACAATATTTATATACTGATTAATTCACATAAATCTAATACCTGTTATCATAATGGAAATGTAATGTTTATATAGGTTTATACAATAGTTTTTATGTTTAATATTGATTGTGCATCCGCTTTCTTTTCTGGCAACAATCTACTGATTTTTTGGCGATATATGTTTACTTTTATCAGAAGAATATTTAGAGGTATTTTTAATCTTCTAATTAATATGGGAAACAGAGTGTGTATTCGTGTTTGTGTTTTATTCTTGAGACTGGTCCTATCAGTAATCATGTATTGCTCCTTATTTATTCGGTCCAGTCCAGTCTTAGGAATGGTCTTAATGGTGCTTTGGACCGGTCCTTAGTCATTTAGAATGGTCCTTAACAGTCCGTCCTTGGAATTTTCCCCAAAAATGTTGATGGTTTATTAAGCCATATACGAAAAAGGAGATTTACATTAAGATCTTTGCACATATTTTGCAAATTATATTTTTACTTTCATTATAATACAAACATATTTTATTTTTCCTTAGTTACATATTTATTATAGAATAAAACCAAATAACTAAAATAGGAAAAACACCCTCAATGACTTCTCGAAGGATCAATTTTACCTTTCTTTAAGGACCAACAAGTATGAGTGGACTGAATGGGACTAGACTTGACTGGATCGTTGTCTTTGGTCCTATATAATCACAGATACAACACTACCTATCAGTCTTTGGGAGCGGTCCTTCAGACTGTCAGCACTAGAACTGATTAAAAAAAAAAGATATACAGTTGTAATTATATTAGGAATTGACTGGATTGTTCAAAGTACACCATCGCCCCCTTATTATACTCATAATTCCTCATAGTCACAAACTATTCCTGTACATATTTAGTAGAGGAAACATGCGTGCTGATATCTTCAATGCTCTTGTATCCGAAAAAGCTGCGATTGGGTGGCTTCAATCCTGAGGACTCCTTCAATCGTTCGTGATTGTTAGGAATTATTGCGTGCAGGCATCCCCTGGTATAAGTGTCCGTGGGCATCTAGTATGAAAATATATTCAATTAAAAAAATGTTATTATGTTTATATATTTTAAACATCTATCTTACTTTACTTATTTAATTTAAATAAAACTTTAAAATACATATCAAAAATTGTTCCTTATAAATATCAAGGTGGTGGAAGAGGTCGTTAAAAATATCTTGGGTTCATATTGAAAACATATAAATTAGTATGGTTCATTCTTAGCTAATTCATTGATTCATACTCTTTCAAATTCAAATTATAAAAAAAAAAAAATTGGAGTATCTAATTCATTAATTTCCTAAATCTATATTTTTCCATGTTATAGCATATTTAATATCTAGTTGAGTCTAGGGAAAAAAAGTTCTTGGTACAGAAAGAGAGAGAGAGAAAAAAAAAGGAAGAATAATTAGAAAGAGAAAGTGGTGTTGGTAGATTTTAGTTAAAGTGCCCTAAAATGATCTACTATAAACTATAATTATATAATAGGTACATTTCTATTGTAAAACTTCCTTGTTTACATCATTATTGACACTGTGAAAATACTGATTTTGGTAAAAATAAAGCATTTTCTCAAATGTTTGACCTTGTTACTTATTTATAGTCATTTCCATTGCTAGCCAACCATATTCTTTCTTCAACAATATTGAAGATGCATACTAAGATTAACGTGTGAATCCGGTTCTTCCTGTGCTGTACTCATGGACATAATTTTCTTTTCTTTTCTTAATATATAATATAAATTCTCCCTTTCTCAATTTGTTCCATAATTCGTTTTTGGATTTGTTTACTTATTTTGGTGCGAATCTACAACCGATACCTAAAAAAATACTTTGAGGCATTGGGAATCATTCTTGTTTGTGAAAAAAATCAACTTATTAGCGAAAAATAAAACTTGCCCTCCAGATACCAGGAATCTCGTCTGATCAGAATTAAACAAAGCCTTACGTACGAAACTTAAAATTCGGAATAACATTGATGTTATGTCTAAAATATGTTATCTGTGTTTGTTTTTGAAATAAATGTGTTTTTATCAATGCTTTTCAAAATGAGACATACAACACACACACACACACAAATAACTTATAGAGAATATTTAATAAATATGCCATCTATGATTGCGGGAAATATTCCAAAATTAAATATAATCAAGTCAATTATTTGACTTATTGTAACAAGTGATGAATCTTTTAGATTTGTTGCATAGTGCCATTACTTAAAACTTACGAGGAGAAATTAAAAATGAATGAAACTATCATCTTAATAAATTAAATTTTCTATATTTTTAGACATCTTTATAACCTTCCCAGTGAAAATATGAATACATTTCCAAAAATCCTTTTATTATGACTTAATTTTTATGTGCTTATATTTATTTTATTATGTATATGTACTTATTTATTGATAAGAAGTATTTTTGCCTTTTTTTGTAGAGGATTTATTCATACAATTTACAATTTTTAATCAAGGGTTAGTTATTTTAATTAACGAAAAGAGATTGTTCCTTTGTTTTTCTTTTTCATATCTTGAATTCTTCTGTTTTCCATGTAACAATCGAAGCGTACAAAACATAAACCATAAAAAATGAAATATTCTACCTAGGATTTTATATAAAACACATTACTTAAGGAAAACTAAAGAGTACTAATAACCATAAAGTAATGGTTATTTGAGAAAACTTTTTATCAGAAATAAAATTTAATATTTAAAAAAAATAAGAATAACCAGTTTTATTCTGTGAAAACCTTCAATGTCCTGTTGTTAATGTTACTTTAAAATAAAGATTAATTTTTTCTCGATGTCCCACATATATACAAGTCTTTTGAGCAATTTATATTTAGGAGTGCAAAATAAATTGAATATTTAAAAAAATGATACAAAAAACAGATATGCACCCTCAGCGGAAAGTTGAATAATTTTGTGTTCAAACATAAACTCATACGTTTCAAAATTATTTTATGATTTTTTGCAGCAATTTGATTGTTGTATGTAATTTAGTTTATATTACGTTGACCTAGCGCAAAAACGTAACAACTGTCAAAAAATAAAAGGGTTAAATAACTTTTGGGGGGTAACCATAAAATGAAGATATTGATTTGGATTTTGTTTTTTTGGTAAAATTCAATCTTTTGCAATAGCGACAATACATTAACTGCAGTTTTTTTATGAATCTATTCAGTATAAATCCATGCTCTGTGGTTTTATCAATCCTTTGTAATGCAATATTGCATTCCTTTAGAGAAATTGTAACTATTTTACAAAAAAAAAAAAAAAAAAACAGAAATGGTGTGCAATCCATATTATTAGCTTTTGACAAATATAGATATACAATATTTTACTACAATAGCTACATTCAATAGTATGAAACAACATTTTTAATAAATTATAATATCTCTTAGTTTATTTCAATAGTTATATGTATAGATATGTTAACAAAAAATTATAATTTTGTATTTTTTATGTAATAATTATATCAAATTTTAGCTGAAAAACGTAATTACATGGTGTAGACGGTGTAATTGCAGTTTTCTTGGCACAAAAGAAAAAAAACCATTTATCCTCCGCTTTTCATGAGTAATTGTTTTTTTTTATATATTTGAACACTAGATGGCGCATCAAATTTCAAAACATCGTCATAACAAGAATAACAACGCATATGTATTTATAATAAATAATTTATCTTGTAGTTGACATTAAGACATGTATTCAGTATAGCATGATAAAATTTTACCGCTAAATAGAGACAAGACTTAAGTTTACCAAAGAGATTCAGAAATAGAAAAATATTAGAAATTAGTGAAAAAAATAAGGACTGGAATGGAGACAGGCAAGCTCATAAATTTCTGCTATGGAATCTATGACAAGGATCTAAATTCAAGCCAAATGCTCAACAGATATAAAAAAATTGTATCAGGATCATTCCATGTTGGAAACCTAGGAACGCAGTAAGGAAATATTTTGAAATGTTCTAAATGTGGAAACACAATAAAAAAAAACAATTAGTAACATTCTAGGAGAATGTAAACACATTAAAACACACTTCACTTCTCTTAAGATGAGGGATGAGGCATTTTTTGGGAAAAACTATCAAAGTCTGAAAATAATTATAGACTAATAGTAGATAATGAAAAGTATGCATTAGCTAATAAATGCATTGTTAAATTCCATATAATGGTACATGCAGTGATGGCGAAGAGAATGAGTATAAACAAAGGATTTGTGACGGAGGTGACGAAGAGTTCCAATAGATTGCCTCCGATGATTAGTTTTCGACTTGATGCACTAACAAAACACCATGACCTAGCTTTATTGAACAAGAAAAAAAAAATTTTAGTTTTTACATAATAGAAGGATACTCACCCGCATAAAACCTATTAATTAAATGTTTGTTAGTGATGATGCACCATCGCTTCCATTGTTGTTTTTGATTTTTTTTAAATTTTAATATTGAGAGATATTTTTAGTTTCTCTTTTTTTACATATTATGTAAATATGTTGATGATATTTCGATCTATCCATAGTATTCACTTGTAAAGCCGCTATCTTGAAGGAAAATAAAATAAAAAAGATATGGTACTTGTATTGTTTTTTTTTTTTTATTGTTACCTTGTAATAGTTCATATTTATTTAATGGGGGTAAAATATAACTAAATACTTGCAGATACGATTTAATATTTGAAATAAAGATATTACAAAAAAAAAAAGATAAAGTTGGCAAAAAGTTAAATATTTATGTAGAAAATCAGGCATTTTGAAAAATGACCGTTAGAGCGGACAATGTATAAAATTTCCAATAGAGGGGTCAATTTACTTTTATAAACATACATTGTCAGGTAAAATAATTTTGGAAAATTGGATTTTTTAAAAATTCAATGCAAGTAATTGCATACTCTTGTGCATTTTCATTAAAATTTATCCTGTACATATTCGGACAATCCAACTCATTTATGATCAAAAGGTGGGTTATGCCACCACCGCTGTTTCCCTAAAAGGCAAAGACCTTTTAAAAATCACATTTTTAAAATATTTCTAACAATGAACTAAAAAAAATAATTTAAATATGACGCAAGAGAATGTTTGAAAACAAAGAAATTCTTTGTTTGATCATACATGTACTCTAAAGTGTCCTCACTTTTTTTTTTTTACGTATTTTTTTAATATTTCTGGGATTGTATATATGTTTAAAAATTTAAATACTATTACTTTAAATTCTTTAAATATTTTTGTATTTCAATACCTTGTACGTGCACCAAAAACACCCCCACCGTCTCTTTCCCGACCATCAAGGACCTAATTATTCTAAATTACTCAAGAGCTCAATTATTTTGCTAATATACTTAGAGGGCTCTGTTAAAGTATGCAAAACTTTTGGTGTGGTTAATGACCCTCTTTCAGTTTCACCACAACCGAAAGATACAGTTGTTTTTAAATAATATAATATATGTCAAACAGTTGAGCAATTTGATAGAACGTGATAAAATGTGGGTATATCAGGATTACTACAGCAACAAGTAATGCTCTATTAAAAGTTAACATAAGAATCGTAGATCCTAGTAAATATTATTCAAACTACACAGTAGTAAATTTTATATATATTTTGTTATTTTCTTCAAAACCTCAAAAACAAAACAACTTATTTCAAATTAATCATAAACATCTAGTATAATAAATTACTTCCCAGAACAACCGCTCTGTGAGATAATATAGACACATGCCTGTTATTAAAAACTTTGGATCATCAATACAGCCAAATGACATCAAAATTATTAATTAATAATTAAGTGGCTATGTATTGTGGATGTATGTGTTACTGGCAATGTTTAAAGTTCACGTCAGAGTGGGAAATGTTCAAAATATCCGTCAGAAGGACAATGTGCAAAGTGATCGAACAATTTATAAAACTTCCAATAGAGTCGTAAATGGTTATTTGAACTTCTATATACTTATACTTAGTGGTCTCTGTAAAAGTATGTGAAACTTTGGTGGGGGCTTATGACCGGCATACAACTCCTCTGCAGCCAGAGGTTCAGGTGTTTTTAGTACTAAAATGTACTCAATTTTAAACAACACTATTCAACAAATTCACACTTTTTAATGGACTAGAACAGCATATGCTCAACTTAGTTTAGTTTGAAACCCTGATTCCAAATATGGGCTTATTTTTTTTCTCATAGCCTCGTGGGCTTCAGAAAATTATTCTTCTCTCTCTTTGTTTCTATCTCTTCTAGCTGGGCATACCAATAAATCTGGACTTTTATTATAAGGTCAATTCAAAAATTAGGCTTGTCCTTGAAATATTGTCGTGGCCTTATCTCAAAGTGACAACAATATAGAGCAGTTTTTAGGAGGCTCTTTTTTTTAATTAAGTTCATACTTTCAGCTATCCAATGAGAGAATTTTAAACTTTTTGAATATATTTGTCTTGAAGCATAAATGTCTTAACACCTAAATAGAGCATTCGAAATATAGGTCATCCTAGTTAAAGATGACACCTTCAAAAAAATACATTTTTGTTCTTAATCTTGCAATTTTATTTATTAATCTCTGAAGTTTACACTTTTGATGAGCAAACTAATGATATTATAGATGACGAAGGTGAAGATGATTACCATTTTTATTATACGGATGTGGTTCAAAGGAGCATTGGAGTCTTGGGATCCATTAGCCCAAGATTTGATAAATACTCTTAAAATGAAAACATAAACATCACGTATTCCTCTTTTTCCCCTTGGAATCAAATTTGAATTGTAATCTAAATATTCAAATCTTGAGACTATAGTTAGTTTTGTTGATGGATGACCAATATCATTGAATCTTTTGAACAAAGAACATCATGTGACGATGTGGCACCCATACATTCATGGAAAAGAATTCCAATAACTAATTCTCTTCAAGCAAATGGTAGAAGTTTTTTGCCTTGTAATTTTTGAAGTATAACACAAGTTCCATTATTATTGCTGGTATTTAAACTTGTAGTGTCAAAAAAAACATTGTTTTGATATATTGTCTAATATCCCATGCTTTAATTACTTTAAACTTAGCATTTGCTTGTTCTTTTCCTGTCCCAAAAGAAAGTTTGTACACCGATAATTATTTAAAAATTATATTTCCAGAAACTAACACAGATAATCGATCATTATTTTTGGTTCTATTAGAATTTAAAATGATTAATCCGTCCAAATGTATGAAAAGAAGAACTTCTCAACTAAATTTTGCTTTGATATCAAAAAAATTTTAAAAATCTGTGCTTTGTCCTGTTTTGACCACTTTGTTTCTCTTTTAATTGAAAGTTCTTCCACATTATGCCCAAGACTTTTAACTAATTCTAATCATATAAAAACTGATTTTCGGTGGTTCGATCAAGGGCAGGTAAGAAATCAGAAGTAATAGTTTTTTTTTCTTCTGCTATCTTTTGGACAATACATTGATATTTCATCTTCACTTTTGTCATCTAGAATTTCATTAGTTTGCTCATCAAAAGTATAAGCTTCAGAGGTTACTTAAGAAGATTGCATGATGAAGTTCCACCTTGCTTCTTCTCTTGCCTTTTTTTTTTAAGGCTGTCCTTAGCTGCAAGGCTTTTATCATATCCAACCATGGACCCTTATCGTCCTTTTTCTCGCTGGGATGAGAGGAAGTATTTGTCTTCTTCTAATGCGGAGGTAGAAGTCATAATTTACATAATACATTTCATAATATATCATCCAGAAAAAAAATGTATCTAAATGATATATTTTTTTGAAGGTACTATCTTTGACCAGCATGAACTAGATTTCATTGCTATTTTTAAATGTAAAAATGAATTAAAAAGGTCATTTTCTGCGAAAATGTCATAGAAAGGATACAAGGTCACAGTATTAAAAAAATTAATTTACACCCGACTGTCCAGAGAGCTATAAAAAAATGAAGGAAATAACCTTTTCAGGGTGAAGAGTAGGGTCACAATAATTTTTTTTTTTTTTTGAAAAGTAAATGGCTTAGGTTAAAAAGTAGTATCTAATGGAACAAAAAATATTCGAGAAAAGTTTGAATAGTTTTGAAAAATATTTAAAAGTAGGTCAACGGTTAATTTTTTGTAGGTACAGACTTCAACTAGGATAGCTTATATTTTTATTATTAGTTTTATGTGTTAAAATTGAAAAAGAAAGGTCACTGTTTGTGAAAGGTAATAAAAACGTCACATGACCTTGTTACTTTTTATGACTTTTTTAGAAATTAAAAATTTGATTTTGATCAAACGTAATTGCAAATATTCGTATTTATCAGTCAAATAGTTGGGTTGCAATATGCTAAAGAAATTTAAAAAATTGTCATGAGTTATATTTCAATCAACTTCAATTGACGTTATTTTGAGCATTTATAAATTATTTGTTTGGAATTAATGATCCAATATATATTTTTTTGTGAATGGAGTAAGCTCAAATTATGGTTTTTACAAAAATGCTTTTATTTGAGGTATATGGACAGTATTCAAGCAAATACTCATTTTTTTCTTTAAAAATGTAAATTTTCAAAACTTTAGGGTTTTTTACCTCTAAATATTTTTCAAAACTGTTCAAACTTTTCTTTAATACTTTTTGTACAATTAGGACTCATTTTTTAACCGAAGCCATTTACTTTTTCAAAAAATCTGATTTTATTGTCTCCCTAACCCTGAGGTTAATAATAAATCTGTCAGTTCTGAAGTTACAAATGGTGATAACGTTTTTGCTTGCATAAAAAAGATGCTTAATTTAATCAAAAAACTCTATTCATATTTATTGCATCCTGGGCCAACAGATATCATCCTTTGAAAGATCGACAACGAAACTTATTTTCTTCAGAGTGAGCTTGGAACAAGTATTTTTGTTATCCAAGTAAATGTTGAATCCTTACGTAGCAATGTTTTGAATGATCCGCAAGAGTACATTAGGACGTTTAGCCGTGATTAGCAGTAACTTTCACTGAATTTTGCTCGACGGAAAAGAAACCATTTTGTGAGAAATGGAACCTAAAGTAAATTTGTGGGCTTCACACGTATTCATGTCATTAAAGGCAAAATATATCACCATTATAATAAGATGAATAGAATAGATTTTATAATGGATCTTAAAAGGGTCGTGATAACGACTGTGAACCACTGAATACTGGGATTTTTAGCTACCCCGTTTAATTTTAGAATTGTCATCATTATTTAATTCCTAAGTACGTAACTTCAGCTCCTAGATAAATTCAATTATATTCAGAACATTCGTATGTGCTCATAAAAGGAAGGGCGTAGCCCTGAGGATTTGATGCAGAGTTGTAAATTCTTTGTTTATTTCCTTCTCCTCCTTTGTCAAAGCTGATTGTTGCTGACTACCAAAATATTCCTCAAATTATCAGGGTTACCATGTTGATTTTTGGTTTCTCTTTTTACATCCCCATTATTTACAGGATTTTCATCACTGGAGATAACAATGAAACATGAAAATGATGAAAATAGTGCATATTCAGATTTGAGACAAATCAGAATTAGAGATAAGAAAAAACATTTTTAATTGATATACATGATGCTTCTTTCCTTTTTAGTCTCTCTAGTCAGACCCAATATGTAAAAATAATAACTAAATTTTTGAGCATGAAATTAACGAAGACTCCATTTGATAAATATTTGCTACATAGCTACATACTGTACTAAAATATTTTATGTTACTAAAAAAATTGTTTAAGTGATAAAACACATTTAGTAAAATATTTTATAATGAATTATATATTTTTATATTTCATAATATTACAATCCTACATATTATTTTATTCAAAACTGAAATATAATATTTTTTGGTAACCTTTCTTTAAAAGCGTAGATATACATTTTTATTTGACATCCAAAATTTCGTCAAAGAACTAAGATAATAATAGGCAATACATACATATATAACGTAGGATCAATATGAAATTATATTCCTGTCGTTTTGAAAACAGAGCATAAGTATACTTTAACCCGATAGTTATTACTTCGTTTCTTTACCATACAGAATACATTATGAAATTGACATAACGAATAAAGTGAAACGAGGGAATCGATAGCTGACAACAAAATACAGTATGTTTTTTTTTTTGTGTGTGTGTACCCACATTGCCCATTTAAAATAAAGGAAATTTGCATATTCTATTTCATGTACAAATATGTAGATTTAAAAAAGGTTAAAATATTCATGGGCACGATCCAGAAAGATTATCTCCCAACATTTTAGTATCTTTTATCTCTTTGATTCTTCTTGAGATTTTATATAATGGACAACCATCACATTATATTCTATAGATATTTTATTTGCTTTGTTCAGCAACTTCTTACAAGCAAAAAAAATTAAAATAATAATGAAGCTTATAAATAAAGCATGATAAATTAAACTAAAATGGTTATTGAATAACATTATCGTTAATCCTCCAATTCGTAAAAAAAATTAGTATGTTTCTTTGAGATTATTAAACCAGAAACAAGACAATTTTACATTCATAAATCATATTCTGAGATTTTTATAGTCTATGACAAAAGTAAACCCGTGGTATACGTCTAGTGTATCTCCTCAAAGATTAAAAGAAACATATCAGATATTGTGATTGAATAGACAAAATACTAAGCTGCAAAACTTGAACAATTAGATAAGGTTTACTGATAAAAATCAAGCCGACTCATTAAAATATGAAATTGATTCGTTTTTGTTTTCAATTTGAAAATCAACTGACTATTTGAGACAAGTTGACAAAAAATTATTTTGAATTAATTTAATAATATTAAAATAAAATTAGATCATTAATAAAATTTACTTTCTTTTATAAAGTTGTTTTTTGTTAATCATCTCTTTTAGGAATTTGTGATTGTTAATTATGAAAGAATGAATCTTGTTGCAAGTCGTCCTCATTTATTCCCTCCCAAGTTTCAAAGATATCATCTTGAAATAATTCCGTCAATTCCTCATATAGTCTTGTGTTGAATAAGAGTTATGCAAAAATGCTTGTATCACATCATTGGTAATTTTGCAGTATATATTCTTGCCCTATGAAGATTTTGCCGCATGACATTCCCTCTAATCTGGTCAATAATGCTAGAAGCACCACTGTTTATATCAGGCGTTTTTATGTCCTGACAGAAAGACTACCCGGTTGACTGTTTGGTCGGCTCTCTCCCCTGGTCGCCAGGATTCGTTCAACCACTTTGATTTTCTCTTTCTGGACAGGAGAACCAGAGCTTGTTGGATAATTTCACTGTGAGCAAACCAAGCAGATTTTTTCACCGTCTGCATCACGACCTCACGCACCTATTTTTTCTGGAGCATGAGACAACTCAGTTTAAAAAAGGAGACGTTCCCTTGTTCCAACAGTGGTTTATCTTGGTTACACCAATTATAAACTCAATTATGAGTCTCAGATTTTAAGATTTGGCACCTATATTCCCAGCTTTGAAACCCAGTGTGTTAAAAATCTCTTAGCAGTGTTGAGCCAGCGGCTGTGGTAAGCAAAACCGATCTCCAAAAAATCCATCCTTTCAGGAAACACTCCTTCTCTGATAGCACAAACTATCATATACCCGTAGTGCTAAGATGTAGAAAAATATTGAATAACTTCATCACACAGTTTGACTAATGGTGAGACAATAGAGATTTAAGGAAAGTTTGGATTGATATCCAAACCTGTAACCGAGTCTATCGCCTTTCCTATTGGTCCAGATAATCTATTATCTGAGAAATTTAGAGTATCTACCAAAAATTAGACGGTGTAAGGGATGTTCATTAGTTTTTAAACTACACCAAACCAGGTTTCTCCCTAACTGCATTTCAAGTTTTTGCATAACTCTAGTATTTACACCAGTCTCCATATTTGTTGAGCCCCCCCAATGGTTTTATCAAACCCACTCTCCTTTAACCATTTAAGTATAAGCTTTGCAATTTGTGCAGGGTGTAATTTTATCTTTTTTGCTCTCTCTGGTCTAGTGGAACAAGTAACTACTTCCAGGCTAACTAACAACACTATAGTGATCTTGCTTGATCATACCCATAAATGACTGTTCACTGCCATGAAATAAGAAACTTGAGATTGGCTCCACTCTTCTACACCCCTTCTCAAACTCGTCCCCCATCTTTTTCTTCAACTTCTTCTGCTCTCTTCTAATCTTATTTATTTATACTATTTTCGTTAACAGTTTATTTAATGAATTCATAAATCTGTTATTATGTGTGTTTACTAATATAAAGTCTATGTAAGTTATGTTGAAATTGATTTGGGGCTCTCTATTTATAACATATTAAGAAAGTTAACTTAAACTACCAATTGGACTCAATTACGACTTTTATATCTACACCATATATTACCAAATGGTAAACTTAATTGACTTAATTTTTAAGTAATGAAAAAAATGGCTTCATATTTGAGACTCTTCACATCAAGGACAAAAAATGTACATTCCGTCAATATTAATATCTATAAATTACATAAAGAAAACCATTACCGGAAAATATAGAAAAAAACTGCATTTTTTCTAATTTTCAAAGCAAAATTGATGTAGCTTAGGGTTGACCTATATTTTTGAAAATTAAATTTTTGAAATTTGTATGAAAAAACACAGCAAAAAAATCCCTACGGATGTTGGATTATCGAAAAAATGAAAATTTCTACCCAGTCTAATGTGTATGCAATACAGTTGTTCTAAAGAATAGTAAGTTAAGAATTTATTTTTGTTAACCATAGTATATAAATACAGGGTTCGGAAGCAATCAGGGGACAGAATGTCTGATTTTAGATAAATGTCAATAATTGTATTTTTTGATATAAAATTTAGATTTTTTTAAAAGAAAACATTGAGACAAGACCATTTTTAACATGTTCACTCAATATGGCTGCCCTCAGCAGCAATCACAGTCTCCATACCATGGCGGAAATCCTTGCAGGAGTTGATGACGAATTTCTCTGACAATTTGTTCAACTCCTTCAGAATGGTGGCCTTCAGGGAGTCCACGTTCGGGTGAGATTTCCGGTTAGCCTCCCTCTACAAGGCGCTCGACACAACAAAGTCCCACGAGTTCAATTCCGGTGAAGATGATGGAAACATGTTCTTGGACCAAAAATCAGCCATGTTGTTGGCGCCTAACTTCTGGCATTTGGCCGACGTGCGTGAGGGTGCACCATCTTGGGTTAGCACATAGTTGTCCTCCGGGTAGGTGGCCTTAAGCCATGGTAGTATGGTGAACCTTAGTACCTTAGCAGGCCTCCTGGCCGATTTTCTCCCAGCCTTAAAGAAGAAGGTAGGTATCTCCTTGTCATCGGACGTCAAAACCACCTGGGCCATTGTTTGGGCTAGATGTTTTGTACGGACCCCCACCCTTTACCTCTTCTGGTGATATCCCAAGCCAACGGTCGTTCCGACGGTTGTATACCTGATCCACAATGAAAATGTTCTCATCAGAGAAAATTTTTACTGTGGGTCCATTTGCCTTGATCCACGCACACACTTTCTTGCACCTCTGCAGTCTCCTTTCCTTCAGAGTATCCGTCAACAGGTGGGGTGGGATCCTTGTGTAAGAGGACAACACCAAGTCCTTCTTCAAAGCCCTCCTGATTGTCCCCTCGTCCACGTAAAACCCGTTAGAGAGGTGATTCATGGATTTTGTGGGGTCCTCCTTGATCTTCTGCTTCAGGTCCCCCAGAAACTCAGAGTCCCTTTTGAAGTTGTGTCCCCACTTCCTTTTTTCCTTGAGACGTATTTTCCATCCTTTTCATATTGGCCATCTTGAAAATGAGGCTCATGGAACACTTCATAATGTCTATAATCTCTGCCACCTCAATTTTGGCATCCAGAAGGTCTTACATTCTCTGCCTTTTTGTTTCTTGCTCACTCATGATCAAAGATTTGAGACAGTTTTAATTTTTGTTTACTTATGCAGAGAGAACAGGAAATTCGGAATATGCAGATAAAATTCCAAAACCTCTCTATTTTAATTACATAACTAGCATTTATTAACACTACACAACTATACATACATACCGCAATGATCATGACCACACCCATGGATGTATGTACTATTACAGCAGAAATTGATCTTAAGTCCTACTTAATTTTATAGTTAGTAGCAATAATTTCTTTCATTTATGTACATCTAATATATTTATGAATACTAAGATCTAAATCTTCTTCTTGCATGGCTTACTATCTTTTATAGGAGAGCAATGGACATTTGTTAATAAGGTGGTCTGCACTTTGTGATTCTTCCATTCAAATATTGTACTTGTATTTTTCCATTTACTCAGATGGACCTATGTAGACTGGAACAAGTATTTTCGTGTTTTGACACAAAAGTTTGACACTCCTTTGTTTTGGTTTCATCACCATGTGATGTGTATGTTTCATTCTTTGACCTTCCCCGTGTCTAATGCACCAAACTTCGAAAAAGAAGTCACCCACCACTTTCTTGAAATAGCTAGGATTCGCTCTAACACACAAACCGATTTGACTTTCAGTGCCACTCTTTACAAAATAGTATGCAAATTAGTTTCCTGAAATATCTGAATGGCCTTTGCTCCAATCGAGATTTATATAAAATTTCACATTTCCCGTTGTTTAATATTTTTTTGGACTTTTTAACTTTATTACTTTTTGTTAACGGATTTAAAATAGCAGCAATTGCCGATTGAGAATCCGATCGAATTATTATGTTTTTGATGGCTTGTCTTGTTTAAGAAGAACCACCACTGACTGTTTGATGGTGATGATTTCTGCTTTGAAGACCGATCCTTTGTTATTTAATTATGCGGATGATTGATGAATTGGCATGTCACCTCGTGTGATATCCCATCCTGCACAAATATTGCCTTTTTATCTTTGGATCTGTTTGTATATATCATGGTATTAGGATGTTCAACTAGACGGTTGTCGACCCAGATACGATTGGCGGTGATATAGTCACTTATTTTATTCAATTAAAATTGTTAAAGTACTTTCTCACAAAGGAAACGATCCCCACGACACCTTGGAAGATAACTGATACCCTCCCAGGTTTCCCTGAGCAAAATGCATTTTTCTACATCAAGACTTTGTTGTTTGCACTTGTATGTAGAGGTCGAGGGGAGTGATGTACAACATTATATGAATTCCTATTGTTGGTGTTGATCGGAGGGTATGAGTCATGCCCAAGAGTGATTTTCTCTAAATGGTGGTTAATTTCCTATTCCAGCATTCTTTGCAATAACAGTATGCCCTCATACAAGCCACCCATAGTTACTGATGGGTCGGATCATGGTTTCGTAGGGCCAGAGAACTTAATCTGAGGTTAACCTACACTTTTCCCTATTACTGTCTTTGCCATGTTTCTTATTCAGGAATACTTTGCAGCTTTTTCTTTCAGGTGTTCAGTCTAACTGAGCCCTGATGAAGCACCACACCAAGGTACTTCATTTGTGTTGCATATTTTATAACTTTTACATCTATATATAATTGTGGTAAGTCTTTATATTCTTTTGAAAAGATTATAACACTTGATTTTGATGGATTAGTATTTGTGGAAAATGCCGCTTTCCTATTATAAAATCTGCTAGATATCATTTAGACCCCGGTCCCGATAACTTAAATATAATGATTATATCTACAAGTGCTGATGTTTTGATCAATATGTGTCAAAAGTTCGAAGGAAAGTTGAAAATACCGGAGTCTTAGGCTATCCCGATAAGGACATCCTTGCATAGAGTTGTCAGAGGAAAAAAAAAATTACATCTCATTTTCAGATTTCAACAGATTGTATTGTTTTCTACATTCCATGCAAAGATTCTGGAAACTTTTTTAACAATATTTTTCATGTTTTCGACGAGTACACTATGGTTTCCTTTTTAATACATTAGTTTTTTCGAATGTGGTGGGGAAAAGTTAATACATTAAAGGAAACAACTTTGCTAGGCTCGCCGACAATGCAAGGACTAAACATGAGAATTAGGCAGTACATTTTGCTTTTTTTTTAGCACCGGAGATCGTATTGCCAAAAAAAATAGAATGTGGGGAACCATTTCATGTGAAAAAACTTGAGAAAAATAATTATGTCCTCTGCAGCTAGCTACAGTATTTTTTTCATCAAAAATACTAAGGGTGGGTAATGATTCATGTAGCAATTTAATTGACATTATCAAATACAAACTGTCAGATTCAACTAGATATTCTAGGAGTTTGAAAACAATTGTTCAGAAGTACACTTTCATCGAGGGAAACCAATGGCTTGATTACTATGTTTTTAATTGTTTCTGGTGTGATTGTTTTATAGAATTTTGTGCATATTTTATTAAAATATTTGAAATTTATTTATGTATAAGTCTTGGCTAAGAGGTATAATTTTAAGTTAAAATACTTATTTATGTTAATGTAATGTAATTTTTCCAAGTAATTCATATTACATTATTAGAATATATCTTTACATAGGTACATAAATAAAAAAATTCAGCTAAATTTATTTAAGTTTATATGCAATAAATATCCCCTTTTCAATAAAATGAATGAATTTGTAAGGATCATTTTATATTATATTTTATTTTAGGTTTGTTTACATTTCTTTATTTTTTATATGCACATATCCAATTTCTTTGTTTCATTGATAATAATTATGTTCGGTTGTTTTGGTTGAAAATAATAATATCAAAAGCAAACTCCGATTTATATTTGTATCTATTAGTGCAGTCAATTGCACAGCACCTATTCTCCTTTTTCGATGTTTAAATGAAAAATATATTCTTTGAAAATAGTTAATATTCAGTATAGAATAATTTGTCAATATTTTGGGTCTGTGACGTCTCGTATATAGGATTAGATAGTACTTATAATTTTGTGCCATTCCTTATTTATTGGTCCAGTCTATTCCATTATTTAGACCGGTTTTTAAGAATGTTGGTTCTTCGGACTATCTGTAAAATTACTGATTAAAAAAAAGATAAAATAAAGCAGATGGACGTTATCAATTACCAAACTTTATCAGTTTAAGGACTGAACTGACCGGACCGAGACTGAACTAGGCGGTACTGCAGTTTTCAGTCCTTCATAAGGACTGACATAACACTAAGTGATACACAAAATCAATTTTAAGGTCAAAGGTTCTAATACAAGTGCAAAACGTGCTTATATAAAAACAGGTTCTGAATAAAATAACTTTCACATATTTTGAAATGTTTAATTATATAAAGAACTTCAGATTATGTCTTTAATATAACCATTCATAAAGGTAGATTTGAATAGTTTTGGTTCTTAAACGTGAATAATTGAATGATATCATTTCAAAATACCACAATTCTTGATGTCTTCATCCATAAATGAATGAATTTATTAACTTTGATGGTAAAATTACTTTGCTCCATTTTATAGATAAAACTGAAGTATCTTGAAGGATGATTCAATTGCCTTACGAAAGCAGAAGAATAATTCTTTTCAGTCTGAATACCACTAGTACTTAAAAATTGACAACGAATCTGTAGCTAATTTTTTTTTACAAAATTTAATTTTAAATTCTTATACCTTAAAAAGGTTTAAGCCATCTTTTGCGTATGATATTATGAGTAATAATATAAAAAATAATATTTTTTTTGCAAAATTTGATATTAATTTCAAATATGTACTTATATTTAATATAGTAGTATCCCATATTAGTATAGTCATATTAAGGTTCAACTCGAGAAAAATTCGTAACTTAACAAAATTGGTAGCAAAAGAAGGGCAATTTTATTTAAATTAACATATCCAAAATCCGCTTTGATCGGGTCTTGGAAAAAAAAAATATTGAAGTTAGAGTAAAAGTGGGTATTCTTGTCAAATTTTATCATAACTCACTTTTTCAATTGTCCTCTACCCTCTAATAACCCAGTTAAAAACTGTACCAAAAATGATATTATCATGAAATTTGGCACACATGTACCATGTAATATATATTACATCATATATACATATTTTGCTACTCGGAAAAAACAGGAAAAATTGAAAACTTTTGATTGATAAAGATTTGAAATATCAAAGATATCAAAGATATTGGTATCTGCTTCCTCGTCACTTCCAACACTGTCTACGTCTGATGAAACTTCCTCATGGTCACAATTCTTGCACTAAACTCAATTGTAATTACTACAAGCGGAATACACATGAAAGCCCGTGTCGCTTGCAAGTACAAACGTTGGTACTGTAAGTGCTAATCTGGGATACATTACCATTGCATCGTATGAAGCGAAGAATATTATATGGAGCCGCGCTGAAATCCATCATGATAGGCTTGTAAGTGTTATTGAATAGTTTCCAGCCCCCATCAAGCGGACTTAGTTCAACACCGTCGTTGCTGCCTTCATGAACTGATGATAACGCAAATCTTCCATCATCCAGTTTTTTTCTGCACCATAGTCATAAAAGATATAATTTGTATAAAATCTAAACACAAATTTTCAAAGTTTATAGAGGATTCTCTAAGGTAGGAAATTTTCATAAGCGTTTATGCTTATGTAGTAATATTTCCATTTACCTAATCAATAACAGTTCAAGTCATTTTTGCTCTACTTCCTCTTCTGTGGCTTTTTCGTCCTCAAATACATCAGCGGATTCTTGAAAGACAGAGTTTGTTTTCAGGAACTTGTTTTTCCTGATATAAAAATCAAAAATATAAATTTTAAAAACCCTGAACATTTTGAGTTGATGTGTGCATATTTTGCATACTAGGCGTAAGTAATCTATTAATCCTTACTCATAGTATTCAGTTTTTAGCAAAAAAACTTTATGTGATGTTTTTGATATACAACGTTCGAAAGCAATGCTATTTAAAAAAAAACATATATCAAATTAAAAATTAAAGGACGAGACGTATCATTGTCAACTATGTGAAACCAGTGAGTAGAACAAAGTTCATCGTTAAGTTCCTAGATGTATTAATAAACCACAAAATGTAGTTTAACCTTTCCAAATAATGCAAACGTAGTATCACAACCCACCAGGCATGAATGAACAAGATATGACTTGTGATTGCATTCCCAGTTGAAATTACATAATCTTCAATTCTCCACGTTTTTTGTCCACTTATTTGCTTGGTGCATCTTAAAGCATGTAGAGATGCATACCAATTTTGTAATGAAACATCAACAGCACTAGAATAACAGTCTTTAAAAGGGAAATTATTTTCAAAAAAGATCAATCCGTGTTTGAATTACAATTATAGAAAGTTTTTGATTTTTTTACCTTTCTAAGATTCAAGCTTTGAGTAAAAGTCTACCTCATATATATTTATTCCGTGCATTTGTAACCATAAATAATATGGACTTGTGTAATTGTCAAAATAAGGAATAAGATTAATTTATTCTTGTTGAGCCAAAAAAATCATTGAATCAATTCATTCGCAGAGAAATGCACTTATTTTTTTGATTAATTCTAGAGTGAGATTATTAGTTCACTTACATAAATAGTGACATAAAAGAAATATAATTAACTTTTGGATTTAGAAAAGAGAAATAATGTTAATAATCGAAAATATGGTTATATTAATATAATCAGATATATATTTTATATTCATATATATGTCAAGCTTTTTCAAACAAGGTGGCCTAAAAATTACTCTATCTTTTGATTATTTTATATTGAAAATCTTAGGAAAGAAGTAAAGGTTGTCCGTTTTTTGTCGAATTTCCCAAAATTTTGAGCTCTCTTTCGATCATTTTTTTGGCACTAGTTACTTTTGCCTTAAGAAATTTCGCCTTAGAGTCATCTTGCCTCAAGGATATTTGGCCTTAAATATAAGAATGAGGTTTATACTTCCTGATTGCTTATTTTCGGTTAAAATTTATGTTTCTTTTTTACTTAAAAATGCATTTAATAGTTATTTTCTGTTAGAAATAATAATGAAATTCTGGCCCAAAATTTCAATACTTACATACTAACAAAACGTTAGAATGTAATGAGTTTGAGCCAGAAATAAAATAAGTGATAATATTATGATAATAACAAAAATAATAACTTTTCCAATATTAAGTATCAATAAAGGAGGGCTGAACCAAAATGTGAAAAAATAATCACTTAACTTTCCTAGATTGGTGAGAAAGTTAAAATTAATTAACAGCCCATATTTTGCTGACCAACCTCAATAATATTTTTATATAGAAATAAACTATTTTGATTAAAATAGAAAAATATTCAGAATTTATAACTTATATATTGTTGACCCATTCCCAAAACATAATATCAATACAAAAGCTTGAACTGCGATACTCAACTTTCAATATTTAGGTGACTGTATCTTCAACAATATGGAAGCTAAGAGATTCACATTTTTCTATTATCATTTGCATCCCCAATACACTAGATTGTCAGTTTTTTAGTTATATATGCCTGTTATAAGTACCAAATTTATAAAATACTTAATCACTGTTGTACATTATTGCGGGCAATACATCTTAAATTGAGAGCTAAACTTTGTTATCTAGTTTAAATTGTGTAATAACGTTTACAATTCAGGGATATGTAAGTACTTTATTAGACAGCTGTCAAAACATCACAACAAATTGTTTTTAGTTTGTGAGTTATTGTCCTTAGTGTCAAACTACTTTTGACATTTCTAAAAAAATGGATAAAAATATTTTTTTGTTTCAATTTTACACTGTTTCTTGATAGGATAAATACCATTCAAGCTAAGTAATGCCTTGAAAAGCGTTATGGGGATTCTACTTATTCAGAAACAACAATTAAACTTTGGTTTGCTGACGTCTAACGTGGTCGTAGAGACACAAAATGATGCAGAAGGCAGTGGACGGCCAAATGAGGTGGAACATTAGAAAAAACAATAAAAAAATCCACAATTTTGTTTTGAATGGTTAGAAACTGACGTTGTGTAAGTTACTGATTTTTAAAAATATCAAAAGAACGTGTTGTCTTTATATTGCATGAACATTTGCCTATGAAAAAGCTCTGACCAAAGGGAAATGCGCGTTTGCTGACTCTAGACTATTGCCCATGTTTAAACATAACAACACGGAATTCTTTCGTCAGGATGTGACAATGGATTCATCACTTAACTCCGAAATCAAAACGAACATCTTCTGAGTGGACAGCAATTCAGCTGTTATGGAATCAGAATTTTGGGAAGCGCATAGTAGAATATTGAAAGAATACCTTGAGAAGCAAATACCTCCAACAATCAATATTATATAGCGTTCCTCTAGTGGGAAACCCAGTGGTAAAAATAGGTATTCGTAATAAGATCAGAGAGGAGCTGGGGCTTAACACCATAAATTATGTAATTACCAAGGATATAATCAACCATCCGATTGTCAATATGCTTTGCGATTTCTTCCTAAGGGTCTTCAAGCCAACCAAAAAAAACCTTCATCTAAGAGTAGCACTAAATATTAGAAATAAAGCAATTAAGGAGGGAGTGAGAAAAAGACAGCCTCACTCCGATCTCTGCAACACTTTAAAATGTAAAATATAGGATAGAATGATCCAGAAACAATATGTGATGTCATTATTCTCACTCCTAAGCAGTCCTACTTGAGATCCTGGGTCGTCTTTGGAGTGTATTAAATAGAGGGAGACACGCCTTCCAAAGACTGCAACAAAAATAAACGCTCGCCTATGTATTTTATGACTGTGAATATTTAGAAGAAATATGGTTTATAATGACTTAACTACTCACTCACTACCTAGGGAGAGGGCCCGCCCAAGAGTAAAACATTTATGGTTTCAACGACATGGCTCTTCCGTTCAGAATTGGATCCAAATCCCTTGCAAAATTGCAAAATATGATTGCAAGGTCCAATTTAAAAAAAAAAGTAAAAACTTATTTTTGTTTACATATTTTATCTGTAGTTTACTTTTTATGAAATATATATCTTTCTATTCCAAAAAAATAAATATTACATAGCGTTATTAGAGCGCTAGAAAGACGAAAAAATAGGACAATGAAAGTACAGGAGTACTTAAGACATAAATAATGATTGACTTACGATATGATTTCTTGCCTTTTTTTTTAGTTTCTTTCTGAAGAAAATGTTGGAAAACAAATGTATTATATTTTTCAAAAATGTTATATTACTTTCCTTTTTTTAAATGGTTACTCAGAGTTAACATAACCTACAGTGGATGTAAAAAGATACATATATGAATTTACATAAATCTAATACTTGTTATAATAATGGAAATGTCAAGTTTATATACATACATAAAATGGCTTTTATCTTTAAATATTCATCATACATCCACTTTTCTTTTTTGGCAACAATCGAATGACTTCTTTTTTTTTTGAAGATGTGTCCGCTTTCATATGAAGAATATCACAGGTAAACATAGTCTTGTTTATTTGAAAAACAGTTTGTGTATTCGTGTACATGTTTCATTTTGCTGTAATGATACATAACACTTGTGTTGTGAGAGTCCTTATTTATTCAGTCCAGTCTATTCTTAGGACGGGTCCTATCAGTAATGTTGTTCGGTCCTTATTTATCAAGTCAAGTCCAGTTTTAGGTATGGTCTTATGGGTGTTTCGGACTGGTCCTTAGAACTGGCAGTCTTTGGGACTGGTCCTTTACTATCGGTTTTTAGAAATTTTCCAAGAAATTGTCGATGGTTGATCAAGGCAAATATGATAAATCAGAATTGCATTAAAACCATTCCACATATCTTGCAAAACATATTCTTACTTTCATAATAATCCAATATTATGTTTCTACTTGCTTACGTAGTTTATGATATTATATAAACAAATAACTAAAAAAAAGGAAAAATACTGTCAATGACGTCAGGAGGGATCGATTTTACCTTTTTTAAGGATCAACAAGTCAGAGTGGACTGAACAAGACTGAATGGGACCGGCCTGGAATGGACCGCTGTGTTTGTTCCTATAAAAGGACAGATAACACAATACATATCAGTTTTTGGGACTGGTCCTTCGTACTGTCAGTACAAGAATTGATTAAAAAAGATGAAACATAGTTGAGTGACGTAAGCAAAGACCGAACTTGATCATTCTTAGGACTGATAATCATGGACTAAACAGGACTGCAGCCTTCAGTCCTAGATACGGACTCCCACAATACTACATAACACCTGGCAACCAAACTCAGGTCTTGGAATACACACCGTCTAAAGCCCACATTTTTTATTTATTTAAACCATACAACACAAAAAGGGTAGTTATATTTTCTTTAAAATTTTAGTTAGTTTTGGCTTTAATGTGTATTTTTTAATATTGAAATTTTTAGAATATAATTGCAATTAAATGCCATATTGTGAAATTAAGTAACAATAAAGATGAAAGTTAGAGATATATAATATGTAATTGATAAAAAATATAATAGCATTCAATAGAAAAAATATTTATAAAGCTATCTTAAATATAGTTCCTATAAAATGGGCTTTATCACACAAAAATAAAATAAAATGAAGGGTCTTATTAGGAAGTTAATATTATTTTCCACAACTTGATACTATAGTTAAAACTAAACAATATACATTCAAAAGATTTGCTGTCAAAAACAATGGTTTTGATTTATTTTTTCAGTTTAACTTTAAATTTTCTTATATAATATTTAATGAAAATCCTATGTATGGTTGCGTGAAAATGGTCGAAATGGAATATAATAAAGTGAATTATTTGAGTAGTTGTAACAAGTAAATAATATTTTAGATAATGTTGCATAGTTTAATTACTTAAAACTTTTTTAACACTAGAACGACGATCATATAATTTTTGATACCATTTGGATTTTACCGTAAAATATTGTATAATAAATAAACATTAGTCTAAGAAAATTTAATAGTGCTTTGGAATATAACTAAACAATAGTTTTAGTTGAAGTCGTTTTAATTATCTCAAAACAGAATACAATAACAAGAAGTTTTTTTTTTTAAGAGTGTACTTGAGTTTAAAGGGTGAAAGTAAATCCATCTCCCTGATATGGCTGAGGAAGAGTGCATTGTGAATCATATAAATTATAAAAGAATAAGGAATGAGAAGACAGACTATCAATTGGCAAGGAAGTGTTATGGCTTGGAAGAGAACACTTGGTACCCCAAATAGAATCTTGACTGTTTGGAGTTGATCAAAGAGTTTGAAAATAAGTTCGAGCTCAAGAATGAGAAAAAATATACAAATGGATCTGAAAACTGCAGTGCGTCAATTGCCTTAGGAAAGGCAGGGAAAAAGTCGAACGTGTTGTATCAAGAGGAGAACTTGTAGCCCAGAGGATTTGATCGTGGCCTTCAGGTTGAACGTATCATTGGGTCCACAGATACTTTTGGAGATTTAATATTTCTTATATAATGGAAAGGATCTGACGAGACAGATCTGGTTCCTACACGACAAGCCAATCTTAAATGTCCAAATGTTGTCATTCAGTTCTATGAGGAGCAAATCTTTTGGCATTCATCTAGTCAGGATGAGGATGATTGAAGTCACAACTACGTCATATGTCTCCTGCTTGACACTTTAATAAACTTTTTTAGTATAGAGCCAAAGTTCCCTTTGAATCGTCTGTCCTCTATTTCCTGTTCCAACGTTTAATCTTTTAATTTATTTGGATTTCATTTTTTCAGCTCATACATTGAAATATATTTTGCGGATTTTCTTAAGCTTGTTGAAACTATGATTACTCTATGATTGACTCGAATAAACGAAATATTCAATTTAAAAATCATTAAAAAAGTTGAATTATAGCTTTGTATTTGTTGAGAACTTTTACATTTTTAACATTGTTATCTTTTATTTTTTAAATGATTTATAGTATTTTTGAAACAACATATTGTTAGATTTTTAATATTTTTAGTCAAACTAAAAATAAATATTCTTCAATAGATATGCTCAGAACGATAACAGATAAATATATAAAGTGTATAGAGCTCTGCGAGAAAATAACCATATTCCATTTTTAAAAATATTTAATATAAAGCCTATGACTAAGGAAACTATTGGAAATATAAGGAATATTGTTAATAATAATTTAGTATTTTTAGATTTTGAGGAATAGAGTCATGGAATGTTCTTTTTTCATCGGAATAAACGTCAAATGATTCGAATAAAAACTTTACTTAACTTAAAAAACTTAACTTGTTTTTTTCATAAACAAGTTATAAAAAAAAGTTTTCTTCAGATTTGTTAGCAAATCCCTAAATACCATGCACAATGCCGCAGTTTCATTCTAAAAAAATTCTGAATTTTGATTACGGTTAATGCAAGAAAGTTGTCATATTATATGAAAAATATTTATAGACAATTGCATTTTCCTATAAGGTGGGTCTTAAGTGGGACATCTAGATCAAATCATATAAAAAGGCAAACACTTTTAACTAATAGACATTTTCAATTATTTTGCTCGAAATAATATTGATAAAACATTTTGTAACGTATAAAAAGTATTTAAAATGTTGTTGTTTTTCTAAAATTGCTCTATGGAACAAAAAAATATAGAAAAAAATAAGTGATATTTGATAATTTGCGTATAGCATGCTTCCTTTTTAAATTTAAAAAAGAAAGATCCAAATTATCTAATGTTATTTTCTCTTTTTGATCCATAGGGTAACCTTAGAAAAACTAATTAATAAATATTTAAAAAAAATTAATTAATGATGTAGTATAGTCTTAATTCATGAAAAAAACTACTTATGCCCCTTCTGAATTTTTAATCGAGATATCCAACCTAAAGATTACACCATAGAACAACAAAATTTTGCATAGGATATATTGAATATTAATAAAAAAGTCAAGAGCTATTCTGGTGACTCTTTATAGAAATAGATATTCCTCTAAAATTGGAGAAATTAGACTGTACAGGAAAATAAGTGGCTAGATAAACTCTTCCTTAGGTCATATATTCCTGCTGTGGAAAGATATAAAAGTTAACTTGAAGTATGTAGATATATCATATTAACAAATTCATGTAAGCTTTTATGATATACAGCTGTTGTACAATGTACAAATATTTATGGCCTTTTGAAAAAAAAATTGACTGCATATGAATGCCAGTGATTCATTTCAACATACTGTAGCAGTAATATTCTGTGATTTCTTCCAAATGCATTAAGTTTAAATAATTTTGATTGTCTTGTTTGTTTACCTTTTTCTTTCAAATTTATTGAAGCTGGAGTTAAACGATAAAAACTCCACCTAGAAACCTATATAACTAAAAAAAAGCCAATGTTAGATACAAAGGTAATTGAAGATATATAAGTTGAAGGAAGACGATCAAGATTGAATAAAATGAATAGTATCAGTTTTTGGGCTACTAAAGAAAAGAAGAGGGTGAAAAATGACGTTACAACATCCTGAATAAATGAATATTGATTGAATCCTTAAGAAAGTTCGGCCAAGGGATATTTGCTATTAAAACTTGATATATTGTTTTATGGTTTTATTTCTTTGTATCCCTTCTATATATATATATTATTACTAAACCAGATGGTAGATTGCCATCTACTATTAGTAGTAAACAATTTTTGATAAAAAAAATGTGCGATGTTTGATGATGAAAAGTTATTTTGTTATATCATACATAGGAAAAAATTTGAAGAAAAAGTGAGAAATTTGTGTAAACAAACTATTTCTTAAAATTATGTGATAACGTGAAAATGATTTGATTGAGAAAATTATTATTATAATAATAATTAATAATAGTTTCTGAATGCACATTTTAAGTTGCAACTTTGTTCCTCTTTATACACTTGAGATTAGCCTCGACCAATTGAATTCGTCTAGTTTGAGATAATGATTATTTTGTGAGTTTTTATGCTGTAGTCAAACGTATGTTGTTGATAAGTGTTCCTTTTATTGTTGGAATCCCCTATTGTGTGCTGACAACGATACACTATTAGCTACCTCCAGGAGTCTTCCATTTAAATAATGAAAAAGGAATAATTAAAACTACATCTGTTGACTACTACCAAAACTTTTTTTATAGAAACTTGTGCTGTGATCCTAGTTTTTGAGTCCATGTGTTAATTTATTGTCTTATTCTGTGATTTGATCCAAGTAGTATGATTATGACGCTTTATTATATCTGTATTTTAAATATTAAAATTGAATTGATTCCTCTTTGTCCTTTAAGATTATAAGACTGATAAAAAATGTTTAAATAATTTAGGTTTATTTAAAAAAATTTAATGTGTGAACAAAAAAACAAAAACAAAAGTAGCATTCTCTTTATTAATATCCAAGGCAAAAAGTCTTATTGCGAAAATTTGCAAGAAAAATCAGTACAAGGCAAAAACTCAAGAATGTGATAACGTCACAACTATCCAGAAAGAATGAAGGATGGAAATAATATATTTATCTAGACCATGACTGAAGCGGTTTCTCTTTTCAACAGATCTAACAAACCCTCATATATATCAATTATCTCAGTTTATTGCGTCTGCGCATATATTTTTGTATAAAAATTATGCAATCTCGGATTCGAGTTCATTAATTTATTTTATTTGTTAAAATTTCGAAAAGAAGTGTATTATCTTTAAATTTGAAAATCTTATAAAATAAAAAGCATTGACAAAAAGTATTCTTTCGATACACGATGTAGCATTGCATCAAATATTCTCAAACGGGAAATTTATATTTCCTCTATACAGAACGGGGTCGTTTCATAATCCAGATTCCAACGTGTGCTGAAACTTATGTTGTAGGTAAAAATAATCTATAATAACTAAATTTCCTGAAAAATGGATTGGTTCAATTGGCAAATAATCAAAATTATTTATAGCTAGTTTTCGATAGCATATAAAATATTAGAATTATCTAAAAAAAAACTGGTGAAAATGCATTTGAAGAACTAAAATTAAAATGTTATATTTTAAGATTTCTTCACAAGATTAAGTTTTACAATCATATATATTCATAATTGTAATTTAAAAAAATTAGTATCAACAACAAAATATGGATAAAATATTAGCTAAATTAAATTAAACAATAGTACATATATCAATTTTCATTTTTTTTTAAAGAAGACAGACTTGACTTAACCAACACTATAAAGCATAAATTTTTATAGGATCAGTAACATTTAATCGACTTCGTCTCCACTTGAACTTCTCCAGAAAGAAATTTTTAGATCAATTCCCAATGATATAGAAATAAATAATTTTTAACCGAGCCATTACAATATAAATATGTAATATTAAGCGTATACTTGTTTTAGACTAACAGCTAGCTAGTTTCTTCAAGCTCTTTCTAAAAGTTTTCTTATCTTTAACAATATTTAAAATGTCTAGACGAGTTTTATCTTGACTCCAAAATTGTACAGCATAGCCTATTTTTGGATAATAAATACATAGAAATTGTATTGTTTATTATCTACAATATCCTTTTTTCGACAAAATCGTAGGTTTATCAAATGTATGTATTAAAAACTTTTGCTTTTGTTTGAGATATCTTTTTTCATTTGACAAGTAACATACACTTTTGTTGTACTAACATATAAAAAACATCCATTCCAAGATAACTAAAATATTTACTCTTTTGACGAAGAGGTATTAAAAAATATTTTATATTAACAGTTTGGACTGTACAACAAGAAATGGTACTACTCCAATACATCAAAAAATAAGAAAAAAATAGATCTACGTTCTACTACTTAATAACATAACAAATTACGGCGTACACTAATAATTTATCTAGTTACTTATTTTTTTATAATGTACAGTGTCAGCTATTTGTCAATGTTTTTGAACATTAAAAATGTGATGTTATACAGGGATTTGGAGTGTTACTTTCAAATCAGCGTCTCTTTAGTAATTCGTTCAATCTTTATGGACGAGTTAAATTTGTAGTTTACTTAGGGTTCGTGGATGTAAAGTATTTGAGTTTCAAATATCTACTAAGTATATTCCATATTGGGATTTCCAACAGAAAAAATTGACTGGTATCAATTGTAATTTCGCTAAATAGTAAAGGATCCAAAACTTAACATATATTCTCTAACAGGAGATAATATTTAGAACAACCAAACCTAAGCCCGTAAAGTATATTTACTATATGTCGGGACAATCTATATATATATATATAGAAATGAAGGGATATCTTCCTGAGGCTATAACTAAAAGACAAATTGTTCTGATCCTCAAAAAAGGAAATGGCTTGAATCTTGACAATTGGAACCAAATCAAACATAAATAATAACCTTCAAGGGTGATTTTAAATCAGAATGAACCTATTCTAAATACAAAAAGTAGGCTTGGAGCAAAAAGAGATCTTAAAAAGAATAAAAAAATATTTTGTACTTCTAATAGTATTAAAACAGGCGTTAAACAAGGGAATAATAACAAGTATTTTGGAGCTATTATTAGGTTGGGTTTCTTAAAAGCATTCGAGTACCTATTGTCACACTCACATTTTGAGATCAGTAATAAAACTATTACCCAGACGTGTTTTAACAAAAATCTGTGTACTACTAGGTAGAACACCTTGGACATTGACTGGTTGAAGTAAATATGGTGTCCTTCAGTGCCACTGCTCGTTGTGGCCGCATTAGAATAGCTAAGAAATGTTGTAACAAAAAATATTCCGGATTTTCTGTCATTTTGAAAATATTAAGCATATAATAGATATCTATGGTAATGATATGAACATGATGATAGAAGCAAACTTGGAACTACAATTAAAAAGAAGGATCAAAATTGCTTTATATTATTTTTCAATGTTTGAAAAAAGTTTGGATTGAAAATAAATAAATCAAAAACTACAATTCTTCCAATTGGATTATGGAATCTGAGTAAAGGGTGGAAAATGTACGATTGATCTATCAAAGAAATGATAAATGTTTTAGGAAGTAAATGGGAAAGTTTTGGCTCCTCAGAATTAAATTGGCTGGAACTGACAACCAAAGTTAATGGATTTATCAAAGGCTAGTACAATTTTAACATAAAAATAAATAATACCTTTGGACACTTGTATTATTCCAAATTTTTTGATTTAGACTATCGCTTTACTAATATTAGTATAGGGTCCTGTTATGGATTAAAATTTTGGTTAGGGAATCTTTGTCAAAGTAATTTCACTTTAACAATTAAAAAATTATAATTTGTAGAAAATTAAATGGAAAAAAAACCAATTTTTAAATATCTTAATATATGTGAAGGAAATGTGTGCTTTAATCTTCATTTTTTTGTTTTATTTCAATGAGTATATTTTTCCTTGGTCCTTTCATTCAGGATCGGTAGACCACGGAAAAAAATGTGGAGGAGTTGAAGGATGCCTTCACAAAAACATTTGGCCACCTCAATCACCTGATTTGAAACCCCTTGACTACAATGTGTGGTGGCAAATTGAGAAGAAGGCCTGTGCTACCCACCACCCGAATTTGGGATCATTGATGGCCAGCGTCAATGAGCAATGGGGAGCCATGGAAGACCATTACATCATCAATGTGTACCAGGCCTTCCGTAGGCGCTTGGAGGGTGTCATAGCAGCTGATAGCGGTTATATTCAGTAATTATATTAAATTTTATACCAGAATAAATTCTCTATTATATAATTCTTAAAAAAAATACGTCATACAATTTTATTACACATTTAATTATTTGCCACAAATGGTCCGCGTATTTATGCAACTACCGTTATACCTATTAATTTATCAATATTTGATTGAATGTCAAATATATGAGAATAAAGTTTGGTTATCTCATAAAAGTACAGCGAGGACAAAAGCACATTAGAAATACAAGGTTAGACCATCATGTAGTCGGCCTTGCTAGAATTTTCAATCTGATGTATTGTACCGACTGTTGGGCAAGACAGGCAGATTTTGACCAAACAGGCAACCATTCATTTACTATGACGTCAATATTAAAAGCGTGGTGGATCAAACATCATTCGTACATGGTAAAAGATTTACTATTACGGTAAAACATAAATTACGGAAAAGTATGTATTTAAAAGATTTACTATATTATACTCAATTTTTTGGTAATTTAACGTAATGTTAGACAAACACTTTATCAATGATGTATATATAAGAGTAAAAGTTAACTTTTTTACATATACATATTATTAACTGTATTAATCATTGTAAATCTGTGCACTTACTAATTCAATAATTAATGAAGGCTTAGTAATTGAAAATAATTCATAATCAATATATAAACAGATATTTGCATATTTTATTTTGTACAAGTCAAAAAATGACACTTGAACGTGATCTACGAAATTCCAAGCAGTAACACCCCCATCTACACCATCAGCAAGTCTGCAACGTTGTAGAGATAAAAGTTTTGGTTGAAAATGCCAACCTGGAATTGAATAATTTAAAAACAGTAATATGAAGATAATGAATTTTAATTTAAAGTTTAACATTTTCTAATTGATCAATTCAATCTTGAGAGCTCAAAGATTTTTTATTGGTGCTTAAACCAGGGTAGGTGAATGCAAATTTAATATTACAAATAAAAGAATAATCGTTGATTCGTAATTAAATTCTCCAAAAATTTCTGTCGCATAATATAAATTTATTTGCAATATTTTTATTGAGTTTTATGTGCGTATGATTTGTGTTTAATTCTGAATCAGTTAAACTCTTCTGGATTCGCCACTATATTAGTACAAACAGGAGGTATTTTTGGAATGATAGAAGTAAAATTACAAGCAAGGAAGACACTCCTCCAAGAAGTTAAAAGCTGAAATAAATTTAAAAGATAATTCCTCAATTGGGCATAAAGTTCCGCAATAAGACTGAGTATGACATGATTAATCGTAAACAATAAACGATTATTTCAATTAAACATGAAGGACATGAAGTTGAAGATCAGAAGGCTTATAGCTAGGTTATCCGAATGGAAAAATATGAACTCTTAGGAACAATGAGTGAATGCAGTTCTATAAATCCGTCAGGCTTGGTGTAAAGATCCACCCAAATGAAAATAAATTAATTATCTAATGACCCAGTTCCAAATCTTGTCTTTCCTCACATCCATCCCTCTGCTGACTAATGACTCGTAGAAAAGTCATATCTACATGCGTCTACAGGTTTCGTGGATCAAAAAGAAGCTGGAATTTTAATTAACTGCAATTTAAAAAATTAGTAAATTTGAGCACAAATTTTTTCATGACATGTTCATTGACTGGAAATTTCATATATTATTTTGATCAAGATCATATATATATAATATTAATGATTCCAATTTGCTTAAAAATAGGGTTTAAATTATTCATACATAATATAACTAGAAAAAAAATTAAATTTTATTATTTGTAAAAAATCAAAAAATAGTAAAAAAAATTCAATATTCATTTTTACAATATCGTCAGTTGTTAAGAAGCTGACAAGCTCTTAAGATTTGTTTTCTTTGAACGGAGTCCAGCTTCGAAAGACTTATTCTTCGGGTGTTCTCTTTTGAGAGGTCTCAAAATTAAACTCAAATGAGTTTTACTGGGCCTTCCCAACTCCACTTTGCAAGTAAACGAAGTGAGATACTTTATTATTTTTTCTTAGTTTAGTTTATTTTCTAAAGTTCTTTTTTTGTTCGTCCCTTCTATTCATGGGATTTGGATCTTGAGAATGAGTCAACCCTTTTTCATAGCTGGAAAAAGATAAAACATAATAATGAAAGGTTTTTTATTCTGTTTTGGGGTTCACAACTTCCCGTTTCAACTATAAAAAAACTATTTTCTAGTGTGTTCTCATCTGGAAAATAAAACTGGAGGTGGTTTTAACTATCCCACCTCATCCCTGGGACATCGGCCAACCCAAAGGCTTTCAATTAGTTTGGGATGTTAAAGCAGTTCCTTGGATGTATTTGATGAATAGGTGTTGGTTTTTTACAACCCCACACTACCTACGGGACACTTTCCAATATGAGAGCGGATAGTATTGAACCATATTATAAGAGGTCCTAAGCTATTTATACTCCCCCCCCCTCCTATCCTATGTGACAATAATATTGGTGTCACTAAAAGGTACTCTTTCCTATTATTCATCAGGGAGTTTGATCAAAATACGGGTAATTTTCTTTACCGGGGCGTACAAAATTATTTACCGATGATGTAAATATACTTTTTAAGAGGTGTTGTGGCAACCAATCTGATTGTTTCGTATTTTTACTGTTAAAATAAACAAAAATCCTTCCTGTGAGAGCGTAACAACTTCCACACGTGAGACCATGTCAATCAGGAAACAAAGAAGATCGAAATTGAAGCCCTCCTCCGAGGGGGAGTGCCTCATAACAACATTAAGGAACAGGTTGGGGCCTCGTTGAAGACAATTTACAACGTTTCCAAGCACTTGGAGGCTGGGGGTGATCTCAAGTATTCCCCTGGGGCTGGTAAGAAGCCCATATTCTCAACAAGGCAAGTAAAGGCAGTGTTCAAGCGGACTCCCAACAGGTCCATTGCCAACATGGCCAGAAAGATGGGAACGTCGACATCAACTGTTTCAAGAGCATTGAAAAGGGCTGGAGGAAAGTCCCTGAGGCGTACTGAACGTCCTCTGCTAACTGAACGTCAGCGATAAGTCAGACTTGAGCGTGCCAAGAAAATCTGGAATGATATCAAGAGCTCATCTGGACGCATCATCATTTTTTCAGATGAGAAAACTTTTACGGTCGATCCTGCTTTCAACAAGCAAAATGACCGTGTTGTGAGCTTTGGAGATGTTTGGAGATCCAACGGGAAGGCCATGAAGCCGGTATGGTTCCCCATTGGCTCAGATTAACAGCGGAGGATTATGTGAAGATACTGGCGTCCAAGGTCCTTCCATGGATCAAATCCATAGTCGACAACTCTCCTTGGGTTTTTGAACAAGATGAAGCACCCGCCACGCTTCCAAGAAAGCTCAGGAGTGGCTCAAGGACAACATGAATTTTTGGCCAAGGACTACTGGCGCCCTCAGAGCCAGATCTGAACCCACTAGACTTCCCTATCTAGGCGCACGTGGAGACCAAGGCCTGCAAAAACGACACAAGAACATAAATGCCTTAAAGGCTGCTGTCAACAAGGCCTGGGCCTCCCTGGAAGCCAATTAGATCCAGCAAGTCTGTGGCAGCTTCAGACGTCACCTGACCAGTGTCATTGTGTCAAATGGTGGCTACATTGATTAAATTTGATCACAAACTATTTTATTATTCTAAAAATGCAGGAATAAATTGTCATTCAAAAAGTCATTCAAATGGCATTATTGTCCGCGATATGTTCTGAACAAAAATCGGTAAATAATTATGCATGGCCCGGTAGGGCAGTTTTGAAATTGTTTTGAGTCCGAGTCCTCTGGATTTTATTTACAAAATATCACATTCGTATTTATCTTAGTACTAGGGATATAATATTAACTTTATAACTCTGTGAATCATTTCGTACGTTTTCCAGCACAAATATTTTTCATATGTATGGTTATTAAAGAGTGACAACCTAAAACTTTCAACAGCGTGACTATTTTACGAAAAACGTTATTTTTATTCAATCAAGAAAATACAACTTAAAACTAATTTGTGATATGTTTAAAAACTATATCTCTTATTCCATATGTTCTCCTTCACAAGCAATAATACCCTCAACACGCAAGCAATTATATTGGTAACTCTTGAAAATGAAAGCTGTGTCCATAGAGTACCGGGCTATCATGATGGCAGCTCGAAGTGAATCCAAATTTGGATGATAGGTACAGCAGACATTCTTCTCATAGACAGTTCAAACTGTAAAGTCCAGAGGGTTCAGGTGAACAATTAGGTGGGAGGGGTGAATTTTCTACAAATTTATTCAAGACAATAATAGAATTTATCTATGGTACGGAATCCAAATCTGATCTCAGTTGTATAAATTCTGAAATATCTGGGATTATAGTAATTCAGGACTCGTTCAGAGTTATTTTTTCCCTTAAAACAATCACCAAATTAAAAGTAGGATAAATAAAACTTATTTAAAAGTGTTTTTTATGATTATATACCTGATTCTGTAACATGTTTTGAACTCGATCTATTTCCATTTTTAGGCTGAAAAATAGTGAAAACGACACTCTTTATATGCCCCTTATAACTTATTCATAATACATAGCGATGAGAAAAATCATAGTTTATATCATGGAAAAATATTCAATGTATAATTTTTAAAAGATCTACATAAAAATTATGCATCTTTAAAGATTTTGATCTATTTATTTTGTATTTTTAAGTGATACCATTTTTTAAAGCAAATCATTAAATTATCATCATTCTTTTTTCCCGTTTTAATTCCAATTTTACGGCCGTAAAACAAACATCGAGGCAATCGAAAGAATATACTTCTAATTTGGTCACTCATCTGAATTTGGATTCCAAATTCCACAAAGGTCGACGGGAGAAGAATTCATCTAAGGAAAACTACCAAACCCTCTGAAGTTGTAAAGTGGACTCTTTATTTGGGAATGAGATACCAGGATCGAAAAAATAAAGCGATCCATTCACAATGAGTAGAAAGCTTTAAACATGAATCACTTAAAATATACAAATTGTAACAAAAATTCCTTGTAGATGCATATTTTTAAAATGTATAATTTTTTTAAATTCCTAAAGTTTAAAATTCAAAGTGTTCCAATTTTAATGGATCACACGGAAAGGGCAAGTTTACTTCCACATTGTATGTGATTCATTAAATAATAATAAGCTGAAATAAATATAGTTAACTTGATTTCAAAAAAAAATATTTATAAATAGTTTTTAAATTAATATATTAAAAATATTTCGTTCGTTTAATATTGCAAAAAATGATATTAAATGCAATATTTAACCTTTTAGCATAAAAATAAACTTTTTTAGTTTTATAATGAATGAATTAATGCACTTATATTTAAATTTGATACTTTGTGACGTCATGCTTCCAACCTTGAGTTTATTTTGCCATTTTAATATCAAATAGTGATATTCGGTCCAGAAAACGTGACAAGTTATCATATTTTAACTTACACATGCTTTATTTTCAAAAAATGACTTAGTTTTATTTACTCATTTCAATCATTACATTCACATTAAGAATAACAATATTTATCAATTAAGGACTTTCTCTTTAAATATGCAAATTTCCTTATAAAACTCATCCAAAAATTACCCTAGGGTATTAAGTTATACAAAATTATTTATTTTAATGTTGAATTAGCAAAATATTTTTATTAGGTATTCAACCAAAAAATAAGGAAAGACATATAAAAAAATTATTTAACAAAATAAAAAACATTCCATATTGAACCACTAAAAAAGGCTCAATTTTTCCTTTTTTAACTATCTCTTACTTTTCCTTAAAATATTTACCATAAAACTTTCTTGAGGTTTTTCATAATTCCATGACTAAGAGTCATAATAAAAAATTTTCGAGCAGTGTTTTAGTACGAGATATTCCAAATATATAAATTAATGAAAAATTGAAAATTTTCAACTTTGTATTTAATTTATTTTGTGAAAAAAATGTGTTATTTTTTTTTTGTAGATTGAAATAACAAGAGAATATCAACAAGTATTTACAATATCTTTGAATTTAATATTTTTGTGCCGCTCTAATGATGTCAATACTTAGGAGAAATAATCATTGAACAAAACCTTCAATATAAATTTATAGTAAAAGTAAGTAAAACTTCATAAATGAATGAAGAATTTGTGGATTAAAAATATATTAATAATTTATTGCGAGGGTTTGAAAGTATAAAGGAATAACTAATATGTTTGCACATAAAAGAGGGAGAGTAACAATGTGGATTGGTTAGGAAGTTATAATTGTAAGTCTTAGGATTAGAACTGAGTATCAACATGGAAGTATTTCCGGCATATATTTCCTTGATATATAAGGAGTCGGATGTTTGTTCATTTTTTTCCTATCAGGACTGCTTACAGCGAATCTAATACACAAATAATGACAGCTAAGCTGTTTTCCTCCCTAATGTAAATTGTAGTTACATCCTTATTTTAATTATTGATGAATATACCAATTCACCAATGAATTTATTAAAAATTCAGGAGCATATCTTAAATTTAAATTATGTCTTTAGTATAATCTCTTAATGGATTTGCTTTTATATAAATTTACCCTCTATTTTGAAAATAGTTTGTTATTAGCAACGTCAAATAAAGAGAAAACGTAATATAAACTTACATTTTAATACAATCTGAAAGAATTCAGGTGGAAAATCTTGAATCCATAGGGAAAAATATGAAAAGTCTATATACATTCTTCAGTTACACGATAGAATGCTTATTTTATTATCTGTGTTAAATATATTCTTTTTTCCAACTTTAATATCATATTATTATCAAAATAAATAAAGAAGTGAGTAAAAAGTTACTAAGGCAACCGGAGTATGTGACAATTTATGTTATCACAATGATATTTTATTATAGATACGAGTTTGTACCATGCACAATTCATAAATGGACTGTTATTCTAAATTTAAATTTTATTTATAACTATTTTACTTTTCATATGAATTTGACTAACTCTCTTTTAAATTAATTGAATATTTTGTTCTTTTGGATTTGAAAAGTAAAAAGCCTTTAAAATTCATAAGAGGAAAATGAAATTTTATTTTATTTTTATGCTTTGTATAGAAATTTAGTAATTCATGCAAAGCACCATAAAACTTAAAGTTAAAAAATATTTTTTTTTTTTTAAATCCAGTAAATTTAGTATATTAAGAACACTGATTTTTTTATTGGTTTCTTATGTGTATTATAATTCATGTGTATTTTCAGTATATATTAAGATTTGTATAAAATATAAATGCTGGTATGTCAAAATAAATTTTGTTTGTTCTTATTAGTGAGCCCTCTTAATACGTAATGCTTATCACAGACTCTTATTATTATTCTGTCATCTCGAGGAGAGAATACGTCATATCAATTAATAAAAGTATTGAGTAGTTAATGAAAAACAGAGAGTAACGCATAGGATTTCTTGGAGAGCTATCTTCTAAATCATTCATTAAAAAGTTGTCTTTTAAACGACACTTAATTACTCTGGGCAATGTTTAGTACTTCCTTAAGTATACATTCAATAATTTATCAGAGTAAAATAAGGTCCCAATATATATTGTGTTTTGCATTTTTAAAATGTCAAACTACAAATTTCAGCAAAGATTGTTCTTCCACAAATTTTTTATTACAATTTTTTATTTTATCAATTACTTTTATCAAGAATTTTAATTTTTTAAATTTTTACTAAAAAAACTCATTAGTTTCAACAGGTATGGTTTAATATGTTTATTTCCAATAAAATTATGAACGAAAAATGTATCGTAATAGAAATTATTTACTACAAACTGCAAGCGTATAGAGTAAGGATGACCAATCCGTAGCCTGCATTCCAGACTGCTTAATGTCTAAGTGCAACACACTCCTCATTCTCACTTCAAGTGGTACTTTTTTAGAAAAATTGTGACAATATCATCAAAATGCGTAAAATCCCTGCATAATACTAACAAATATTGGAAAAGGAAAAATATCTCCCAAAAAATAGCAACTTTTGAAAAATTACGACTCTGGTTGGAATTGTTTTTAGGATTTATTGTTCCAAAAAAAAGGTCATTCTACCAAATTATGTAGCGGAGTAAAAAACCAAACCTCCGACAGATTGACCTTGAAAAGTTGGACTTGGCCTTATTTTATATTTGGCCTAAATTGTAAATAAATATATATTAAATAGATTTTGTATGAAGTCATTTTTCATGTAACTTAATTTATGGTTCTGTGGCCTATTAAAATATTTCGATTGGCAAGATAAAGGATCTATGATCAAGTTCTATACTGTGATACTGTAGAGTGTGAAAGTCATAGCCAAAGTTTAACATGAAGTTCTTATCCTCGTTCGTTATATTATTTGATTTTTTATTAATTTATTTGTGTCTTTGAGATCAAATATTAAAAAATGGAGATGGTTATTAATTCCCTTGTGGTCCCTCTTGTTTTTTAATGTTCCTTTAATTGGTCAGATGAAGTTACACTGATAAAGTATGAGTAAACATTAGTGTATTATAATTACTATATGTGACCTAGGAATTGTCTTTTAAGTCCATAAACATTCAGTATATTTCCTTCACTGGGAACTACCGTGACGCGAACCCACAAACATTGGGTTCAAGATAATAAATACTCCCCATTGCATTGTTATTTGATGTACATCGTTCCATTCCCCTATTTTCCATTTTTTGAAAAAATTGAGCTAATAAACAAACAAAAATTCAAACTTTGCCAAAGTTAGCAAACTAAATTGATTTGTATGAAGTTAACGTTTTAGTTTTTAATAATAAAATTTAAAAAATCGTTTTTATAATTGAAAATATAGATTTTTTATTTTAGATTACTAAACCGTAATTTGACCAATAACCAAAAAATATAACCGATAATATTGTATAAAATTAGCTAATTTAATAGGTTTGTCGATAAACGGATTTGGACTTTTCAAAAACAAACACATATGCTTAATAAATGTCAATAAGCTCTGAGAAAATAAGATCTAAAGTAGTCCAATATTTGAACATTTTCCGTTAAAGGGACATAATAGAAATTAAATTTTAATTTTGGGGTTGTATTGGTATTTATATAAGACTTAAAATCTGAAAATCCATATTTTAAAACATCCTCTACATTATACAATTATTCAGATGTTCAATTTACCAGTTAAATTAGTTCAGTGAAACTTAATGTATTTTTTGATGAACAATAATAGTTTGCAACTCTTAATTAAGGCTCAATTGGACGTAATTACTATTCTTAGAGGCATTGAATGTTAATAACTTCAAAATAGCAGGAATATCAGGATAATGGTGTCACTGGTTCTTATTTATGACTACCAGGAGTATCCTGAATTGCTCTGATGGATGAAGCATCGATGAGCAGAAACACTTTACCTTATTAATATATATCATTATATAGAAATTTTTCTAAATCTTGCATTCCTAACATTACTCTTCTTAATATCCCTCAGCTCGATAAACAAATAAAAGAAGAAATTAATTTAAATGTTAATTCTCTAGTCACATACAAAATAAAAATATATATATAAGAAGTTCACAGAAAAGTTCTCTTAATTTAATTGTATTTATAGACATAAGAAGTAACTCAAAAAAGTTTGTCAACAAATGAATGACTTTGTTTTTATGGAGTCATAAAATGAAGAAAACTCATTAGCTAAAAGAATTGTTTTTACTAATTAAAAGAGAACTGTGTCTTATGCTTTATAAGGGATCCCCAGGGCGGTGATTCGCTTATGTTTCAAATTATATTGAATGGTAATGAGGCTCTATAATTGCTTTATATGATACTAACCAGAATCTTATAAAAAAGTGGATATGACTGCAAATTAATTTTTTTATTATTGATTTTAATATTAAACTGAATCAATAATATAAAATCAAATATTGATGTAAAAAGGTGTTTAAAGGGCAATTTTACATATATAGGAGATAAAAAAAAAGTTTCATTTACGATTGTGTAAAAGTTAAGTCAACTTTTTGCATATATTTATTACTAAAAACATAAATATTGTTCAATTACCCTCAAGTATTGGTATCGTCTATTTCAAAAGAAAGAATAAGGGTTCTCTTGTGGACTACTAAGTACTGAGGTGTTCCATTTCATAACCTAAGGTTCTATATATGACCTTATGTCTCACTAAATATATATATTTTTAAAACATTGAACTCTTAACACCCCTCTTCTTAATAACCCTCGCCTCGATGAACAAATGAAAGAAGATGATAATATAAATGTTAATGCTAACTCTTAACAAATCATAGCAATGTAAGAAAAAAAGGGATGGTCTCATGGGGATTCAATGTCCGATGCTTAATTTCACATAAGAGAGAGACCATGTACATTTTGGATGAGCATGGATATATAGTATAAGATCCAATAGAAGTAAACAGACTAATAGTTAGGTACTATGGACGATTGTTACCCTACATTGATTGTAATGTTCACTTGAAATATAAAAGATGCACATTTAAAACATCACATTCTACTATGTAAATTATTAGGAAAAATTTATTTGGGAAACCTGATTGAGGGTCAACTATCAGAGCACCAACTATTAGAATTAAATGTGTAATGTTCTCCAGCGTATTAATCGAGTTCCACAGAAAACATCCTCCACCTGTAATTACAAAAAGAAGCACTACTTTAAACTCTATGAAGTTGTAGCAGTTTTGGAATGACAAGAAGAATTGAAAAAGATTATCTCTGTTTATGATGCTGTCTCGGAAAATAAATTATATACCAGTTAATAAGAGGCACTAAGCAGTACCATGGCCCTGCATCTTGGACAGTGAAATTAAAATACGGATAAACTCATTAGGATGACAAAAGAATATGTAAGAGTACTATAACTACTGGAAATATGAATAACACAAATACTAAGAATTATAAATGGAATCTTGGATGGTTGCAAATTCAAAGCGACAAATTTCGCTAGGATGTATTTCAGCAGAAGTTAAGAAACTATTTTGAAATATAGTATACTCAGAACACAAAAAAAAAAATATATATATATTTTATGTTCTGTGAATGTTATTATTTTTGTTTTCTTTCAATGAAATATTAATTTCCTTCCAACAATCACAGTATACTCAGTGTAAATAATCTTTATAACAATTAATTATTTTATAGAATATATATGTACAAGGGGCTTTCGCTTAGTGCGGATTTTGGGAACAAGATAAATCTCTGTTATACGGGGACTTTTTTAGTACAAAAACCCGTGAAATGGGAGAAATGATTATTCAAAGTCCACTTTTTTTATTTTAATTATGGTTAGGATTATAATAATATTTTATTCATCATATGTTATTCAAAATAATGTAAGCCAGACAAGATACTTGATAGAGTATTTACTTGATTTTCAGTTCTGTCATTTCAATACCTTAAAATTAAATTAACCGGAACCTAATCGATATTTATTCATCAACAATTATGATAGCAAGATTGGATTATAAGTAATAATCAAAAGTTTTAATTCTTGGTTTTAAATTAAATACATACATGAACACTCTTCCTTATTGCAAATTTTCACTTCTATTATAAGAATATATAGGCATTGTATGAATTACAAAAAGTCTTGTTTATCTCAAAATATAGCTTTTTAAATTTATTATTATGCTATTAAAAAGTGATGAGAGGGATTACATTGTCCCAGTGCAGGCCGGCAGTTGCTTATGGGGCCTCAGTATTTGGGTGACGCATACTGATGGGCTGCCCCTCGATATGCACACTGAAGGACTATGTTGAGGAGGTTGACACTAGGGATGAAACGGACCAAAAGCGTCAAAAAAGAATTCAAGAAAACTCAAAAGAGTTTTGCAACAGAGTTTCTTTCATTGCTGGTATCAAAAGTTGCATCTCCAGCCTCAAAAGCTATTTCGACCCACTTTTTTTAGCTCTATTGATAGTCTTTTGTGAAACCCCGAAAGTTTTTGCATGGGTCCTCATGTACTTGAGTGAATTGGCTTTCGCTGTTTTCTTTAACTCTACAGGTCAAGTTTGGCCTTTTTGATAGAGTCCTTCTTCCTCTCCAACGTTTTGGACTTGCTAACAGAGTAAACGGTGTTCCTGGAGACGCTCAACTGCTTGGAGTGCGTGCATGGAAATTCATCAATCACGTTCAAATGTCATTCTCTCGACTTGTACTTAAGCTAGAGAAGTCAAGTCTATTTTGTTTAGTAAATATTTGATAAGATACATAAATAAGAATTAATTTCAATCATTCAACCTTAATTAATTATTGAATTAATAAGTGTTCAGATTTCAATGGACCACCCTGTATGTAAGTTTTTTAAATCATAGTGACAACCCTACAAAATTTTGAACTTTAGTTGTAACAATAAAGAAAGGACGGATTAAACTATTTTATAAATAATGGATCCTATTGAACATATTATTTTCACACATTGGGTACTTTCCTAGAAGATTTTTAAAAATTGTAAGTACCAGCATTATTTTAAACTTTTGAATTTTGTTAGAGAAATCATTCTAGGTAACTTTTGTATTGAATATATTATATTTATTATATCCCCATCATTATGTAGTATAATTATTATATTATATAAGAAAGTTTTAAAAAAACGTAGAAAAATATAAAAACTAGCTTGACATTTTTAATAATTATAAGAAGATTCTAAATGAAGAAGAGTTACATAATCTGTGCAATGAAATTATTGCAAGAGAAGTCTTTCCTTTATAAATTATACTTGCTGTAAACAAATGTTTTGACATCAACAGGTATGCTAGCGTAAAATCAACGTTATTTGACTTTTCACCTAATAACAGAGTTCTTTTGTATAGTTGGAAATAATTTTATTTTTAATAATTATATTTATTTTATTTTATGAACACATATACACACACTATAAATTGAATATCCTATTAACACAAACATCAACTACATGTAATTTATCAGTTATAGTTAAATTGGTGTATTCCTTTAAAAAATGGTTTATGAGCATATTTATAATATAAAATTATTAATATTCTTATAATTAAACAATACCAATAATTTAGTTAAATGACTCCCATATTTTTATTATTCTTCCGTACAAAATAATGTAATACCAAAATGTAAATAATTTATATATTAATATGGCACACACAAAAATTATTAACTAAAAATACCTTGCGGTAAACCTTACTTCTCTGAGGAAAATATAAAGATATATAATTCCAGAGACTTTTCGATCTTTAATAAAAAGTTTGCTTGAAAATATCTTAAATTGTTTTTGGAAAGTAGATGTTGTAAATGGAGCGTAATAATAATCTTAATGGCACGTCTATGAGACAGAGTTATGATTTCAAGTCTTTTGATTTTACAAAAACAGTTGTCATTATCTCCCAATGGAGGAAAAAACGACTCAAACCGAACTTGTACTTTTTTTAAGAAACTTAGAAACTTTCTGGAAGAATTTTCGATCTCCTTCCCGTACATTAAGATTGGGAGAAACTTAAAGTTTATTAAATTTCACCTTGAACGAAGGGTTACCTGTTTCGAAGCTTCTTTTAAGGATTCTAATGTTTTGATTGGTCTTCCTTAATAATAATAATGATATTTTAGCTTTGTATTCTACGTATTTTGTACTAACGTGAGTCAACATACCCGTGAGCAACATTCACTTATTTTTTCTTTTGATATCTTGGATTTTTTTTGTGAGAACTGAGGCAACGGTAACTAACAAAATGTACCATTTTAGCAATTCTTTTATATAATGAATAAAAGCAACCTCATCAAAACTGATGAATAATAACTTGATTCCAAAAATTTGTATACAAAATTACTATAATATAAACTAGTTATATCTTGTTGAAACCCCAAACTCATTTCATCAAAATAAAGACATCTATTTTTTCTCAATGTCTTAAATTCATATAAGTATTTTAAGCATTTCCATAGATATTTACAAGTACAAAATGAATGGATAGGGTAATCACTTGGTACTAAAATTTAATCAATTAATTATTGTAACCTGTTTAACTGTTTATTTATGTGCTTAAATATGTTTTATTTTTAGGATTTTCTTTCTACACAATTTACTAATTGTGTTATAAAAGGATGTTATTTCACAATGGTTTGAACTAAAAAAGAAAAATATATGAGGGGGGGGGGGAGTCTTATCGTTAATAAACTTATACTTAAAGAAGGGATCTATGTTTAGCGATTAAAAAAAGAAAAACAGGTGATGCGTGCTGTTTCTTCTATTTTGTTCATTATTTAATAATAGGTTGTTAATATCATCCTATAAAAGAAGAAGAATTATATTCGTAATTAATTTTCTTCCTCCAAAATCATATGAAGAACAGCTGATATTAACAAAGGATCCTATATCAGTAGTACCAAATGTCTTGTTCCTGCCTTCTCTTCACCTGTATACACAAATCTTACCTCTGCTCTTACTGACAAATAATTTTTATTTTTAGCAATCTGCTTAAATTTTTGAGTGTTTGAGTGTATTTTTATCTTGTGTTTAAAACATAGTAATGTTTGTCAGTTGTGTGCTTTCTATATAATTTTTACAGTAAGAGGATTAAATAAATGAGGGCAAGGGGGTAGAGTTTTATATTTAATAACCTCATACTCAAAGAAGGGATATGCGTAGAAAAAAACTTAGTAAACCGATTGGAAATAAGAGAAACGGTTGAGGCGTATGATGTTTCTTCTATTTTGTTCACTATTCAATAAGTTGTGGGGTTGTCAATATCTCCTTCTAAAAGAAGAATTTTCTCCTATTTATGGTGTTAATTCACAAAAATACTAAATAAAATAATTGTATATGAATTTAAATATGATAATAATATTTTCCTAGCACGAATACTCCTTAAAATGGAGAAGATTGTTCTTTTTTTATCCGTAATTCATTTTACCCATCTAAAATCATATAAAAAGCAGCTGATGTTAATAAGAGTCTACTGGAGTAATGCTATATGTCACACACCTGCATTATTCTCGCCTTTTCACAAAAGTCCTATCTCTGCGCAAATCAGGTTAAATAAAAATAAATTTGACCTTTTACTGACCATCTTTTGGATAAAAAGACTTTATAAGGTAAATCAATTTAATAATTAGTGATTGAGTATTAAAAAATAATCGTAACAAAGATGTTGACCTTTTTCTGACCCTCACTTGATTCATATGTCTTAATAGCTAAGTTTTAATCAATAAGTAGCGTAATTAAACCTTATTTTATTTTAAACTTAGATAAAATTTCTGAGCACTGCTATATAGCTTCAATTTTTCATGACGAAAAATAAGTGAACAAATTCAAGGCATGTGCCTTGACACATCAAATTCAAATACAGGTAGTTACTGCTAGAGCTTGAGTTCTTCTTAAAAAAAAAATTAAATATTCAAAAGATTTCAAGAAAAATGGTAATTCATTAATATATATAAGTATGATACTGGAATTGAAGATCGTAATAAAGTTATTCTTATAGAAGATGTGCAAAAAGAGACCCTTGATTATGAGAAGAAATCTATAGAAAAAAAATTCCTTGACTGGGCTATAAATAATTCCTGAACCTGGTAATTATATTCTTTGGTGATGTGCATCCATGAAGTGGTAAATTTGTATCACTTGGTTGCTATACACCACGCCCAATGGCTATTAAAAGTTTTTTACTCCCTAAAAATTTTGATGTTTCGATCACAATTCAAATTGATAGAGATAGAGGAGCTAGGATTGCGCAATATTTGTGTGTACGTAGGGAGAGTGTAATTTCAAGCCTGAATGTCTGCTCCTCAATCCTTAAGTTCACCTATATATAATAAAATACCTCTTTAAATATTTCTCCATTAATTCAGAATTATCGAATCTCAAAATAAAAAAAAATCAAGCCCTACGGTACTTGTCTGAGGAATTTGTTGTATTAGCTCTATTTGTCAGTGTATTAAGTTCATAATCTAAAGAAAATATAATTTATTCCATACAAAATTTGAGTAATGAAATTCAAGACCAGCCGTTCCTTACTCTTAAAAGAATTAAAATACAAAAACTTGGAAGATTTTGCTACAGTAAAATCAAAGAAACTTTTTCAAAGTCTGCACTTCCAAGAAAAAAACTTCTAGAGACGATCCTGACTTATGGAATGATCAAGATGACTACAGACAAGCTCTTGATACTATCATTCATTACAAATTGTTATTGATTCTGTTGAGCTACGGTCTTATTAAAGAATATCGTGATCTTCTAACATCTGATGAGTCGCAGGTACAATTCATTCTCCAAGTGGTCAAAGCAAAAAAAAATCTTTTAAAATTTATGTGCTGTGAAATTATTAGAACTTTATTATGTTATATTCAAAATTTAGATGAATTATAAAATAGGAAAATATTTAAAAGTTTTTGTTTTCATTGGAAAAACATATAATTATTTTCTGTACGTTGTGATATTTGTTAAGCTTAGCTAATAATAATCTTACTTTAAAATGATAACTTTCAGGAAAATTACCTCATAACAGTTTTTGATTACGACTAATACGAAGATTTTGGATATAAAGGTTCTTTTTCGAAATAAGGTCAGAAAAAAAGGTAAATTTATAGTAGTTTAACTTTTTGTGTATACTTCAAGTAGTAAATAGACAATTACTAATGATTTTGGAAACATAAATTATAAATAATATTTCTTTTAGACCGATAGACATATAGCAAAAAATTCAAGTAATGGGAATCTTTGCACTTTTTGACCAATTATAACCAAACGTTAGCACAAAAATGGTAATACTTTTCTATTGTAAATGTATTTAACTAAATTTTTTGTTTTATTAGGTTTGTTGTAACACCAAAGGTTTAGTTCATATTCGGGTCACATAATTTTTTTTTTTTGAGAAAGAAAATGGTAAAATTTCAAAAATTTGGACCAGTTCAGCTACTTCTAAATATTTTTCAAACCCTTTCAAAATATATATAAGATGACTTTCGCCTAAAATGATAAATTTGCGACCCTTGCAACTTAACATTTCTCACATTTAAAAATAAGCATATATAAATATATTATGCAATAACTGTATCGTATTTATATCACATGTACGTGTAAATATATACATATAAGTACATTAATAATGTACTATAAATTTGTAGATTCAATATACATTACAGTGGGTTGATTTTCATTTTTTTTCGAATTTCGCTTACAGTGTTTAAAAGTTGTCATCTGACATTAAAATTACCTATACATACAAAATTACATTGCCCTATGATTTCAACTTTAATTCGAACATTTCGATTAAATTTTGAATAATAACTCATTACTCAGTAAATTTAGAAGACGTATTTAGTTATTTTGAATAAAATAATTCTTTTTAACCTGTAAAAAGGGTTATAAATGTTTTTCTAAAACTGTCCTATAAAACAAAACGAAAATTAGAATGTTTGAATATCCGGCTATAGCACTCAATATATTTTTAAGTTTTTATAAATGAAAGATCTGAATTATCTTAAGTTATTTTAATATTATTATTATTCCTAAGGTAGGTTTAGAAAAAACTTTTCCAATTTTTTTATACGTTAGAATAATGTCAATCATAGATAATTAATGTAAAATAATAATCAATCCTTTAATTCAAAGTACAGAAAAACCAGTTGAAGCATTTTCAAGAAAAATATATTTAACGGGCATTTAGACCTATTACATGTGATAGATACGCTTAGCTGGTACTGGAAACTAATGTCTCAAAGGTGGCAAAAAACATTCTTTACAGGTTAGCAAGATGCTAGACCATGAAGAACCAGTGAAGTACAACCCAAGACTGGATACAAGGAATGAATACTGTTCACTCCTCAATATTACCACTACTGGAGAACTCAGGCTTTGGAATAAACGAGGAGTTGGCCTTCCAAACTTAATAACCCACAAGAGGACTACTTCACTTGTCCTCAATTACAAAGATAGTAGGTGTTTTGAAACACAAGCTACTTTTTCCAAAGCTCTGGAGTCGATTAAAAATAAAAGAATAAGAACAGAACTACTAAGTCGGGGAAACCCCTCAGCGGAAAAGCTGGTAACCAAACAATTGAACAGACTTTGTCTCCCGAGGTATGACATCGATCCAAAAACATTATTTAAAAACCCATTTACTTCATTAAAGCAAAAAGGGTTCCGTTACAGAATAGCTACCTCATCAATTTGAACAAATAAGTCGAATAACAAGGATGAAAGTATGAAATGCTCATATTAGCTACAGAATCTCCTATGAGTGTAATAGTGTGAGTCCTTTCATAGGAATGTGAAGTAAAATTTCAAGAAAGCTACAAATCTGACTTCAAAAACTGTTTGAGTAGTGCCCTCAGATCTGAATCTTTTCAGGTGGAGGCCATCATCAGTAAGGTGCAAGTTATTTTTGTTAATTGCCCTTTATTTCTTTACAACTTAAACAAACTAACAACAAAAAACCCATTAATAACCTACAGAACAGTCAATAATCCTTAATAAATACGTGGCAATAAAAAAATCATAATAAAACAACCAAATAAAAACATATTTTTTTATTTTTTTTTTAAACAAGGAGTACCAATCTAATATAGTCTTTAACTATGCCCTCCAACGGAACATTTGTAGCGTCATTAATTGCTTTGAGTAAATAAAGATAACATGTATTTTAGTTATAACGGCATGATGTAGGATCTTTTTTTGGGGATGTCAGAGCGAAAGAGTCGTTCCTCAGAATTTTACTTCCAAAAGATGATTCCACCTCCTTAGCAACGAAGTTAAAAGCTGCTCCGAGAGCTTTGCAGTCATATAAAATGTGAGATGTGGTCTCTTCATCCTCCTTACAGAAAAAAAAACCACGGCTCCTCTGGTTGCATAGTAGAGGACACTTCAAGTGTACCTGTACAGACTCTGTAAGTAAACCACTTTTCGGCTGGAGACAAAATGGGGTTCGTAAAGCCTCGGCAAATTTGCTTTCCAGCCACCTCTTCGTCTCCCAACACTCTCAATTAATTTGGTTTCAGATCTTTTCCACAATGACCTAAGATTTGATACTCTCAAAAGTAAATATCATTTTTGAAGATAAATTCTTTTTTAAGTTGCTATTTATTGGGGTTCATTCTTGATGTTAAAAACGATTATTGTCTGTCCTTCAACTCATAGCAGATATGTCTAGAGATTGTGGTATATTAAGTTATAATGTTTGTTTTAGTTTGTCATAATAATAAATAAAAATGTGTTTATTGGGCTTTAAAAACAACTGAAATAAATTTCTTTGTCCCTTTTAATTTTTAATCGATGTGCGACCTAAAAATAACATCACACTGCTGTAATGAACATTGAATTTACATATTTATAGTACATAATAAATGTTCGAGTCCTACACATGTATGTGATATAAATACAAAAAGGCTATAGGATAGTATATACAGTATGTCCAAAAATTGATGGTGGTTTAAAAAAACAACTCATGAAATAACCCTAACAAGTGATTTTTTTTTGGCGAAAAACTTTAAGCTCAATACATTCGTTTATGTGTTTTGGCATCATTTTATACAGATTATTCAAAGTATCTAGATAAACTTTTTCCCAAACATTTTCTCAGTTTTTTTTTATTCGTCCTCTGAAGTTGCTGGCGTATTTCATTGAGTTCCCTCTGGACCAAGGCTCAAAAATTTCCAATGGTATACCAATCAGGACTGTTGGCAGACCATGTGCCTTTACCCAGAAAGAATCCAAGTTGTCTGAATATCCTTTTTGTGCCTTTTTGGAGCGGTGAACAGGGGCACCATCCTGCTGGAAAATGGCTCTTGATGTGTCAGACAACATTTTTCTCTTCAAAGGAGGTCCAGTTTCTTCAGTACGAGACAAGGCTAACATCAGAGACTTGCTGAGGATCTCTGTTACGTATTACTTGGCCGTCATAGTTTGGTTTCGTGGAATCTGGTGAGGATCTGACACTGCCTGGTGGCTGATAACAGCCCAAGCCTGAATTTTCAGAGGAAATTTCACAGCTGGAGTGGGTTCCACATCTCCCTTATCTCTTGCCCAAACTTAATCTTTTTGGGCATTTGGGGCATGAAATATCTCAAATAGACTTTCATCACTGAAGAGGATACATTTCCAGTCACCTGCAGTCCAGTGTTTCCGCTCACGACAGAATTGAAGCCGGACCTTTGGTTTTGTGAAAGTTTGGGGTGCAGACGAGGTTTTTATGGCAAATCATTCAAGGAGTGCCTCAGGTAGTTGTGGAGAGATGCCTTTGATATTGGATATCCCTTTGAAGTCAATGGTCCTGAGAGCAACATCTCTCTGACTTGATCCACCCTCTATCCTGCCAACAGCCTTAGCCCTGGTCTCCAAAGAGTGCTTTCCCACCATTTCGGATTTTGAATTTCAACTAACATACTATGGTATTTTCTGAGCCCTTTTGATGCAATCATCGAAAATCATTGCATCAGAAAAATTAAATATTGACTAATGATTGTATCAGCCAAATTTCATTTTATTCAAAACAAAACTATACTTTCTTCTATAAAACGGATATTTTTTGGACATGCTGTATGTTACGTGTCAACATAAAAGCAGACTGAGATAAATTTTATGATCTATTTTATTAAATAAGAAAGAATCAGTTGATTTTTTACAGCCCATTATGCACCCTTGTGTTGTGTCTTGCCAATCCTTTTTGATATATTAGTTATCATTGTGTACCTTTAAACATTTTATGTATTCAAGTTTATACATTTTTATATTGTCACTCCCTTTTTACCCGTGGGTCGAATAACTTCACTGCATTTTAGCTTTTATGTATTTTAGTCGTGCATTTAAGTGCATCCGTATAATATACTCTTTTTAATCTATACCTTGTCTGGAATCATCTCTTTTATATTCCTTTTGCCCATTGAGTTCGCGACAAGACTGAATATTAATATATTGATTGTATCTTTAGGATCTTTAAGAACACAACACCTTATATCTGCAAAATATTATGGTTCAGTATAAAGTTATTGAAATTGTGTTAAAATAAATCAATGATGTGATGTAACAAAGGTAGTTAATCGGATATTAGGATAAGCATTGCACAAACGTAAATTCAGTTTACAGCTTAAGGAAGTAGTAGAATCGCTAAATAATTTAATGATGTATCAATGCATATAAATGCATTTTGTAACAATTAATAGAAATTACAAACAAAAGTATAACTATAAATAAACATTCTTGTTTAAAAATAATTTTCTAAACTATAGTTAAATATGTTGAAATAACTTCCTGTATATGATGTTAAATGAATTAAATGTTAAACTATAAACTTATTTAAGAAGAAAAAAGATATTAATTTTGGCATGATCATGACTTTTGGAAATGAGCTTTATATTTTTCGACATGGTTTAGAAAAAAAGGATAAATTTAATTCCTGATACTCAAAAAATCCTTGAGGGATTAATTGATCAAAATATTGGGATTGCTGAGATTAGCTATTTGACGACAGTTTTGTATCTTTGGAAGACCAATTTTCATCAAGATTAGTACAATTTTGAGCCTCGAAGAAATTTTGCTTATCATAAAAAATCTTCTTAACAAGACAAATTTTATTCAACAAAAAATAGATTTGTTTGAATAACTAAACATAAATAATTTGAAAATTGAGTTAGTGGAATTTCAATCCAGTTCCATTTGGAAACAAAAGTTTATCAGTTTTAGAGCTAATTTAGAAGAACGCGAGCGAGACAGTATGAATAAATCTAGTTTTTGAAATCAAGATGGATCATTGCTGTTGGCCTTGTAATAGATAGTCAAAAGATTCATAAAAATAATTTTGACAATATTCTTTTTAATATATGTAGGTATGCATATAAAATATTGTTTTATTCCCTAAAATGCATCAAAAGTGAAAAGAAGAATTGGTTAAATAATAATCCAAACTCAATATGTGTTTAATAAAGAAACATACATTATAAATTTAATATTACAAAATTGGCAACCGGAGTTATGCATCACAAAAAAAAATTATTGAGTAAATTTTCTCTTCTTTTATTATAAATGTCGAGTTTTTATTTATAGACTGAATGATTGTGTTTTTATATACTGATAGTGTTGGTTTGTTCTTTGAAATGTATATAAACTTATTACAAAATAAATTTTTTACCTATGTATTTGTTTTATTTATGTATATGTTAGGGTATTCTTAGTATCACAGAAAAGTGTATACACCTCAAACTATTTATCATTTAGAAGACACACTAAGAGAAAAAACAAAAAATAAATTTTTTGAGACACATCTGTTTTAAAGTTTTGCAATAATTAGTGTAAGTTATGGGTTTATGAAGGTCGTTTGAATGTGTGTTCAAAAAAAAAATAATTTTTTAAGGTTATTCCCCTACATTTTCACGAGGAGAAGACATATTTGTATTAATTTAGGTTTAAGTGTTCTTTTATGCTTAGGTAGGAAGTAGTTTACTTACTTAATACTGGAGGTGTCTCCTTGTGTCTCAATAGAAGGTTTACTGTGGGCAAGGTCATTCGAAAGGCTGGAGGAAGGTCGCGTAAAAGAATTGATAGGCCAATCCTGTCCCAACGTCAAAAAGGCCTACATCCCCTGCAGGCAGTCAGTAGCACTGTCTAGTCAGAGTCGAGCTTGGTCTGCTCCTTCCTGATAGAAGCCTCTAGAGGCTTGCCAGTCTAGAGTGAAGTAGTACAAAACCTCTCCTTCAGACATACCTAAATAGAGTAGTCCAAGGGGATCATGTCTGGAGAGGAGGGTGACCACGTGTTAATGTCTCAAAATTCCGAAAAGTTGTCTCACAGTAAGGTGTAAGTATTAGCGGTACAATGGCACGGAACTCTGTCTTAAGTGAAAACAAAGTTATCCCCAAACTTTTCTCTGGACCAAGTAAGCACTTTCTTATCCATAAGTTCGATGTAAGCATCTGCATGGAGCACTCCTTCCTTTTCTACAAAAATGGAAGACATAATTCGTATGAACTTTCCACAATGCCTAAGACCATGGTTCCGGATGAATTTTTTGTTTTGAAGACAGATCTCACTGAAGCTTTACCTGAGCTCCTTGGATAGGGACATGTCACGTCAGAGAAGCTTCAAAATTTCACTAACTTGTTCCTCCATTTTACTTGTTTTCGATTGTTTTGTCAACAAATCTTTCATCGAGTTTGAAAACAGTCCACGAATAACTTTATCGATTTATTAAAATTAATTTATCCACTAGATAAGATCAACCCCGTATTTTGAGTAGTAGGTTAATGGATTAATTTATTTAAAGCAAGAACCTATAGTGAAAGTGTGTTGTTTTTTTTTTTTGGGGGGGGGCTATAATAAGACTTGGGGTTATCTTACTTAATTGACTTTTTAGAAAATATTGTATTATGGAGGTGTGTGTGCAGTCAGATAGAAGGTTGTTAAGTTTATTTTTAGTACTATCTGGGTGTTTAAGTTCTCTTTTTTATAGCTCTCGTATATTTTTAATAGTATAATAAGTAGGATAATAAATTGGTGAGTAAGAATAAATTGATATGTCTTAAAAATATTTATAGTATACATCTTTTGTCTATTGTAGGGGGATATTTTTTTAACTACTATTGAAATTAATCAGGTACTGTATTGTTTGTTTTCGGGAAAGTAAAAATATTTTTTTATAAATTTGATTATTTTATTCTTAGTTTTCCAAGATAAAAAAGGCATTTTTTTATATTTAATTAGGATATTTGACAAAGATTAGCCAGATTATTCCAAGCACACGTGTTATGAGGAATTGAATCAGTCTTAAATCTTGCAACAAAGGAAAAATACTTTTGTGTCAAATTGTAAATTACTGATCTTCCATTTATGCAAAAGGTCGGATGTATAATCAGTCGTGATGATGTCTAACAAGACTCTTGAAGATTTCATCAACTTCAAGTTTGTTTCAATTAGGTACTAGTGTGGACACCTTTTCGTACGTTTAAAACTACAAATACTTAAGGAAGCCAAAATTTTTGAGTAGAAAATATTTGTAAAATTTTGATTTGTCAATATAAAATAGCAAAATTTATGAATAAATTACTATAAATTTTAAATTAACCTTATTTGTTTAAAATTTGTATTTGTATACCTGTATTTTTCTTAAAAAACAAACTACTCAATTTTGATATTTTGGGTGCCACTTTTAAAAATTTAGATTTTTTTTTGTACTCATTTTGACTATAAAAAATGTCAAATTTTGACAAAAAAAAAAAATATCAAAATAACTTATCCATTAAAGCCACACACACAATTGTACCTTTAATACAAATAATCAAAAGAATAAATATAATTTAATAATATTTAATTAAAATAACTGAATCAAATTTTTTTGAATTATAAAAATATTTCATTACATAAATACCAATCAATATAATACGTTAAATTACAAATAAATAGACAACAAAACTGTCATCTTTAGCTTAGTTCTCTTAACCTTCTTTATTACAAAGTCATTAATTATATTATTGTATGATATCTTCTCAACAACTGTGTGATTGATAAAGATGATGGCTGTTATGTTTAGAACGTTCCTATAAGGATGATGGCTGTTATGTTTAGAACGTTCCTATAAGGATGATGACTGATTATTATCTTGTGTACACAATTATATCATGAACTAATAAGTAATACATTGTAGACACAACGTCATTGTCAATCCCATATTAATAATGACTCTTTTGTCTAGTATTTACACTTAAAGAGTGACGTTCCAACCTGTTTATTAAACTACTCAAACGCCAACATCTCCTTTCTTATATCAAATTCTTTTTAACTCTCAAGAATCTTCGTTATTCCTTGCATTTAGGGTTGTCTATCATCTTCTTAGGTTAACTAAATCTAACTTGCACTCTCAACAACCTCCGGCTTCTCTACAATACTTTCCTGGACTCTTATCGGATGTGATAGCTCATCTTTAATCCCTTTTCTGACCCTTCACCTACATCTGACCAAGTTCAAGTTCTATAATTTTGTACTATTATAATTGTTCTGACATCATAGACAAGTAAGTTTCTTGCATATAGATTATTTCCTTTTCGCTACATCTCTCCTCATCCCCCGATGGAGTCTGAACCGTGGTATCCTAATGTTGTGGTACGCTTGATCGGACTTGATGGCCAAATAACAATTCATATCGTGATTTTCTATCAAAGTTATCAAAGAAAAACCTGAGGAGGAGATACAGAACATATCCTGGGTCAATCCCCTCAAGTCCTTGAGAACCCATGCAAGGCATTTCATGGTTTTACACCGTACTTTCCGTAGGGCTATCAAAAAGTCGTTGGAATGCGAATTGTGAGGGTGGAAAGAACACTTTTGACACCTTTTATAAAAATAGCAATCTTATATCTTGCAAAACTCTTTTAAATGAGTCTCTTGAGTTCTTTTGAACTCGTTTTTGACACTTTTGGCCCCTTACAGCCCTGATGCTAACTGCATCAGCTACACCTTCTAATAGTATGTCGAGAAGAAGGCCTGCAGTGTCCGTAATCCAAACACCGATACTCTCGGTCACTGTCAGCCAGCACTGGGACTCCATGACTGATGACTACATCCGAAATGGGTGCCAGGCCTTGCACCACCACCTAAAGCCATCATTAACGATTAAGAGATATCATACACACAATTATTAAAAGTATTAATGTTGTTAAAATTCTACTCTTAATTAATTTTGCACCGGTTGTACACTTTATCTACAGTTAAAATCTTCCTTCACCTCTAAGAAAATGTTCTTTAATTCTGTCAAGTTTGTCCTTCAAATAGTATGACAGAAGGTGGTGGGGGATTTTTGTGTAAGATGACAATCCCAAGTCATCCTAACGGTCTCCTTGTATTACTATTCTATTAACTTTCGCTGTTACTGATTTGGTAGCAAATTTTTGCACCAGCATCGACAACAGATGAAGGGTTTATAATAGCGATAATGTCCGATTCTCTAATCCAAAACATGTCTACATACTCTGGCCAAATGAAGACCGGGCCCGTAGATCCATAAAATGGATGAAATAGTGGTCAAACTCAAGTTCAGACCAAGGTCACGAGTTCTTCAAGGTCAAATCCAAGCTTAAATTATAGTTTCGAAGGTCAATACCCCCTTTTACATTCCAAGTCTTAAAATGATACCGAAATTGGTTTTCTGGGCTGATTACCTTTTCAATGATAATTCATACGTAGATATTGGTCAAGTGGTTGCGGAGATATAGGATTTCAAAATTTAGGGTCCAGGTCAAATATGTCTAAAAAGTCAAAAATTCAAAAGATCATATCTCCTAACCCATTAATCCAAATGGGATAAAATTTCACAGGAGTTAGTTTGTACCCATAGGCATCAATTGTGCCAAGTTTTTATCAAAATTTGAGAGGGTAAGGTTACGATTTTTTTTTTTTTTTTGGGTGATTTGAGATGGAATGACCCGGTGATTTATGGATTTTGTGGTATCTTCCTTTATCTTCTTCACCAGAATGGTTATAAACTCAGAATCCCTCTTCAAATTGTATCCTCCACAGCCTGGTTTTCTTAAAAGTTATTTTCCATTTTTTCTTATTTTAGCAATCTTGAAAATGAGGCTCTTGGAGCATTTCAAATTCTGCACAGAATCTTGCTCACTCTTGATGTAGAACTAGTGAAATTTTTATTATTGGTCAAGTACAGATTACTTTAAAAAATAATTACAAAAACTCTCAAAATAATGAGAAAACTTGAGTTAATTACTAGTCCACGTTTTGCTTAAGATCCCTGTATATTATTTGTACCAAGGGGCTTTTTTCTTTCCTCTGCAATATCATATAAATACATACGTATACAACGCTTTACCATAAAAGAAAGAGAACTCTTACACGGAATTATTTATATATATATATATATGTTTATATAACAATGTAATGATAAAATGGTTCCTCTAAAAGAAAAATAATTGTGTTTTCAACTTTAGTTAAAAAAGAAACTTGCATGTGAACATATGTGAATAACTAACGGAAATTTTATAACTTCATTATCAGGATTGGATATTTATAAAAAAGTAAGAATTGAAGGATATTTAAGTACTGTTTAATCGCTTTAAAAAGAAACTTTGGCAATACTTACATGAAAGATGTTTCTATAGATATTGTTTAATTTTGTTTCTCAAAGGATTCTTAATCTTTTGCAACTGGAAGGTACTCTTCAGATTTTCAAACCATTTATTAACATGCCTTTCCAAATATATGAATAAGAACCTAACATGTTGTATAGAAAAATAAAAAACTTGGCTGTAAATATGTACTGTGTCACTCTCAGTTTTATTACCAAATTCCTTATTCTGCTTATCCTCCGAGATACACTTAGGCCTGCCTCTTGGAAAAAATTTAATCAAGTCTTAAAATAGGGTAAATCTTTAAAAGCTTATAATGAACGAACTAGATGGGTTAGAACCATATTTTTTTATAATGTGCAAACTCCATTATTAATAATGAGATCAGCCTCTCTTGATAACTTCGGCAACATGGTGCAGTAGGCTTACGCAGGTCAAGGCAAATTCGTGCAGTTCGAGCTTTGTCATTTTTCTGGTTCCACTTTTACACTTTTAATTTACAATCTATATTTGGATGGATGGATGTATTAGCCCCAATAAGAAGCAGGATTATCTTGGCCCCGTGATGTTCTCACTTTTAAAGCCCGGATTTTTGGCCTGCAAACAGCCTGGAGCTTCCAGTAACGTATTATAAATAATTGAATGTTTTTTGACGCAGACGCATATTGACTGGGAGCAAGTGTCAAGAACTTGTGTGAGCTACAACTTCTGGCGGTTGTCCCCTGTTTTTTACAATAGTTCATCTATATTTATACCCAATACAAGAACTGTGTCACACCGTATCTCACCCTCAATTAGTATGCCTTGGTTTGGAGCAGCTGGTATCTCATCCCCTTTAGGTTTCACCTGTTCACTTTGATTAATGATAATAGTAAAATAATCTAGTAACATTGCCTCCGCAGCACACTATATGGCGTTTTGTGTGTCGTAACACATCGGTTGAGATCCTTTCTTTTATAATAGATTATTTTTATGTAGAAGATTACAATACCAATAGTTCAATATGAATAACATTGGAAAGGAGAATGACGTAGATGATGCTGCGATGGAGATACCATAGTTTAGTTACACATTTAAGTTGATTTGAAGGTTCAAATGAGCTACAACTATAAGCATAAAAGGCAGGAAGGGAAAGGCTATACTTGTCAGAAGAAACAAGTCTTTTTATTTTATTTTTGTGTAAAATACAATGGTTCTTCTCAATTTTTTTAAATATTCAGCTTAAATTGGAAATTAAAACGTTAAAAAACCAGAAATGAAATTGATTGTGCTTAGACACTTTGTCTAAGCCTTAATCTCCAAAACTTGCTTTTGTGAATGTCATTTTTCTCAACATACACTCAGCTGAATTATTATTTTGCCGAACAGAAGCTTTGCTGACAATTGTCAAAAAATAATAAACATATTTAATAATCATTTACACTGCAATACAATTTAATACTCCAATTTTAAAGTGAGAAAATATTGAATAATTAGCCACGAATTAAAATCAATTATAAATAAATGAACTCTTAATAGTTTATAAATTAATAATTGATTGATGTCAGGTTTGCAAATTTTTGCTCTTCATTATTTATTTATTTATAAGGAGGTTGTCATAATTTTAATTATCTTATAATTAAATGAATTACTTATTATTTAAATTAAATTAAATACTGCAATTCGAGGAAAAGATAAACATTTTTTCTTTCAGAAGTTAAGTAACATAAATAATTGTATAACATTGCAACATAAATCATTTTCAAATATGTTTTTATTTTTTTAGGAGATGCGGTAATTCGGAAAAGTGGTTATTTTACAGAATGTACTTTCGGTAATGTGGCCTTTAGAAAAAAAGTTTCCGGTAAAGTGCCGTAGAACAGAAAGTATGTCATGTACTTTTTCAAGATAATGTAACAACTAAAACTTTTTAATAAATTTGGTATGTAATTGTACAGCTTCAAAGTTTTATCAAAATGTGTAAAATAGTTCCAATTTTTCGTTTTGCACTAGATATTATTATTATTACGTCAAAATGAAACTTATCTCTTTAAAATTGATCATTTCTTACACCTATGGCTACAACAATTTATAAAGTGGAGATTTTCTGCTGTTTAAGAAGTAAAGTGATTAGATTAGTTTCCCAATCATTCAAACAAATAAGGTTTTGTGCATTGGAATGATCTATACAGATCATTGAAAATATACATCAAAATTTGCCAATTCTTGATAGACTTAGTATTTTAAACAAACTGCCCAGTTGCCCAGAAGCTATGATGATGGGGGAAAAAATTTAAAATGTGTCAAAGGAAGACACTATGATACACATTTTGGATATACTACTTCACTTTAAGTGCAAGGAACAGAGAAATACATAAGAGTAAAAAGAAATATCCAGAACAGGAGTTACCATCTTATAAAAACTGAGGGCTACTTTGAGATTCCCACAAGGCATGAGGAGTAAAAATGTATAATTAAATCAAAAGTCTAGTGGGCGAATGAAAAAAACCAATGGGCTACCGGGTGTCTGCAGGCATAGGGTTAGTGACTTCTGATATAGAATGTGAATAAGTGGTTAGGGAAGGGCAAATATAGAGAAATATCAAAGTTTTAAGATAGCACCTAAGGAAAAATAGTTGGTACTGCTTCCCTTTTTCTTTTTTTAATCTTCTTTAATGGATCATTATAATGCAAAGTTCCCACTTAATTTTGCTTCATTTTCTAAAAAAATGGATAATAAAATGTTTATATATATATAAAGAAGCTACACTGATATATATTTTCTATCTTGAAGTACATCATATAAGAAACAATAAAATTTGTTTAATTGGATGATCTTGCCTGAAGATTCAGGTCATTTTAATGTTCCCTCGAGACTCCGGGTCTAATTCGACAATAAATATGATAAAATCTATTACAAAACAAAAAGACACAGAGTCTAAAATAATGTTAAAATTAAGGACCACCCATGCTGAAGTTTCGAAGAATATTCCTAATTCATATGCTGGTGAAAGTTTATGACTGGAAAAATAATCTGCACGATGTAATTCAAGATATAATTCAAAAGAGTGAGGAGGTCTGGAAAGCACCTTGAAGTGTCTGAGGTACCCAGGCAAAAGCCCTGGACGAAAAGGAATATATTTCGTAATATGCAATGATAATGATTCGTGCTTCAAATATTCAAAAGCCCTTTTCATACGATTTTGAGGTGCATACCACTTATATCTGTCAGTGAGTCTGATTTCGTCATTTGCCAATGAGAGGAAGGGACACTTTTCCCCTATATTCTCCAAAAGAACCCGATAACTCCTTCTTCGGAAAATTTTCATAAAGTTAGACGGGAGTACAGCTATTACGGCGTAGAACTTGTCAAAATCATTTGTGTTGCCTTGTCCTTTGAGCATGAAATCGATTTTCAGAAACAATGTTTTAGGGTATTCTTTGTTGAACTATTGGAGGCAAAATTCTGAACACCTGTTCGATCACCGGAAGAGTCGTATCTAGCTTAATTTACTCCAGAGGAGGTAGGTGACTGCTGGAGTGTAGTCCTTTCAAGGTTAGGATTTTTGTCATCCTGTGAACGGGTTGTAGGTGGAATTATATTTGTGGTCAATGTCATCAATAAAGGAGCTACATCATATTCTTTCTAACCGAAGACTGAATATATTTTCTATCTTGAAGTATAGGAATAAATAAATCTTTTTATTTGCATGAATTCACCTGAATGTTTTCGCGGAACTACCCTCCAAAATGAAATAAAAGGTAGCTTAGTAGGAAGACAGGGTTATAAAAAATTGAGTTTGGATTACATGTGTACTCTTTCTATTAAATTTTGACTTTAAACTACTCTTAAAATTATTGGGTATTCCAACTCACCCCACAAATTGGAAAAACAAGCTTATAACTGACTTAAATATATTTATACAACATTAGGCTGTAAAATATGAAGTAAATAAATGAAGTGAAGTAATTCCTTGTTCGATTTTTATTAACGAGTATTTTTATATTGGCGCACCCCATATATAAATTCATATTTTGAAGTTAATTCTAAAAATAAATTTAAAAAAATAATGATGTTAACATATATGAGTAAATATATTTATGACTCGATTTATTTTAACTATGCTCTACATTAATCTTACCTGTAATATCAAGCCAAATACGTCATAGACTATGCCATTGATAAATATGCTATTAGTATATTTATCAATGCCATTAAAGAAGCTAAATGATGAATATATATCAATATTAAAATCAAATGTGAACTCCTAATGTAACCAATCAAATCAATAGTTTTGTGTACGTCATAAGTATACCCATGGGCTAAGAAGTACAGGACTTATCAAAGCAAACACATTTTTTTTTGTACAAGTCCAAATGACCAAATGAGCCGGTAACAACAGAAAATATGAATTAAATCCACGAAATCGTTTTAAATGATCACTTCACTCCAGAATCAAAAAAATCATTATCTCAGTGGACTGCAACTGGTAAAGCTCTTCAATAGCGCCCGAAAGCAAAACAATCAGGTAGAAAGTTATGACCTCTGTATTTTGGAGTATTTATGGTATAATGCTCATAAACCACCTACAAAAGGGAATTATCATCAATAGTGAATATTGTGCAACGTTATTAGAGCATTTGATGGTTGAAATGACGGAAAACATCTCAATTTGAAAAAGATAAATGTCATGTTTCACCAGGATAACGCTTTGTGTCACAAATCAATCAAAACAATAACAAAACTACATTAATTGAACTTTGAATTGCTTCCACATCCACCTTATTCTCCAGATTTGGTTTCAAGTGACTACATGCTGCTTGTAGAACTTAAAAAAGTGCTCCCCAGTAAGTAATTTTGCTCCAATGAAGAGGTTATCGTTAAAACAGTGTACCATTGTAAGACAAAATATCAATTGTTTTCTAAAAGTGTCATGTTAGAGCAGAGCTCGAATGATTATATTGCTCTTGATGGAGATTTTATGGATGAATAAACCCAATTTTGAACGGAATTTTTTTTTTTCTTATTAACACCGGTACTTTTCACCCCATGTGTTACATACATACTAGACGTGGGATGATATATCGGATATAAATCGGACAACAGATATATTGGACAAAATATCCGATATTTGCAACGAATCGTTATTCCAGAAAATTTTTAGAAATATATCGAAAAAAATAAATCTCAGTTTTTGTAGCTAAGGAATTATACACATATAAATCAATCTTAGTAGAATGAACAAATGCATTTTTTATGACTTATGCACATACTTTAAAAAAAAGTGCAACACAAAGTTTACTTACCTCTCATTACTTTAGGTAAGTAATTCTAGAAAATATTTTTTCATTACAATGCCTTAATAATGTTGGTTACCAATTTTATTACTTAGTTGTCAAGTATTTTTATATATAATCTTTTTTCTTTTTTAGTCATTTGACTCACGTTTAAACCGTGGTCAAATTGACGATCAACAACGCAATTGGGAGAAATTATTCTTTCTGAACTCAATGTGTAGAGTTGATAAGGACTCGTATTTTTCCATTCAATTGCTATAAACTGATTATCTTTCGGAATATTCGAATCCTGGTATAAGCTGGCTGAATTTATTTCTATAATATATTACCTATTTTTCCTTTTAAGAGGAGATATCGCGTCTGTCGTCAAAAAAAATTAGAAAATGAAAACGAGGTATCCCTTTAACAATCTGTTAAGGGTTATAGACACATTTAAAAAAGAAATAAATTAATCCAAACCTTATAACTCAAATACTTTGTATTCAAAATATATCGTCTCTCACGAGTCAGACTTTTTGATCAAGTTAAGCAATAATTAACCAATTCTGACAAAATCAATGGATTCAGGGAAATGGTTACAACTATAATTTGTAAATTATGGAATTGGAAATTCCTTTTCTAATGATATTTGATAGTTCTTAATGACTTATACTATAAATCATATCACAAAATGAACATGTTTGGTTGGTTTTAAGATAAAAAACTCAGGACAGCATTTAAAATAAAAGAAATATCCATGTCATTCCCAATCTGGGAAAAGGGTAGTGAAACTTGTTTTTGGAGACTTTTTGTCAGGTTAGCGGATGCAAAATAATTAGAATGACTTTTGAGTCTAAATCGGGTGGTGTGTCTTAGATTTTCAGTCCAAATATAATTTGATATATTTTATTTTGTGATAAATTCAAGTTGCAAGTCTTGAAAATATGAAATCGTTTCCAACTCCCCACTTCCAGTATAAGGTGTGCAGTACTCAAAAAGAATTCAGTACTTTCAAAAATTAGCAACTATGAATAATAAATATCCAAATTCAATTTGATGTTGGGACATGTGAACTTGAATTTTCTTGTTTTTCCTTTAGATTAAAGGATGGTGAGATGCCATGGAGTAACTTAATACTTTATTGTCTTCAGAGTTGGGTCTTTCTCTATATCTGGGTATATTTTAAACTCCAAAATCGAAAGAAATGAGGACTTTTTTGGGCCTACATATACATATCTATTTAAAGAAAATCTTGATTAGATGAACAATAATTTATCTCGTGTACGGAACTAAAATTGAACTATTTGATATGTTCGTAGTATTAAAATCATAACATAATATAGTTATTGTAATTTTTGGATTATATAATATATTATCCCAATTAAAGTCAAATATACTTAATATGTCTTTCTTTTTTAAACTATTATATAATCATATTTTGTCAAAATATAGTTTTTATTTAAATAATTTAAATATAAATCGGGCAATAGAGAAGAGGCAAAGTAGAACTATGATTTATCTCTTCTACTTTGCCTCTTTCCCGATGATCTGCCAAAAATTGACCTATGATTAATATTTATGCTTTTTAAATAACTATACACAAACTTGTATGAAACTAACAATAACATGTTTGCTAAATTATTACTTAACATATAAAGTCATCGTTTAAATAATTAAAGCTTCTTATTTTATGATATAAAATAGTTTACTTCATAAAAACTTTTTTACTTCGAAGAAAAACCTTTCCTCTCAAAAACGGGAAGGGTTGTCTAGGGGTCATGGCTAAATTCACTATAATGAAATTTTTTTAATTAAAAATAGCAATTTTTGAGATGTCTAACACTGTGGTAGCTCATTTTTGGTTCTTGTGATACCCTCTAATAAAACCCTCTCATGATAATACCTCTAAACAACCTAATTTAAACAGAATAAAAATCCTTTTTTGATTAATATTAAGGATAAAAGTGACCAATTAGATGTCAAAATGAGATTAACAAATAGAAGGACTTGAACTTTACTGTCTAAAAAATTTTTGGGGCACAATTTCTTTGTCTATTTATATTTATGACCGTAAATGTATTAAAAACTATTTTATTACATCCTTATTCTATCTTATTTCCATGTTCTAGACATGCATTAACTATTAAACTGGGAAAAATAAGATATTTCCTCGTATTCTTTAATTTTGTCAAAAAAAAAATTCACAAATATTGGCATTTTTAGGGATTTTTAGTAGATAAATTTATATTATTAATATTAACTTTGAGCCCAAAAATGGCGTTTCCTTTAGTCATTATGCAATTTATGATATCAGTGAAAATGTTCTACATCAAAAAGATCAACAGATGATTAAAACTATTTATTAATATATTTTAAAATATAAATCACTTTTTTACAAGATAAAATACATATTTTATATCTATTTTTGTATATAGCAGATGATGCGTCTATTGAAGTTTTATGTCAATATTTATTAAACGATATATATCTAAACACATTTTTTTAGTGCATTTTTGTAGTATGAACAACAAAATTTGCATTTTCCAAATTAATAAAAACACAAATTGCCTGCATCTGGGAGTTATGACTAGTGTTGTAATAGTGGGCATGGACCGAGATGTAATTGGACAGAACCACAGTCTTCACTGACAAAATACTACAGGCGATTGTTGTACATATAAATTCATTTGTCCTTTTTCTATTTCTAAAGATCTAAAGTCTAGCCTCTTTAATTTTTATTGTTATCAAACATTATATTGAACTTTTATTGGCAATATACAGAAAAGAGCTTCCGATTTCCTATAAACAAAGCCCCCGTTTTCTTCTATCGAGAGTAAGTTGATGTAATCAGTGTCCTAATCCACCCATTCCGCAAATATTTAAAAAAAAACTTTTACCCAAACTATTTCGACCTTTCTTCAGTCATTCATTATATCCTCTACCACTTCTTTGAGTTGATTTAGCATATTATAAATTATTCAGGGACTGACAATCACGATATCTGAGATCTGATTTTGTAAAATGAGCGTTGAGTAAACAAATGATTTTTGGGGAATGATGTTCTCGCTTCTTCATGTTGTAGTCAAATAAAGGAGGAAGCATTACTATAAAATTTTAAAAATGTACTCGTCAAATAATTTCATTTGTAATTAAATGTGATAGTTATAATAGGTTTTAGAATAGTGAAAGCCCTGGGGTAAAGTTTTATTGTGTCACTTTGTATTGTAACCAAAGAATCATGTATAATAAAAGTTATGATGTATATTATTGTTCTATCATACTTATTCTAATGCGTCATTGTTTATTTATTTTTTTCAAATTTCTAAAAAGATCTTTTTAACTATCACATCACAAATAATAAAACTTAGTTTATTCATTCTCAAAGTAATACATAAATGAGATATTACAACAAATACTTTTTAGTGTTTTGCCAGAATAGTATGCTAACAATAAGAAGCTACTTTTTTTTTCTTCTTACCAAACGGATCCTTGAGGTTCATATGTACCTATAGGATTTTTCAAAATTAATTTAACTTTTTAAATATCAATAATTCATTTTACAATTAGATCATAAATCAAGTTTATTTCTATGAATTATCAAAAAATATAATCGATACTAATATAAATTAAAAATGGATACAAATGATAAACGTAACAACTTGGTCTGGTACGGTACACTAATCCCACGTACAACTGTGCAAGCTGTGGCACAATCTTCACGGTAAGTCGTTAGGTACTGTAAAATAACAAAATGCTTTATATAGAATTAATGTAGTACTTCAAGTTTTTCAGATATTTATTCAATAATAATTTATTTTTAGTATAAATAAATTGTTTCTAAATATATTTAATTTCTCTAAAAAGCAAAGTTTAATATAAAATATACACAAACAATATACATGTGTAATACTATTCTTCATGATTTTATATTTTTTTCCCATAAATATGAGTTTTTCTAGATTTTCCGGTAATAAATAAGACCTATTAGCAGTCACAATAAATTATTTTACTTGCTACAGATGTATCTGTATTTGCATGGTATTGGCAAGCAATTAGAAAACATAGTGAAGTTTATTTAAATTATTCCTCTACAATACAACTGGGCTTAAGTCTACTGGGATCCATTATCTAAGTCACTATCTCTTTTTGTATTCACAAAAAGATGAATTATTTCTTAAATAAAATGAGGAAATTGATTAATATCTTAAGTTCACTATCGAAATTTTTTTATTAACAAAAAATATAATATCAAAATATTAAATATGAGATTATATATATACTCCAACTACCGAGGGTAAAACGTACTGAACCAAACCGTTCAACCCCATACCGTACCAGCCCTAGTAGCCATACAAATTCTTTGGTTGAAAATCGAGAGCATTTTGTTGTTGGATAAGTTAGTACTATTTGTTACGTGAGCAAAGTCATTTCATCAACTCCCAATTGTTTTCATGGAGTTTTCGAGCCTCTCATTTTAAATAATTGGGAATTAAACCAAAAACTATTTACTGTGTCACAAGTATTACCTTTTAATAAATTTATCTTTTATGAAGTAGGCTTATTTTACAAAACCTTTTTTCAATATTCTTTTAATTGATGACATGGACTTGCACTGATTAAGTATAAATAACTTACTCCATGTGCCATATTGGATTTCACTATGTAGATAGTTTTTCAAACTTGATTAACAACTAGTTTGTGAAGACAATTTCAAAATAAGTTTGCCTCTACATAACCTCTTTCCTTTGTCGTACAAAAAGGGTTTTTAAGGGCTTTTAAAGAACAGAAGAATTTCAGATATTCCGAAAAAATGTTTGAGTCATTATTGATTCTTTTAAATTAGGGAAAAAGTTTGGTGCGGTCATAGGGATTGACTTCAAAAAAGCCACCATTGAAAGGCTAGCGCGGGTTATAATAAAAAAATATATAGTGGATTTAGAGTAAAATTCACAGACTCCTGTAATATTTTGTATGTATATGTAGACGATGTGACATTAACCATACAAGCTAAATCGGAGACCCAGTTAATCAAGAGGATAGAAGTACTGTTAAAATTATTTACCAAGTTTAGAAAGAGCTTGGACCTGAACAAAGAGAAGACATCGATCCTCCGTATAAGATACTATACGTATTCACTATAATGACCTCTTACGAAATCAAAGAGATATCGCAGGCGAAAATATTACAAATATGATCCTGAAATTCGTGATGTGATTGTTGAATTGCCCTCACTCATGGAGTAACTGAGGCATCTAAATATTTTACAGATAAACTTGATTTAAAAATCAGTTCCCGCACTATACGTAATTTAATTAAAAGCTACCAGGCATATACACCACAAGTTAAAAAAGAAATAGGAAACTATGTTCTGGATCACGGACCTGAAAAATGTATTGAATATTTCAAATCTAGATTCAATCCAAATGTAACTGGAGAAGAATCGTCAGTGTCTCTAGTCAATAGATTTAATAGATACTACGATAGTAAAACCACTGCTCCTAAAAATAATGATCAATCAAGAGCTCAGTATAAATACCTGCAGCATAAAAACAAGTATAAATATTCAATTCCTAGAGTGGGATAGGGATGGAATTCATGTACATAATTGGGATCTTGTTTGTTACCTCATTCATGAGAGGTTGGCTAATAGACTGGGTCGTACTATTCACTTTTTCGAAAATCAAAAACCAGTAGTATTTTCTTACTGTGTTTTTTCACGTAGGTTTCAAAAAAGTAATTTAAAAAAAATAGGATAGCCTCAAGCTACATCAATTTCAGTTTGAAAATTAGAGAAAAGGCGGATTTTTTTTCTCCATATTTTTTCTTTGCTTGCTTTCGATGTGTAATTTATAGATATTTATGTTAAAGGAATGCATATGTATTGTCCTTGATGTCAAAAATTCAAATTTGAAGAAATTTCAATTATTAAACTATCCGTAATTATTCTTAATAATTTTATTTGTGCACTTAAAAAAAAGAAATAAGCAGTAATTTTAACTTTGTTTTGTTCTGATAATATTTAGAAACATATATTTTTATTTATTAACCTTATGATGCATATTTGTTGATGCTATATTTTATCAATTCGTTCATTTTGTTTCTAAATATCTAATAAGAGAAAAGAAATTTCACAATCCAGAATAAGTAATTAACAAAAAGTTTGTTTGATTAAGTGATGAAAATATTTAAATTACATTTCAATGAATTAAAGAGCTTTAACTTTTTCTTTCAGTAAATCTTTTTTATAATTTATTTAATTTTAGAAGGTTATAGAGGTTATTGCTTGACATTTGTATCCCGCTGGCTTACTGAGTCCTCATTGTCCCATCTCTATTTTGTGTGGAAATACTGTTAAGGAACAGCTGGGACCATTTTAACAAATATATCACAACTTTTTTTGTTGGCAAGGCCATATCACCCCTTTCATTGGTGGTTGGATGAAGCTTTTCAACTCAGAAGTTGCGAAGGAGCAGGTAAGAGATTGCTTTGACACTCCTTCTGATCAGTTGATCAGTTCAATGATGCTACAAGCCCCACTGTTTATAGCAGGCGTGTTTCTGATCCTGACTGATAGGCTTTCCGATTGAACGTTTGGTCCACTCTCTCCCCTGATCGCCAGGATTCGTTCTACCACTATTAATATCATGATCATGAACATTAGAACGAACCAGTACATGTAGGATCATGTCACTGTGTGCATCACGAGTTCATGTACCTAAATTTCCTGGGACTTTTGCAATTAAGTAAATATATGATGTACCCTTCTATCCAACAGTCTTCACCTTTGGCAACGAAACAGCATGGATAATACAGACCAATTATAAACTCAACTATTAGTATGTTAGCAGTGGTGATCCAGATATCTAAGAAAAACACTACTTCTCTGATAGTACACACTATCGTATAGCTGTTCATCTGTAGACATATCTTGAATAACCTTATCACACAATTTGAGTAATGGTTAGGAAATAGAGATTCGGTGAAAGTTTGGCTTGATATCCAAGCCAGTAACTAAGTCTATCAGCTTTCTTATTGGTACAGATAGCCTATTATCAGTTTGAGTTGGGCAATCAACCTCAAGAATTAGACAGTGATGGGGAAGTAGCATTTGTATGACTAAACACTTACCAGACTATTTTCTCCTAAACTGGATTTGTTGAGCCCCCTCAAATGCCCATGACTGTTTTATCAAAACCCCTCTCATTTAAACATTTATATATAAACTATGCAATTTGTGTAGGGTGTGATTTTATTTTGTTTGTTTTCTTTGGTATAAAGTGGAACAATAAATTAGCTCCAAGGCTAACTAACAACACTATACATCTCTAGCTAGATCCTACACATAAATGAATGTTTTCTTCCCATTGCTTTCATCACAATATTAGTCAAACCGATTTTTCCATCAAAGAGGATACAAGAGATTGGCTCTTCTTCTCTACACCTCTTCTCAAACTCGTCTCTCATGTGTGGAAAAAAGGTAATGTTAGGGGATTTTTTGTTTTAACGTATCAAATGATGTTATATCTTTGGTTATGCTGATGATATTTAAACAAATTCAGTTGAATTAAACACTTAGAATAAAAACAAGGTTATATATTATGTATTATTTTTTCATTAATAGCGGTCATACAACAACTTCAGAATACATCCAGAAGAAATGTGAATATTGTACAATAGAAGATAAATAAATAAAAACTTTTGTTGTGTGCCTTGCTTTTGATCCATTTTTATGTTAATTCATTGATTGAAATTGCTTCCAAAAATATCCTGTGTAAAAATTTTCAATCATTTATTAAAAAAATAGTATTCTTGTTTTTGAAGTAGATATGAAAAAAAGTACTCCAATAATATATATAAAATAAATTTGACAAAATAAATAATTTAACTTAGATTTTTGAAAGAACAAAATTCATTTTACACGTAGATGAACACGAGTGTTCGATAATTTTCTCTCCAAACGGGATAAGTTAGAACTTTTTATTTCTATGAATAATGTTATAGATATTAAAACTTGGAACTTATGACCTCAATACGATTAAGCTCTTGAGAAAGAGCAATCGGATGTAAATCAATTCTGTTATACAAAATTGTATTTGTTTAATCAACAAAACATTAAAAAACCACGATTGATTTTTTTTAATATTAGACATATTGTATGGTAATTTGAAACAATAATCATTTCTTACTCCTTTGTTGGTTTGAAAATATATTTGTTATTATATTTAGAATCAAGTAAATATGCTTTGTTTGGGTGTTTCTAATATAAATAAAAAATAGTTTGTTATGTATATGTTTAAATAACTTAGATACATTTTTTTCAAATAAGGCTAAACAAATATGCATATTAATGCTGCAAACAAATTTACATTTCTGTTTCACCACCCATTGTATTTTATTAATGCACAGATCTGGAATATAAAAATGATGTCAGGAAGCTTTTTAATATATTTTATTCGGATATGAGAAAGTTATAAGTATATGCAGAGTGGTGTTTTTAAATTGCAGTAATTTAAAAATTATGCATATTACCGAGAGGTCCATTAAATTCCGAACAATTTGAATTTTAAACTTCAACAACATAAAATTTATGAATTAACGATAAAATTTCTAAAAAGAATAATACCATAAATAAATATGTATCTGAGCTCTCTTAATCATTAGTGTAGTTGGCCTTAGTGGCAATGATGGCTTCCAAGCGGCGGCAGAATATATGGCACCAGCTTCAGATATAGTTATTTGTTTTGTTACCCCAGTGCTGGCTGACAGTGACTTTGAGGATCTCAGTGTTTGGATGACAGACACCTGAGACCTTCCCCTCCGCATGCACCGAAAATGTGTGGTCGAGCTATTGATATCAAGGCTGTAGGAGAAGGGGGGGGAGTCAAAAGTGTAAAAAAGAGTTCAGAAGAGCTCAAAGGACTAATTCAAAAGAGTTCTGCAACAGAGGAGATGCTATTTCATTGCTAGTGCCAAAAGTGGCCTCTCCAGCCTTACAAGGCTCTTTCCACCAACTTTTTGAAAGTTTTCTGGACAGTATGGTGTGAAACTCCAAGATGTGTTGATCTTGAAGGAATTGTCCAGAGTTGTTTTCTTTCACACACCTGGGTTCAGTTTGGCCTTTTAGACAAAGCCCCTCTTCCTTTCCAACGTTTTGGACTTGCTGATTGCGTAGCCGTTGGTCCAGGAGACATCCAACTACATGGAGGTGGTGAATGGAAGTTTGTTGATCACGTTCAAGTGTCATTTTTTTCGACTTGTACTTTAGATGAAATGGTCAGATTTGTTTTGTTTGTAATTAAATGTTTATGTTCTAATATATCGAAGTATGAATTAATTTCAATTACTCAAACTTTATTGATTATTGAATGAGCAGGTTTTCAGATTAAAATGGACCACCCGGTACAATTGATTTCCCAAAATTAATGTTGCAATTTACCAATTTTTGGCTCTTACAATTAGGGGACCATTGTGAAGACAGTAATTATAACTAACCAACTCAAACTTACAATTTAGCCTCCAGCCTGATCCTGAACCTGTTTCAAGCCGGGATGAGGAAGTCCTTGTCCATGTTGGGCACTGCCTCAAAAATTGAAGCCTGCAAATAAACAGTATTATGTGCACGTTTATTGTACTCTCTCTCTAATCCATCGAGCTAGAAGGCCACATGTTCATTCATTTTAAACGAGTCTCCCTTGCAGTTGTTCTGGGCACATCAGACTCCTTGAAATCCTTGTCATCATCATAAGCAATTGATTTGAGAAACTTTTTATCCCAACAATCTCGTTAGGTGTAGGTCCAGTACGGAAGTGAAGAATAATGGCCAAACCCCGTTCGAATTCGGAAGACAACTCAAAGATTTTGTTTGTTTTCTTATGCCGTTATGTCCAAAAAATCCGCTGAGCACACATTTATAAAGATAGATATCAGGGTTGCTAAGATATTCTATATTTAAAATCTCCACATTGTAAGATAAAAAAAAAAGATTAAATGACTTTTTCTGTTCTTCAAGTTAATTGAAAAAAAAATAGAGTAGATTTATAATAGAAAAAGGATAAATACTTCATTCAACAGAGATCTGTCAAAAATATAAATACATAAGTCATATAAAAAAGTGTATTTCTACAGGACTATGTAAAATATTTGAAGACACAATTATTTATATTCATATTCTGAGAGATCATTTTTACTTTAAAACAACATGCAAGGGAAAATATTTTACGTAACTAAATTTTTTAACCAAAATATCGAATAATTTATTTTTATTTCATTTTGCTTCACATTAAGATTTTTCCCATAAATATCATAGGTTAACTCATTATTGAAATATATTGCTTTTACATGTTACTTTCAGAGTAATTACCTCTGTTTTTCATTAAATACTTCTAACAAATGTATTCTGAGCTTTTAAAAGGTAGTGTTTTGATATCATCTTGATATTATAAATATTTTGCTCTTGCAGAATGTAAAAAAGAGCAACCATCGAACGCTGACAAATTGAATTAAGTTTAAAAAGAAAGGAACATGGCTGTCTTGACATTTTGATAGATTAACTACAAGCAGATGTGATAGGGGAAAGTATTATATGAACATAAGCCCCACTTCGTATGTAGCAAGCGCATAAACACGAAATACCCCAATGTCGATCCTCAATTTTACTTTGAGTCCACCAAGAACTTAGACTTACAACTCCCTAAAAAAATCCTTAGATTTATTCCCCTTCATTTATGAGCACCCATCTCGTCTTTACTTTATATTTAGACATTTCTTCAACTTAGATGAAAATTCAGTTTAAAAACAAGGGTGGTAGGTAAGATTTAGTTTATGGAACTGTGGTGCCCACTTTCGTGTTTCGTTTTAAAAGAAAAAAGAAACATGGAAGGGTTATTTTTTAATAAGTGGTAAAATAACGTTGGCCAAAAATTAGAAAAAATTTAGTTCTCAGCTCATAGACCACTTAAGATAATTTGATATATGACAACAAAATGTTTGTTGGGTGATGTACACGTAATTGATAACAAAATGTGTAAACTGTTGTTGGATATTATTCATTAAACTTTTAAATATTATGCACTATACATTTAGAATTAAGAATCTGTTGGCATAGTCATCACATACGCCACCTAACGACCTCTACTTAACATTATTGATAGTTGTATCTATGCAAAGTCATATAAAATGTATGCATACATCAAAAAAATTGTGCAATATGCAAGTTTTTTTAAGAGTGCACTTTAATAGATAAAATGTAAGCATTCATTAATCATACATACTATTGATTCCAATACCTATATAAATATGGTTGTTTTGTATCGTATTATTGGTATTTCAAAATAAATTATTTATGTTGCAATGAAAGTTTGAAAGAAGAAACTTTAATTTTGATTTGTAACCGATAAAGATCACGTAGAAGCTAATTATAAAGTATTTACTAACCAGACACATATTCTACAGTGCCCAAGGATTTAAATTATTAGGGAGACCGTGTAGTACTCTTGTGGAGTATGGGGTGAAGCTAGACGTCCTAGACTGACTCAAAATGACGTCGAACTCAAACTGAAGAAAAATTGAAAGTTTGATTGTGAGCATTCTTTGAATTCTTTACGCGCCAGTGAAGGAGAAAGGGGATCCTTGGCGGGTTTCAAAAAAATGGAGGAGTGTACTCGGAAATTTCATAGATCTTAGCTTGGATCCGAACAATGAACAGTCGGAGGTGTAAACGGAATCAAAGATGGATAGAAAAAAAATTATAATAAATAAATATTTTTTTCATTTGTATAGTAATACTTATGTTTAATTATTAGTTACATCTGCAACGAAGTTGATCTAGATTATGTTTTTGCCTTTGTTTGTTTGTTTATTACTCACCGGTTTTACGCAAAAGTTAATGATTGATTTGATGCAACTAGGTGCAAATATTATATTTGGACACAGTAAGAGGCCATTTAATGTTGAGAGGTCAAGTAACATCAAACGTAAAAAAAATCATCGTATACCTTAACTTTAGAAATAATTTAGATACATATCTCAATTTGATTTTTGGTTGAGCTTTTATGTTCTAGCGAGTTTCCATTGTAGCTTAAATAATGTTTTCAACAATTTAATAATTAAGTCATTTTTTGACCCAATGTAAAATTATGTGATAGAAACATTCATCAAGATAAATTTTATAGAAATAAGGATTCGATTTCAAAAAAACAAACAAACTGTTAACCTATTTAATTTATAACTATTTAGCACTACAAAAACATTTCAAAGCCATAATGTATCTATTTTTGTAAAACAAAACATAAAAAATGCATAATGAACCATAACTTTGGAAAAAATTAATACGAAGCTCAATTTGATTTGAGGGAAGGGTTTCAATCTACCAAGTCCCCATTTTAGTTTTTCTTAAATATTCATATTCTTTCTACGATCAACTGTAATTTTAAAAAGAAGGGATGAGCGCTCATCCAACTTTTTGAAGGCGTGTGCTGTTTTCTTTAGTTACATTCAATACATAAAAGTGAAATGAAGAAGTTATTCAGGTTATATGCTCATCAATTAATTATAATTATAACTAACTAACCAGAATTGGTCGCTCGAACACGAGTTGTACTGAAATCTTAGTAAATTGGTACTTTAGACTCCACAATTTGGACTAGAAAAAAAAATTGTCAAATTTGGGAATTTCTTCAATGTGAATGACTCATAACTCTACGACTAGAATTCACCGTTAGATATACAAGGTACAGATTTTAATAAGACTTAAGATTTGAAATTCACTAATTCACGTGCCTAAAACAGACAACTTGACTTTGACTCGTACTTGGAGATGTGGGACTTTAATTTAGAGTCTTCACTCGAGCTTAGCTTCCGATATTTGAGGTTCTACTAGATCTCTAGAAGTTACAAGTGTACATCTCTATTTGTAAAATATCCATAAATCGACATACTCGTTACATTAATTTTTATTTAATATATTTCGAAAGAATTCTATTAAATAATATTCTTCCTCACATACAACTGTTAACATGGAACTGAACTCTGTTTGCTCTTGAATTTGACTTATATAATGTATATGATTTAAAGTAAGTCATTTGACTGACTCAAAGAAAAAAATAACGCCCTCGTTCAAACATCTTCAACAGCGTCGGTGATGTCAATAATAGGTTGTACTTAATACAATATTTTTGCAAATTCATCAGAATATTTTTAAATTTAATACTACATTATCAACGATTAGACGATCGCCAAATGACTGTATAACAATTGAAAAATCATCACAAAATACAAGTCATCTGGTGCCCTATATGAAGTGATCCATGATGTATATCCATGAAGTATTCCAGGTGTATCCATATAGCATAGAACATGGATACAGGTGACACTGTTTATAGTTATCCCTGATGTATATATATGATTTAAAAAATAATAATGTTGTGGTATTAATGAAATAGGGCAGGCTTGTGAAAATAGCTTCGAACGTGTACATAGTGCTCCCTGATGTATATAATATTAATATTTTTGATATTATAAATAATAATTTAGTTTAATTATTAGAATATTGGAAGCGTGTGCATGTTTAACAAGGGCACTGTGTCTGTTCGTCTTTGTCATTGATGATTGGTTTTTGGACGTCATAATTTATGTATGTACATTTAGAGTATATCTTTAGGTTTGAGTAGAATATAAACGCTGGTATGTTAAAATGAATTTTGCTTGTTTTTATTAGTAAGTGGTCTTAAGACTAAAATACTCATCAGTCATCCCAACATACTTCATATATATTTTCTCAAAGTATTCTTATTATTTTTTTTATTCTGGAGGAAAGAACATGTCATTTGAAATGATATAATAAGTATTTTTGTATTGAGTAGTTACATACGTGTGAGTGTTTTTATGAAAAATGAAAAGTAATAATTAGCAGTTCTAACTGAGTTATCTTCTACATTATTGAAAAAAAATATATTTGAACCCCCGCCTAATTACTCCGGGTATTGAGTAAAATGTTTTGCAGAACAAAGATAGTCAATATATAGACAATATATTTTGTTTCTTGATTCTTGATTTCTAGATATTTGAAAAAGAATAAAAATACTTAAAGTATTCATTTTCATATCTTTGGTTTAAATAAACATTACTCTTAACTTCCTACAATGGATATTCTGCTTGTAATATTATATACTTACTATTTCATGTCTTAGGTTTGCTTTTTTTTCATAGTGTTTAAAAAAAAATTTTTAATAAATTAAAGTTGTACTCCTAAGTATAATAACATCAACTCTTGCTTCCTTCAATCTAAACAGATGTTTCATTAAGGAAATGATGGCATTTTATTATGTAACTAATTTTGTGTTGATCACTATTTTTGACAGAAGACTATAGTACCATCCAGTTCAGCCTCCTTCTGGTCCAGTTTAGTCCTGTCTCCTCAAAGTTACATATAAAATTGAATCTGAGATGACGTGCCTCAACTTTATTTCTTCTTTTAATAATCAGTTCTAGTGCTGACAGTCCAATAGACCAACGGTGATATGAACCATTCCCAAGAATTAGTAGGATCACTCCTAAGACTAGACTGGACGGAATAAACAAGGACTGACAAAATACTATATGTGACCATCAAGATACAATTTTAGTGTTCCGTGAGTTAATACAATTTGACTGAGTGGAGTGAAACAAATGTTCCATCCAAAAAATCGTACTAATTGCCTTGGAAAATTTACATTTATAAAATTTTTTTGTATTTAAGTCTGTATGTATGAAAAGACGTCACTGGGTGACTGTATATAATCCTCCCTGATTTGTATGCCAATACATGGTGATATAAATCGTATTTATTTTTAGATGCTTTGCTTTTTTTGAATTGGTAATGTGAAGAATTAATTTTCTATTCCTCAGCTGTTGTCACTATTATTTACTTCTGTAGGGGTGAACCTCCTTTTCTACTAACTTCAATTATGTTCAAAACCGGATTCAACATTCTTGTGTGCTCATAAAAGATAAAGAGTAAGTTTAAGGATGTGTTGCAGAGTTATATTTGGAAGTCTTGTTGGACTCGACGTTTGAGTAAATTTGGCCTTTGTCTTTTTTTATTTTCTTCTCCCCTTCCTCCCTCGTCACCACTAATTGATGTTAATGTAATAAAACGTCATGAGAGCTATGCTGTTGAGATAAGGTTTCTTTTTCAACGAGTGAAAGTACTCCCTGGTCAACAAGTCATATTAAAAAAATCATCAATCATTTAGTATTATTTTTTATTCTTGAGGAAAAAATGTCTAAGTATTGAGTGAGTAGCTATGTCTGAGTGTGATCATGAAAAACAGATTATAACACTTAGGAATGCTTGAGTAATTATTTTCTTTATTATGAAAACAAAATGTGTATATTCATCTTAGCCTAATAGCTCCGGGTAATGCCGGGTATCAACGTATGTATTGATAAAGATCAGTTGATTCTACCAATCTCTGATCACATAAACAAATACAGAGCATTTTAATATCAACAAAATTCTACAATCCCTATTCAACAAGACATCCTATTTACAGCTATTGATTGTATTTTTTTTTTCATAGTAGTAACATGCCGAAATGATGTTTTTTTTTTGTAAAAGCATCTCTGCCTAATATAAAAGGCTTTTAATATAATAACTTAATTATATTCTAAATTGATTGATTGTCAGACATGTAAATAATAATCTGGATTTTATAATGATACTCTAATTTATAGTTTTTATGTACCAGGCGTTAGGATCAAATCGGTGCTTGAGTGCGATGGAGATTTTGTTATATTTCAGCTGTCTGTGGCGTCTCATTTTTGTCGGCTAAAACGTTGTTGTGTCAACAAACTTTAGTAGAGTTTTAGGACTCATGTCAACAACAGCTCCAGATATAAAGAAGATTGAATTTAGTGCACAATAAAATAAAGATTTCAAATCTGGAGGTCTCAAATATCTTATTAGATCAGCCTTAAGTACGGCAACAAGACTCAGCACCTTGTCTCATGTCGCTATTGTAGCTGAGTGAGCACATCCATGACTGAATTGATAAGGAAATATGGCTTCCCAGCAGTCCAGATTTAAATCTGATGTATTATATTGTCTGGGCTAATTGAATCTAAAACAAATCTCCATCAAGGAGACAATTACCAACATCTCAAGGAACTACCTTCTCCACGCCTCCTCCTCCTTCCGGTCCAGGATCCTGTCCATGATTAATGCTGGAGGCAAATACATCAAATTAGCTCTTTTTGAATATTCATGGAATAATCCTATGAAAAAGTGACAATTGAAAGTTTTTTGAAAAATGCACTGGTTTGATCTAAACACCCTGTCCTTTAAATACACACAAGTCCATGTTACGATACATTTATTAAATATATATTTATTTTGTATATTCTTGTTTGTATATTTAACAGCAATGATTGTATGTAGGCTTATTGCTATACAAGTCACTAGTGCACAGAATGAATCCTAATAACAAATACGTATCCATGTAATATGTATGTTTCGTAAGCATTTATGATTATTGCTCTTACTAATGCTCAAGCTTACATCTGTATCATTCTAAGACCTCATTTGTATTTCTTTGTTTCACAGGATTCTGCAAATATGTTAAGCTATCTTATTAGATAAATACACAAATATATATTTCTTTCTTTTTACGTCGACCACATACCATTGACCAAGCGGCAAAAAATATATAGTAACCCTTTAAATTTACATGAAGAATATGAACTTAGCATCTCTTGTTAGAGATTTCATAACGTTGTAAATCTACTTTTATCTTTTCTTTTTTTATCAGTAAGGGATAAAGTAAGAACATAAACTGGATTATAGTGATTATTAGAATTACTAATCAGATATGAAGTAGAAACAGTATATGGTGATATACCGAGGGGTCATTGAAATATTAAAATTTTAAATTTTAAACTTCTACAAGATATAATTAATAAATTAACTATAGAATTTCTACAAAATTAATACAATAAATCGATGTGTTACTGTTTAATGATAATGATGGCTTCAGGCGGCGAGGGAAGGCCAGGTAGCCCCTGTGGATGTAATTCTCTGTCATGGCGTCCTATTCATGGCTGACATTGGCTTTGATGGCCTCAATGATTGGATGCCAGGCACTGCAGGGCTTCCCTCGACATGCACCCAAAAAGTGAAGTCACTAAGGTTGGCGTCAGGTCTCTAGGAGGGCTAAAAGTGTCAAAAAAGAGTTCAAAATAACTCAAAAACTCATTCAGAAGGGTCTTGCAACGGATTAGATGGGGTTCTTTCATTGCTGGTGTCAAAAGCAGCCTCTTCACCCTCACAAGGTACTTTCTACTTGCTTTTTTTTCCATACGATATTTTGATTTCAGATAAGATTTTTTATTTTTAATTATAAACTTTTAACTCATAATTATAAATTATTGTACATTGTTCTAGTTTAACGTATCTGTTATTTCTACGATACTTACACAGGCCATCCACTGACAAATAGTGGTGGAAGTTAGGCAATCCCTATTCTTAAGAATGAATTCTCCTCGGGACTAACTATTCCTAGGATGAGCATTCTCGGTGAGTGACTTGCTTCCAGATTAACTTTCTCCGTAATGAACAAGCTTCGGAATGATCTTGTCTTGGGGTGAAAAGAGGCAAGTTAACTTTCTGTAGCGTTAAACTGTGCTATCTGGTTTGGATTGTATAAAAAAGCTTACAGATGAAAGTTATAATCTGGTGACATTGTAAAAATAGATTCATTATCTTCCAAAATATGTTTTAAATTATGTGTATGTATGTGCGATTGGATTATGCTGGATGTCGTTATAAAGAAATATTTCGTACTAAAACTTTTTTTAGAGCGTTTGGGATTGTTTGATATTAGTCTCACTTTTTTCTATTTGATCGATAAATATTACTAAAGGTTATATTACAGTGCACATGTATAAATAAATGATTTTCTTATAAAATCTTGATCTTATGCAATTATAAATTCCTTATAATTGTATTACCTACATTCCTTGACAATAATTAGAAAAATATATATAGGTCAACTTTATTGTAACATTCAGATAAAGTAAGCATACAGTGTACGAGGTAAAATCGTGTACTTGATTTTAATTTAATCTGGATTAATTTAAGTTGAATATTTTAAAATACTAGGTTATGTAATTAAAAGTAGGAACGATTCCTGTTAATATACTAGAAAAACAAGCTTTCAAAAATCAACAGTTATCAGTTTGAGGCAAAAAAATAATATGGTGTCTGATTTTCTCCTCCCACAAGTGATTATCAAGGAGATCATGAAGGTTGTAGGGTGGTCCCAGAGTCTGGTTTACAAGATTAAAAGTATGGTGGCCTCAGGTTATAGGTGTAAGAGGTACCCTGGCACCAGTAGACGCCGTAAAATCGGAATCATGGAGGATGTGGACACCTCAGTCACAAGACATCTGACCAAGTCGATAAAGGAATCATGCCACATTGTTATTGGACTTGACAATACCGTTACCAATTGGGCCTCAATGCCTCAGTGGAGAGGCGGTGTATGGCCATGTCCAAGGTCTCTATCGAGAAGTTTTGTGGTGCATTTAGGTGAATGTTGGAGGTCATAGTAGCAGCCAAAATAAATCATTTTGAAATATTAGAAGATATATCAATAAAGAAAAGTCTGATATGAGGCCTGATAATTTACACCATGAGTATTGTTCGTGGAAACTTTTTTTTGTACTATTTAGAATAATAACGAAAGTTTTTGAAATATTAGATTATATGTAGGGACGGGAAATACGCAACTTTTCACTTCTTTAATTATATTTAGTTATAGGACAATGAGCGCATTCGGCGTATTAAAATTAGCTACTCCACATAACTTATACAAAAATGTTGTACAATTGTTTTCTCAAACAATTTAAACTGTGCACATTTTTACTTCTTTTTTTAACTAATTCCCCTTAAATGTACATGAAACAATATTTTCTTATAGTGAGTATCCAAGCATAAAATTTATAATTTTTGAAAGTCCCCACACATTGCAAATGTAATTTAACCAACCAAAATGTGCATATGTTCAATATCTCAAACTAGATTGGTTTATTGATTCTAAATATATAAATTACTATTATTTCTTAAAATATAGGTTATTAAGATGGCTTTATAAAAACATTGTAAATGAGAACCTTTATCAAACCCTCAAAACTTTTATAGAACTGAAATTTCAAGCTGGTAAAAATAAATTTTTCTTCAAAATTTGTGGTCATGCCTGTTCCACGTAGTTATGGAATCACCCGTATAAGATGTTATTTTAATTTTGTTAATGATACTAAAAAGTTATTTAACCAAAAGTAGAATGGGAGAAAATGCATTATTATGGGTTTTCAAAATAGTTTCCGCGTAAAATGTATCATTGCAAAATAATTTATAACAATGTGACTATGATAATGGTGAAATTTTCTAGAGTTTTTATTCTTTTTATAACTTAATTCTCTCATGTACTTTTCAAATAGATACATTATGTGTTTGAAATGTTCATAACCGTCCTAAATAATTATAAGCTTTAACACGTCATTGCTTTTATTGTTTGACACACACTTTCCTCCAAACCGCCACAGAAAAAAGGCCCAAAATTATCTGGCATTTTGCTGAAAATTCAATCACACCAATTGCTATTTATCTCTTAAGTCCTCCTTTACTATCATTGTCATATTATCTCTACAATTTTTAAAATCAATTATATATATATATAATTCATTTTAAGATCCTACTTAGAGTTTTATTCCATAATGTATAATTATAATATTGCTTTATAATATTTTATTAAAAGCGTAGCTATATATTTGTATATGAGAGCCAAAACATTTTATATAAATATTAATATGGGCAATATATATGTATATATATACATGACAAGCGATCAACAAGAAATTGTATTCTTGTTCTTTTGGAACAGAGCATATGTATAGTATAGTATATCATGAATAGATATGTGTCTGAGCTCTCTTAATCATTAATGTAGCTGCCCTTAGCGGCAATGATGGCTTCAAGTGGAAGCTAAAGGCCTTTGTCATGGGGTCCCAGTGCTGGCTCATAGTAAAATATAGCTGAATCGAGCGAATAGAACAAACTCCTGTCTCAAATACCATATGTAATTATGAAACTTCTTTATGACAACCTTTGCTAAATCTTTCAACTTGATTTCATTCGCTCTATTCAGCAATGTTTTAGACGATGATCAAAGGAAGAATATTGCCAAGAAATTATATATTTTGACTAAAAACCGGACAGCTTTAGAATAGACAAACCTATATTTTAGATTATAACTGAAAAAAGTAAATTAGATAATCTTATCGGTAAAGAATCCCATTTTTTTAGCCATACTGAATATAGGGTAAGATTTGCTTCACAGCCTGTTGCATCCTGGTCAGAAAATGAAGACTACATGAAAGCAAAAAATTATATAAACAAGAGAGGAATAAAAATTATGAACGACTATGCGAACATAATACCTTAAAATCCTAAGTAGAGACAGTATCTCCTTCAAGCCGTATAATATAATAGGCAATGATTTGACTATTTGAAAAAGAATGGCTTCAATAACTAAATGGATAATAAAAAATAATCACTTTTTCGTGAATTTATGTTTTTATTTATAAATGTCCAAGAAAATATGGAAAATAATATATAATTTGCTTTTCAAATTGGCATTAGAAAAAATGTTTTTAAATCAGAAATTGAGATAAGTAGGTAAATATGAATATGTTTTCCGCAAAATATGGCTAAATATATAAAAATTAACAGTGACCGATGTGAGTTTTAAAATTTAGTACTGCAATTCGCGCATCTAATTTTTTTTCTTTGCCTGCATTGTACTGAGCAATCTTGATACTTAGATAATCAAATATATAAAAAGTATTATTCAAATATGCTTATATTTTAGTTTAATGTCTTTTTGGGGATTCAATAGAGTGGTTTATCATACTTTTTTTCCAAAAACTACGCAAGATTATCAAAAAAGGAATTTTGGTAAAATTTTAAGACCGATGAGTCATGGTATAGGACATACTAATATCCCCCAAAACAATGATTTTCGAGCTTCTCACATCTTAAAACATGGGAAAAAATGCAAAAACATATAAAAATTTAAAAAAGTATATTTTGAATAAATCTAATGCCACATGTATTTCCGTAATCTTAGGAAATCTGTAAATATTGATATACTTAACAATTTCTAATAAAACTTGCAACAAAAAATTTATAAAAAATATTGAACTTAACTGTTTTCTTTGTGCAAAGGTACAACTTTATTTAATTATTTTTAGTTTACTCAACTAACTAGAATGAATTGATTTTTATATAGTGCAGTGCTCAAACTACAATAACCAATCAATTGAGTGAATGACAAGGCTAAAAAATAGATTAAAAAGAGAAATTATACCAGATTAATAAGTAATTAATTAATGTTAGACTGAAAATAAAAGTAAACAGACAAATAAAAACAGTTATAAATAAAATAGACATTTATTGTCATCATTTTGTAAACATATTACAGGATGTTTTAAGGAAAAATAATTAAAATTCTCGAATATCTTAATTTGTATCAGAAGAGAAGTGTGTAAATTTGTAAAAATAAGCAAATTAAATTTAAGTGCAATTTATCTAATGTACAGGATTCCGCAGCAAAACTTGGACTGAATGACTGATTTTAGAAAATATCAATTATTTTACTTTTTGATAAATAATTTTGAAATTTGTATAACAAACCCTTGAGGCATTACCTTTGTGAACATGTTCACTCAATATGGCCGACTTCATTAGCAATCACAGTCTCCACAGAGCGATGGAAAGTCTTGCATGAGTTGATAATGAACTTCTCGGACAAGTTGTTCCACTCCTTCTAAATGGCGGCCTTCAGGGAGTCCACATTCACGTGAGATTTCTAGTTAGCCTTTTTCTCCAAAGTGCTCTACACAGCAAAGTCCAACAGGTGCAAATCCGGTGAAGATGATGGCCGCCTGTCCTTGGGCCAAAAATCAGCATTGTCGTCGGCGCAGAACTTCTGGCATTTGGCCAATGTGTGTGAGGGTGGACCATCTTGGGTCCACACATAGTTGTCTTTTGGGTAGGTGGCCTTGAGCCATGGCAGTATGGTGAGCCTCAGCACTTTTTAGTAGGCCTCCTGGCCGATTTTCTCCCCAGCCTTAAAAAAGAAGGGAGGCATCTTCTTGCTGTTGGACGCCACGACCCCCAGGACCATTGTTTGGGCTTGATATTTTGTAAGGAACACCCCCTTCACCTTCCCAGGTGATCCCCCAAGCCAATGGTTGTTCCGACGGTTGTAGACCTGGTCCACGGAAAAATTTTCTTGTCAGATAAATTTTTTACTGTTAAATTGTTTTTCCACTTGGGAATTTCAAGAATAATGTTACAGGAATATTAAAATATTCTATATTTCCCGAAATCTTGGGTAAAATATTTGAGTTCCTTACTATAACACATGTACTGAAAAGTCCCGGGCTTAACAACGAAAACATGTTGTTTTTTTCATTCAAAATTCCTTGTATCCATAAATATAATTTTCATCAAGATCACCACAATAACTCTAGCCCCACTCTTTCATTAATATGCCAATTTTATAAAAAGATTGATCCTTTGTATCAAAATAGTTTTCTGTTTAAGCGATAATCTCTTCATTGGAGAAAAATTTGTTACCAGCATGGATTTCTTTAGGTCTTTGAACAGCCAGTAGTCGCTGGGAGCCAAAACTGGTGAGTAAGGTGGATGCAGAAGCAGTTCATGTAGTTTTGCTATTGTTTTGATTGACTCGTGACAATAATTTTAAAAATTTATTAATGACTGTCTTGCTTTTAGGGGCATTGGAGGGGGTTCACCTGTTGCCGTCCATTCAAACGATGATCATTTAGATTCGGAAGTAAAGTGATTAATTCTTGTTTCATCCCGATACCGACGCAAAAATTTCGGTTTGTTACGTTGAAATATAGCCAAATAATGATCAGGATCATCAGTACATTTTTGTTTTTGGTCAAAAGTTAGCGAAAGCAGGACTCAATTTGAACAGAGTTTTCTTATAGACAAATACCAATGTTATATAAAAGCAACATGTTCTTTTGATATATTTACAATGGAAGCTAACTCACACAACTTCCCTTTCTAATTATCCAAACGATTTTGTTGATCTTTGTTTATGTTTTCTGTTGTTACCGACACATTTGGAAGTACACTGTGTGATGCAACATTGGTTTCTCTGTGACCACGTTTCAAGTCATTGCTTAGCTTGAATGGTATTTTTCTCCAATAAGAAACAGTGTAAATTTAAGTTTAGCTCAACAACTCATAAACTAAGGAACTGACTGTAATTAAATTTTTACAGCTACCTTATTACATTGGTACTAATGAGGTGAATTAAAAAAAAGAACACCATTTATTTGTGTTTTCAGCCGATACAATAAACTTATTTCGACAAAAAATTTACTGTGAAGTCTCATGTATCAGCTGTCCTTATTTTTATGATGCTCCACGCAAGGACTGTAGGGAAAAAATTAAATTCTTTATAGACGGTTTGTGGATTGTCCAAGTGTTCAAATTATAAAACAATTTATTGTCATAAATGCAACGGGACTAGATACTCCGGAATTAAAATGCACAAAAGCACTGGTTTTGTTTGGACTTTCAAAACGAAATGGATCCCCAGGAAAGACAAAGGCATTGGAATTACCGTTTTCGAATTCCAAAGCTCTTTTTGCCGACCAAATTACCAATCATGAATTATTTGCTGAGGAAATAAGAGCTGCTATCAAATCAGCTAATACAAGATATATTACTTTCTCTATGAATATTCTGAACATCTATGGTACTGGACGGAAATATGATGCTGATGTTATTAGGTATTAACTCTTGATATCAGAAAAATATTTGTACTCTTTAAAGTGGATTATAAAGCTTTTAAAAAGAAATATTCTTATTATGGAGACTACTGGTACTTTTAATTGTAAATAATTTATTTTTGTTTTTGTTAAATGCTTCTATTTGTCCTCTGAATTCTGTATATCAACGGATTTCATTTTGTTAGTTTTACTTTGTGGTATGTGTTTAATGATTAGGCAAGTTTTTAAGAGAGAGATCAACAAAATGTTTATTTATCATATTTTTAACATGATCCTTCCTCTTTCATTTGTTTCTCATTCATATGAATAAATAAAATGATAACCACAATATCAAACAAAAAATAAATAACAAACATGTGAGACGATTTTATTTAATAGTTAGTTATCAAAATCTGCTTAATATTTTTACCTCACCCATTTTTATGGAGTAGGTAATATAAACAAAGAATTGTCTTTTCCAATGCTGCTGCCATTATTGTTTAACTTCTGAGTAGTTAACTTCCTATTATACTACATTCAATTGTTTCAATACCTGATTGAACATTTGTGTGTGCATATAAATGACGGAGAATTAGCTTGAGAATTTATAATTATGAGTCCTTGTTAGACAGAGAGTAGATTTGAGAATCGACTTCTGAATAATTATCACCAATTACATTGTTTATTTATTTCTTCCCCTTATTCTTCGTCACAGTAAATTAATTGTAGCTGATCTATTGAAATATCATAACAGCCAAACTTATCTACTTTAAAATATTCTTTAAATTGTTTGTATTAACATGTTGATTTCCAGTTTCTTTTTTGAACATACCAAAAATACACCTGATTTTCATAACAAACAATAGCCTTACTTTTTTCTCTCAGGAAGAAGCTTTTTTGCACATGTTTTCATCAATTTTGGATATTACAAATTCATTAAACGATTAGTCTTAATAATTGTGTCGCTTAACAGAATGGGTCTCTCAGACCAGAAGATGCATGATTTTGACCTTGCATGAAAATATTTATTGATCATTTTAATATTACTTTCTGATTCGATCTCAAAAGTAGAATTGCACAAAAAACCCAAAGAAAAATCATAACATTGATTTACGACTTCGGTGTGCAATCTTTTTACTAGCTGTACTTCTAAATAGGGGTGTTGCTAGTTTTCATCATTTGGGGGCTTAATCTCATAAATTATCAAAACTGATATAAAGTTTCTTATATAAATAGGTATTTTATATACATACAAGCAGAGAGTGGCTGTGTTGCAAGGCGCAATAGAGGGGAGTCAAAGCAAAGAAGAAATGTAGAAGAAATGAGATAGAAATACAGATGTAGAAAACTACAGAGGGGGAAAAAAAGGTAAGTGACGGAGAGAAGGAGAGAGATATATATATGAAAAAAAAGACAAATTAGGTTTTATTTCGGTAAAAAGCAGGTTTTTAATAATCTCTGAGGCCCAAAAAAATAAGATAAGAACATGCTTGGTTATTTTATACGCCTACTTACTAATTTTGAGAGTTCAATCTTTTTTTTTTCCATGTGTAATAACACCAAGATATGATAAAAATGTTTGGGGGTGCTTCAGAAACTTTTGAAGCCTCCTCCAAAAACCGGGTCTAACAACACATTTCCTTCTCAATAACAATGATAATAAATGGCGGAGGGGTAAAGGGTTCGGTTAATAAAATGGTAAGTGGGTTCATTTAATGGGGTGGTGGTGTTCACTTGGGATTAAAGTATATTGGGTAATGGTCGAGGTGATAGGTTTTCTGCTTCCCAGAGCAAGGAAAAATAGAAAAAAAAGGTGAAGAAAAATTAGGAATTTCCGTTGTGAATAATTTTTTTTTTCACTTTTTTGCTTTCTTTCTTAACCAAGAACCTCACAAAAGAAACAAAGTATAAAATAAATCTTATATGTTATAATACGGTAAAATAAGCAACTTCATATAGTTACTTGTAAAATTTCTATTAATCTATATATTAAAACATTTCAGGAAAGAAATTAATTGCATTGGCTAGATGCAAAATAGAATATATTTGATGGAAATTTGTTGGATTCAAAATTGTCATAATTGATTCTTGTGTAAAAAAATTTTTGTATCTCTTTTATTATTAATAAATTAAATTTATATACCAATATGTAGTTATGTAGATTTAACAAATTATATATAATTTTGTATATTACACCTAAATTTACTTCTTTATACTTTCAAAAATCACAGTTATTACATATATTTTGAGACTTATTAAAACTCTTATTGATTTTGGACTATATATGTATGTACTGAGTGTTTTTACGAAAAATATATAAATGAAATAGTAATTAACCCAAAATATATCATGGTGCTTTACTTTATTTTTTTTTAAACTGATATTTGCTTAAATTTCACGGAGCCATTTTGAAAGGACTTTGTTAATTTTTTTATGGTGAATAATAAATCAAGAATAAAACTACTCTTGGCAGCACAAGCCTGAGATTGAAGTTTTTCTATTACATAATTTATTCCAAAACGTTAGGAATGAAAAAAAAAAAAATACACAACCCCTTATAACTTTAATATAAATAGTAAATTTGAAAACTTTATTTTTTAAACTTCCAATGTTAGTATTATACACATCCTGAAATGATTCATAATCCTACACTAGGAATTAACAGCTCATTTTGGCTGTTGAAAAATACTGTATAATGTACACAATTCTATTTATACAAGAATAGGCTTATTTACCTTATATAAATACTAATTTATTCCAAAGAGCTTATCTTTTATGTATAAAAAAGTATTTTACCTTTGAAATACACAGAAAAAATATTATTAAATAATTTCAAGAAATTTAATTCCTTTTAGCTCTGTAGTAGTCAAAAACGAATCATGGATTATCCAAATAGCACAACAAATCTTATTATGAATGTAGAAAACTGTAGTTTTCAATTTGGTAATATATCATTGGCCAAAGATCATGGTGTTACCTGTTTGGGACATGCTCCAATCCTTACAACTCAAGTAAGTTTTATTGAATAACTTTAATTTACAGGGTGAGAACTAAAAATTTACACAGTTTGCATATAATTTTGGTATACTTTTGATATTTTCTTTTAATTACTATTTATCTGTGAGATATTAACTGACATTGAAAGACGGTAAAGGCAAGTTGTATCATATTGTTGATTTTACAAAAAATATACATCTATATATGTGGTTAATATAATTATTCACTCTAGGACCTTTGCAGCAATTACGGTCTTAATGCGGTGGCAAAATGCTTTGTAGGACTTTTTAACCTCCACGGGGTTGACCTTGGACAATTCTATCCTTATATTGCGTTTCAACCTGCCAACAGTGCCGTGGAACTTACAGATTTCCATTTCGAACATTCCTAAAAAGTAATATTCTAAAGGATTACAATCAGGACAGTTAGGGGAAGTGGGCAGGTCAAAGGGTCACAAATTACTAAACATTTTCCTTCAGTAATTTTATTGTGGATTTGGCTGTATAGTTAGGAGATGAAACCCAATGTAGGATAAATTGGTCATCTCAAGCCATCTCCTTCATGTAGGGTATCACAAAATATTTTGTCTGTCCCGATAAACACTTGCTGTGATTTTGATGCAAGAGAAACATATATGTGGAGGCATGCCATTTCCCTTGCTACTGATTACGTCCTGTTCCGTTACTTCGTCAGAAAACTAAGTTTTGTGCACAGCCTGCAGCCTTTCTTTGGCAACACACCTGTCATTTTGAGCATTTCTGGATCCGCCCACAGTAAATAACTTCTCATCACAGAAAAATATTATTTGGCCAGGATTACTTTAAAGAGCTTATTTGAATTATCTAAGCTTTGGGTCTTATAAGCTGCCATTAAGATATGCTTAGAATCCAGTTAATATGACTTAAGCCCTTATTAATGGACAAAGATATGTCTTCTTTGAAGCATTGCCCTCCTTCGCCAACTCTGACATTCTAATGTATGGATTGATAGTTAATGTCCTTAAACATCAAGAAACATGGATTTTGTATTTTGTCAGCCTAGTGGTGATGCACTCTTCTAGGGATTTCCTGCTTTCATTAAATCTGTTTATAAGAACATTGAGAGTGGTCTGGGCATATCCAGTGATATTGATCATGTCCCTGGCAGTGGGACTCGTATGACACAATTCAACACAGTTCTTGTGAGCTTTTTAATATTAAAAAAAATGGAGAAATAAATTATATAGCTGACAGCCAAAACTCTGAAAGGGAAAAAAAAAAAGGTTTTTCAAGGTTTCACAGTCTTTAAAGGCCAGTAAATTGTATACGGATTTATGGGTATACCCCTTTATAATCTACAAAAATATAAGTTTATACTAAAGTATCTTAAAAACTGTCAGCTATTTATCTATCTAATTATGTCATCATCAAATGTTTGGACGGTAAAATTCCCTTACAAAAAGAGATGCATGACATATGTATGTAGTTTGGATCCATTTCAATCCTTTCCTGATCCTTATCTGCCTTCATTTACGACATACTTCTATGACATTGTACACATGCCTTCATCACATCAACACATTTTTTTTCTATTACTCTTCCCACTAAAGATCAATTAAAATTATTTTGCAACGTAGAAATTGAGCTTGTTTCGTACAGTTTGTGAGAATACGCAGCTATACCAAGGACATACAATGGGCTTTGTTACTGTTTGCTTGACTGCTGTATGATAAAGTTAAATCTGTCGTATGGTTGTGTATAGACTAGTTAGAGTGCATGCCAATAATCGCTTCATGTTATTGCCATACTTCATTTTTTGAAAATCCCTTTCTCTTCTAAATTATAAACAGTCCTCTTGGCCAGTCTAATTAGCTTTGAAATCTCATGAGTAATCCACATGAGAAAAAAAAATTGGAAGAGTAATTCTAGTGATCCATTCTGATGCAATTCTCAGCATAATAAAAAGTTATAAAATGATGTAGGTCAATGGACAACGGGCTCAGGAAAAGTTATTATCTTGAGTTCTAGGTTTTTTAGGTTTTTGGGGCCATGTGTTTCCTAGAGAAGGAAATATATTTTATATATAGACTTCAAAGACGATTCATATGTTTTCATCAGTGCAATTCCAAGTTACCGATAAAAAAAGTAAGTAAAAACTAATATTTCATAGATATTATGAAGTGTTGAAGTTTTTTTTTTAAATACTTAAAATCTTAGAAATTTGAATTGTATAAGTGTAAATTTTAGTTTCCACCCGCTCTACAACTTACTTATACTCTTATATTTTTTCTAGGCATTCATTCGAACTATTGTATTGGGCATCATGTCTATTCTTTCATTTATTGGGAATGTGATGGCAATTATATCAGTAACAAGAAACAAAAATAGGTAAAAAAAATTCTTCTTCCCTTTTTCGGATCACATCAGAGTATTTTTAGATTATTTACCGATATTGTATGCATAATATATTTTAATGTCGATCAAATTATGAAAAAAGGCAAATACTCTTTTCTTGGTTAATGTAGATACTAAAAAAGACCCTTTAATTTATTTTGTAAAAAGTAATTTTGATAGGCATTTTTCTAAACTATTAACAAGATATTATATGTTTTTTTTTTTCAAAAAATATTTTATTGAAAGAAGAAAAAAGATCATCAGGGTTTTGAAAATTTGATGATCTGCTTATTCCGTGCATCCTTTTTCTATATTTTTAGAAAGGAAATATCATATTTTTATTATGTTATTTTCTACTTTTGCTCCATCAATAAACATTAGAAAAAAAAACTTTATACATATTTTTTTATTGGTTATAATAATGTGTATGACCATTAATTTAAATAAATATGAAACTATTTATACTATACACGCAGAAGATTTGCAATCCGTTCTTTTTCTTCGGAACCAATAATACAATGTATAAAAGCTAGTAAATTTTGGAACAATTTCTTTAAAAAAACAGCCTCAATTCCAAACAAAATTGGCTCAATGGAGCTTGGAATGATGTAGTACACAAAAAGTTCTAAAAAGGGCTTGAAAAGTATTCCTTTAAACGTATGTATCTACTTTGTGAAAGTATAAACGATGATAAATGGCCTCAAATTAACATTTATAAGTTTATATTTCTTATAACTCTCTCAAGATTGATGACAATTGTATAATTGTGAAAAAAGTTGGGTTTTTTTTTTCTTTCTCTTTTTTCATCTTGTTCATTTGTGCTTTATCATTTTAATCTCTTAGGAATTGTGAAAAAGCATTTATTGTCAATTTACATTAACCAAATCAAATTTAAATATTTAAATTTTATGTAAATCCAAATATATATGGACATACTACAAAACCAAATAAATTTCTTTTTTTATTAATATATTTTTTTATTTAAAAAATTATTTTTATATGTATGTATATTAAAAAATCATGTCCCTATAACAAATGTTAACTTATTTTTTTTTTCAGGACGCCTCTATGTAGTCTCATATTAAATCTAAGCATTGCTGATCTCTTTGTCTCAGTATTTTGTCTTTGTGTTCAAGCCATTTGGACTTACACTGTTTCATGGAATGCTGGAAATTTGATGTGCAAATTTGTTAAATATTGGCAGGTATTAAAAATTGATTTCTTACAGTCTTAAATATGAATGTATATTTTTTTATATGAAGCTGTTTCTTTTTTTACAATTTTTTATTTCATTATATGTAATTTAATCGGATTTTAAGAACTAAAATATAGTGGCCAAATTATTATTTATTTTAAGTGGTAATCATTAATGCTTAAACTTATTTGTACTTTGAGTTTCTTAAATATTATCTATTAATGCCATAGATATTCTAAAAAACTGTACCTTTATAGTAAATAGGTTGACACTTTGAAATATTTTTTAATATATTAGAAAAAACTAAAATAAATATGATATTAAGTCAAAATAATTAAAATATTGCATTGTTAATATTCTAAATTTGACGTCTAAGGCCACTGTTAGAAGCTCAAACAACACTGAATAATTTATTTAGGATTAACTTTAGACCCCAATCATACTCAAATGAAGGATTGGGGCGTCATAATTGGGCGGCGAAATTCAATTACCAATGACTATATATATGGTTGAACTTTCTGTTCGTGAAAATTATTTTTATTACGTGGGTAGTGAACTTGGTAAAAAAAAAACCAAAAATATTTATGATAAACAATTACATATAATAATAACGTCGTTTCAGTTTTGTATCAACTTTTTTACTATTTTTTCCGTTTTTCACGCTCAAATATTAACGAAACAAAAGAAGCCAAATACGTTGTCACCACCAAATACTAGCCAAAAAACCCTCTTAAACAATTACGGAGCACAGAATAAATAATCATGGACATTTTAAAAGTGTATAAAGTATATTTTAACGTGTGGTCTTTTTTTGATTTTATGAGTCTTTTTTATATTTTTCTGTCATGAGTAATTCAAAAAAACAACGCAGGGAAAAGTACAAACCAAAATAGATGACTCTTTCCAATTTAGAGTTAAAAATATTAGGAATGATAGCGAAATAGCCTCGGGAGAAAAAAAAGGATATGACGCCACGTCTTGAGGAAGTGGATTTTAATGGAGGATAAATATAAGCAACTACTGTAGATTGATAGGGAAATTCAATGCATACCTAACCACACAGAGAGCAGCTAATACTGTAAAACATTATATCCTGCTTCTTGCAAGAGATTTTTTAGAAATCATAGCCAAGTGGCTGATGGGTTACAAGACAAGAAAGAGGAAATTTTGAAAGATGGAACTCTACTTTGGTGAACATTGAAATCCGACAATGTTAATTGTTTTAGAATTTCTGAAAAAGTGAAGGAGGAAATTCTAAGTGAAAATTGCATCAGAAAATGACCCCAGTCGAAGATTTAGGAAACTGTAATTAAGTTAAATACAACATTTAGTTATAAGATAATCTATAAAAGTAAGGTTTTGATTAAATCCATCATTATATTATAATTTTCTGATAAAGACTTTCAGGCCATGATGGTTGGGCAGATGTCGTTTCGATAAATATTTTTAGTAAGTCTATGGCTCCTGTTTTTTCTTCTGAAATAATAATAAACTTAATTAAAAATAACTTTAATTATTACAAAGCTACTGGTCCTGAAAAAGTTGATTATCTGTTTGATGATGAGATTGTTACTTATTTACTATGTATTGGTAAATCTATGGAAAGATATACTGAACGCTTCCTAGATTAATCACAAAGGGAAGAATAGTATTAATTCCAAAAAAGGGAGATGGGGCAGATATTGGACATATCAAATTATATATGGAGTAATTGCCAATCATATTCAGCCAATATTAGATAAGAAAATTGAAGGTTTCTTAAGAGGAAAAGAGTGGTCAGATCTCTCAAAATGTACAAAGTAGGAAAATATATGGTGCCCTCATTACAGTTAATTTTTGTAATGTATTTGAAACTCTAAGTCATGATCACATTCTCCATACTACAAAGACATTTCTTCCTAAGTGATTTTCTAAACTTAAACGATCTTTACTTTTTAACGGGACATCTACAATTGATATGAACGGAGAAAAAAGTAATCATATAAATCTAAATAGAAGTTCTTTTCAAGGATGTCCAATGGTTCATCTATTTTTTGATATACTCATAAAAGAACACGCCATAAACTGAGCAAAGTTTTAAAAAAAATATATTTAAAAAATTTAATTTTATATGTCCAAGAGATCTTTGATTCTACGTCAACAGTAGATATTTTGAGACAAAATGCATGGAAAAGATATTTTTCAAGAGTAAAGAAAATCCTTTGGACTTAGAAATTGAAGCAATAAATGGTAATATCATTATTCTTCATGAACTGACCCCGTTATAAACTCCCAGTTAAATAGTGAAAACATGGGTTTCCCTTACAAAATCTTCAAAACATTATTTATATTCAGGGCCCTGGCTCTTAAAGATGAACTGATTCATCGAACAAGATAAGTCAAAATTGGTAATAGGAACACTACCCAGGGGAAAATTGCCCCGTGGAAAATTGCTCGTATTTTGTTCAAAATTGATGATGAATAATAACACATTATTAATTTCTCTGAATATTATTTATGAAAAATATCTAAGAAAATTTGTTTGTTCCATCTTTCAAGGGAGTACCTTCAAGTATGACTAATACTATTTCAATACAATTTCCTTTGCAATTTTTTAAATTCAATTCAATCTTCTAAGAAATGGATCGAGAGGATTGGTAAAGAGGGGGGAATAAATAGCTTAGGGTCTCTTAAACTATGGTTAAATACTCTCCGCCATCAGATTGGCCCGGAGGTAGTTAAAGGGTTTCCTTGTATGTATGTGACGCAATGGTGGGGTTTTTTAACGATCCAGGGGTACCCTCAAGTACTCGTACTCTGCGCAACCCGATGGCTTGAAACTATTTTCAATATTAGAGGAGGTTCCTTGGAATTATGTGATGCTTTGATGGATTTTTTAACTATCCCCCTCTATTCCCCTGGACCCCAGAAATCTGAGGGATTTGAACTAGTTTGTGATGTTTTAGGGGTTTGGTTGTATCAGACACTACCTGAGGGAGGAGAGTATTCAACTATATTTTATAGGGGCCTAAGCTATTGATCCTCCCTTACAATAGTATTACTCATTTTTGAAGGTACTCACTTGGGGAAAGGGAAAAACAAATATGTTTAGATATTTGACATAAATAGTATTAAGCGAATATAATGTGTTATTATTCATTATGAAGTTAGAACAAAATATGGGCAATTTTCCAAAGCGGCAAAATTCCTCCATGGCAATTTTCCACTGGGAATTTTCTCCAGGGCAAATTTCCGCACAAGGTGAAAATTTTGTAATAAAATTGAAACTGCTAGAGTCTAAGACTAAAACGATAGAGATTTTTTTGTGTGGAGCTGTCAAAGCAGAAAAAATAACGTTTCAATTACAAATTTCAACTGACTGTATTGTTTTCATCAATCCCTCTTTAAGATTGTGCAAAGTTTTTTCCTATATTGTGGATGATTTTGTTTAGTGCACCTTGAATTCCGTTTTAGTTGAATTTGTTTATCTTAATGGAAGGGGAAAAACGTTCATATCTTTAATTTAAATTTGTTTGTTAGGCTTGCCTACAATGCAAAGACAAAATAGCTCTGGAAATTTTTGCAGTATGTTTTTCTCTTTCAGAGTGCCAAAGATCTTATTATCAGTAAATTGGAATTCAGGAGAACCGAGAAAAATTACTTTTTCTTTAAAAATACCAAGAATGGGTGGGGATTACTGAGATTCTTTTATTGACTTTATTAAATACAAACTATCAGATTCAACTAGATATATGACTAATTTAAAAACAATTGTTTGGAGGTAGGAACACTTTCTTCAAGGAACACCAATGAATTATTTCCTAAACCTTTAAACGCAACGCAATTCTTCTTAGTAACATGTATGATGGGAATAAAGACTTAAGAAATATCAATAAGAATATTATAAATACTAGTATGAATTTAAAAAATTGAGAAAAAATAAATTCTTCTTTGAAAATATTTTTAAAAACATGAGTTTGGGATTTTAACAAGGTAATATTTGTTTTTCTTAATGGTAAAACATAAAATTTAATGTGAAACAATCATACTTTACGCGAGTTTTAGGAATAATTATATTACTCATCAGTTTTTGATGAGGTTTTGAATATTATATAAAATAATTCATATTTAAAACGATCTTTATCCACCACAGTCCTCAAATTGGAAAAAAGACAAGGGTGTCCACAGGATTATATTTTGGGGGGTAGGAGCTTGGTTTTTAGAATAAAATACAAAAAATTCAAAAATCTATAGTTAATCTTGGAAAATTTCAAAAGATCCACAGCCATGCACAAAAAAATAATTTTTTGGAAATAAAATTCCAAATATTAAATTTTTTGGAAAAAATTGCAAAAGTCCATAGTTTCTTAAAGAAAATTGAATTTTTTGGAAATAAAATTCCAAATATTAAATTTTTTGGAAAAAAATTGCAAAAGTCCATAGTTTCTTCAAGAAAATTAAAAATTTTGGCCAAAAATTCAAATATCTACAGCTGTTTACATGTTCTTTTTTTCTTTTCTTTTTTTTTGAATAAAACTAATAATTTTAAACTTTTGGAAATAATTAAAATAATCAACTTTTTTGGTAAAAAAATCTAGAAAATCAAATTCAGTTTTTAAAAAAATCTAGAAAATCAAATTCAGTTTTTAAAAAAAATCTAGTAAAGAGAAAAAAATCATTAATTGGGGGTAGTACAGCCCCTCCAACCCACCCCTTGTTCACGCCTCTGAAAGAATCATCCAAGAAATCAAAAGGAAAAGCGAAGGAACAACTTTGAAGCAAACCAGTTTATTAAATTCACTGAACCTCTATTAAAAAATTGCTTAATATATAAATAAATTATAAACAAGGTATTAACATATCAAGATAAATATTAAATAATGCTTATAATCTGATTTAATGCTTCAGGAGCATACTGAAATGTAAAGGCGATAAAATGTAGATCTAAAGGAGTAGGAATCATTTTTTTCAATTAGGATGTATTATATCCCAGTTCATAAAGAGCGGGTTCAAAATAACGTACCAGAAGAGCAAATTTTTAATTTGGTATCCCTGTATTTTGCCCATATTCTTTAAAACACTAATAAATAAAAAGTTATAATAAATACTGTTCTAAAAGTCATGATGCTTGATGAATACTTAATTTATAATATCCTGAATTAACTAAAATTAACAAAAGAATATAACTAATTATTTTTAGATGTTTGCACTTTACTTATCAACTTTTATGGTGGTTGTAATTGGACTTGATCGATGGCAAGCTATTGCTCACCCCCTTAAAAGGAGTCGAAGGGGCCGGCTTTTTAATAAAATTAGTTGTGCTATTGCATATATTCTGAGTGCAATTTTAAGTCTTCCTCAGGTAAGGATTATTTTAATTATACAAATAATTAAATTTAGATTAACATATGCGGTTGACCATTCAAGGATGCTACTAAATTAATTGGAAATTCAATTTTTAAATTTCTTAAAAACGAAAGTTGAATCACACATGAACAATATTTTATAACATTTCTTTTTATTGCAAAGGACATACTTTATAGAAAATATAATAATTTATATTTTTGATATATTTAATATTTTTTTATAGTACACTTGACTTTTTAAGATGAGATATGGTTAAAACTATTTTGAAAGCTTTGTATGTTGTACATATTTGTATTCCATTAAAAAATGCAAGGAACTGCCTTCACCAAACACAAAACTGTAAATGAACTTTTTTAAAGACTACGCTAAACCTTTTAAAATAATTTCTGTTTTGTTTATTATGTAATGTATTAATCCTGAGATATAGATCACTACAGACATCTAGCATATAGCGCTCAGAACGTTTTAGTTAACCTAATGCCTTACCAAGTATTTCCTTATTATTAAAAGGTTCTGAAAATTGTATTTCAATTATCCGCTGAAGCTTTCTCCAATTATGAGATAAAAAGAGAAAGTTTGCCCGCAGGTCAAACTTATACAATGTACTCCATAGAGACAAACAGACTAACTAAGGCAAAAACCTAAATGTACTAGTGAATATATTTATACGAAATGATGATATGTATTTTTTTTCAGATTGCAATATTTCGTGTCTCCAAGGGTCCATTTATTGAAGAATTTTATCAATGTGTGACATATGGATTCTACACAGCAAAATGGCAGGAGCAAATGTATTCAATTCTGAGCCTTCTTTTTATATTTATCGTACCCCTCATCATACTTTTCATCACCTATTTTTTTGCATTCATTAAATTAAAAGGTAGATTAAATATTTTTCATTAAAAAAAACCTTATACCTAAGTACATACATCGATATTAAATACTAAGTTGTTTTTTATTTAAAGATGCTAAATAGTTTTAAAAGATAATATACTTTTAATACTCATAGTCATCATCTTTAGATTAAATACTATATTAAGAATTTAAGTGTGACAAAAATTCAATGTTATAACAATTTTAATTCCTGCAAATGACACTCAAAATGAGATTCTTCAAAACATTCTATATGGTTATTATGTTGATTTATGGGGCTTTTTACTAAGCCCAAAATACACGATATTTATATCACATATTATGTATATTGGGTTTATTAGACAATTCGTAGGTCAGACGAAGTAAATGGAATACTGAATCAGTACAACTCAATCTGATCAATTCAAGAAACATTTAAAAAAATTATCCAATCAATTTCTTTGAGAAATTAAGGCGGCCACCCTATAACCAAGATGCTAATCCATTTGATTATTACTTCTGGCCGTATTTTAAAATGAAAAAATATAAAAAACGTCATACAAATATGGAATCAATAAAATCATCTAACTGAAATAAATTTAGACTATATCTGTACGTCCTGCATCGCTTTTTGTAAAAGATTTACTATCATAGTATCAATACCATGACAGAGGACTACATCTGCAGAAGTTTCCAGGACTTCTGCCCCCGCTTGAAAGTCATCATTGTCATTAAAGGGTGGCAACATAAATAGTTTGGAGAGCTCAGACACACATCTATTTAAATAATTAATTTTGTTGAGATTCCATTTTTAGTTAATAAATTATATCTTGTTGAATTTTAAATTTCAAAGTGCTCAGATTTTAATGACTACTTGATAATTATATTTTAGTTAGAAAATCTTTCAAAATTGTACATTCTCTAAACTAAGTATATATATCTGAAAAATTAAAGTAATTCTGGAAAGATTAAAATAGTATTTTTTGATATGACTTTATTTTTTAGCTTATTATCTTGATCGCCTCAGGACAACTTTTTATGATAAAACATGTAATAAAAATAAGCTATGAGTATATACTTCATATACAAATATTCAAATAGCAGTTTTATAAATGTATCATATTCTCTTGAAATGCTCAAAAAAAAATTATTCCCGAAATAATTCGTAACATTTTTTAAAGATGTTATTTCTTTGTCTAAATAAATTTGGTTAAAGATTTAAGATACAATTTGGTATAATCCTACTAATAAACTTTTATTAATTGAACTTTTTATTAAACTTTTTACTTAATTAATTTTATAAATTGGTTGTCTTACTCCAAAATTAATCTTCAGTAAACTTTTATGAATGTAGAATATTATTTTTTATTTTCTTCATTTGAAAAAATATCATTTTTACAGGGAAGACACGAAACAAATTGACTCAATTACTCAGAGCTGGTTTAACTTAGACTTACCCGACAAAATTTGAACGCAACATTATAGAAATTTATCTGCTAATGTTTGAGTATAATTAAAAATTTTAGTTTTTCTACAATCACATTAAAGTATATCATGAATACCTTTGCCGTCGGTAACGGATGAAAGAGTTAATATAATCGAGTTTAAATTTAAAGTCAGCACAATTAGACAGAAGAATATTTTAATCAAAATCAAAAGAAATATTTATATTTGAAATAATATCTTTAGTTCGATTACCCACACTCGAATATAATATTTAAGGAGCTTCTACGTCGGTCAGTTTATCAAGTGGAAGCCACGATAATTTATTTACTGTTTAGTAGAAAAATTATAAAATGGTTATTTGAAGGTGTAAATATTTACGTTGGATCTCAGTTTCTATACATGGAAAATGTAAATCATTTATTGGCCAGTTAATATGACCTCATAGTCTTTTAAGACATTATTTTGTAAATTATGTTAAAATCCATTATTTACTTCGGTTCAAACTGTATACGAAAAATGAAAAATGTGGGTAATGTTTTTGAAATTAATAATTATCTTAAGTTAACACTGAAGTATTTGCATTATTAGCAAAAATTCATTTAAAAATGCTGTCTCCATGAAATATTCATGATTATTTTAGTTACTGAAATTTAATTTTAATTAATTAATCAAGCATTATTGTTTATATACACCTAATTTAGATTGAAGTACTAATAGCCGATAAAGTAATGAATATATAATTATTTAAATATTTATATATATTGTTAAGTCATGTCCGTGGTTAGTCAAAACAAAACATGATACCGAGTAGTCCATTAAAATCTGAACACTTTAAATTTTAAAATTCGAAAAGATAAAATTTATTAATTAACAATAGAATTTCAATAAAATTAATAACATAAATAAATGTGCTACTGAACTCTCTTCATCATTAATATAGCTACCCTTAGCGGAAATGATGGCTTCCGGGCGAAGGCGGTCGTTTCATCCTCACAAGGCTCTTTCTGCTCACTTTTTTAGAGCTGTCTGGACAGTCTGGAGTAAAATTTCGAGATTTCTTGTATGGACCCCCATGGATTTGTGTAAATTAGACTGGTCTGTTTTCTTTCACTCGCACGGGACCAGTTTGGTCTTTTTAACAGAGCTTTTCTTCATCTCCAATGTTTAGAACTTGCTGACGGCATTGGCTATAATCTGAAGACGCCCCACTGCTTGGTGTAAGCGAATGGAAATTTGTCGATTACGTTCAAGTGTCATTTTTTCGACTTGTACGTAAGTTACAGAGCTCCAGTTTTTTTTTTTTTTTACTAAATATATTTACGAAATATGAATTAATTTCAATCACTCCATCTTCATTAATTATTGAATAAGTAAGTGTTCAGATTTCAATGGATCACTCGGTCAAATGTAGTTCTCTCAAAATGGAGTGTGGATAAAATTTGTAATCTTTTACAAACTATCATCAATTTGTGGCGAAAAAATTGTAGTTATTAAACATATGAAGGTGGCTCTGCATATCACAATGAAGGTATTCAAAATTGATCGTCTCAATTAAGGAATTAAAAATTGATAAATTATATTTGAAAGTCCATATTAGGGCAAATATTATTTTTAAATGAAAGACATATTAGAAAATAAAGGTACACATTCTTGGATGTATAAACTCATCCCAAAAATTTGAGTTCAAGCTTACAATGCACTCAAATTTTTCTTCAATATTAAGCTGTATTAAAGGGCTTTAAATTTAAATTAATATTTTTTTAAATTTACATATATCGCCTCCCAATATGAAAAATAGCTTAGTCGTGACTGGTGGAGTTTTCTCTCCTTTATAGCAGACTTTTTTTTAATATTCCTTTAATTGGTCATATGGAGTTGCACTGCTCAAGTATAAATAGAAAGTATAATATTACTCGACTCCATCTGAAATAGGAATACAATACTTTTGTTTACAAAAGACTTGTCCACAGAGTGTATTGCTTTCCAAAGCTTTTGGACTACTTGAAGAACAAAGGGGCTTCAGAAGTAATTTTGCACATTGATGATAAAATGTTTGTCTTGGACGCAGAAATTAATTGGTGGAATGCAAATGTATGTAATTCAACTAAAGTCCAACAATTTTGAAATACAACAATCTGGTCATTGTAATGGTTTTGGAGCAGTGAACAGCTACGTTTCAATTATTTAATTGATGTTGAACTTAAGATCATCACAGCTGAGTAACTACAGATCCGGAAAAGTTGTGTTACTACTCTGTATGGAAGAGTAGTTTGGCGGGAACAATTTTGTGTATGTACCAGGCTCTCCCCTGTATTGTCCCTCTAAGGCAGCATAGTAATTCCTATTTCAAAGTGTCTCATTTTCGTAAACCCTTAAATCTATCAAAGCCATACACCAGGTTTGAAAATTCCCCATTTTCTATCTGTGGGGTGTCCTTGTGTCCTTCAAGAACAGGTCAAAATCTTTTTGATAAAGCAGTGTTATCTCCTTAAAACTAGCATTTTTGCTGTTCGTGGTATCAAGGCGACAACACGTTACAGGCTAAGGATCAAAAAGTTTATAGAAACTGAAGGAGACATGCATTGAATCAAAACAAAAGATGACTCAAAATAATTTCATAAATCTTAATTAGATTTGGGCATTAAATGACCATGCTATAAATATTGAAATTTACCAACTAATCTGTTTTTATGTGCACGGCCCAATTTTGAAGATGCAAAGTTAATCTCTTTGTGGTCAAATCTTTTGAACTGAAATTTATTAAAACTTAAATTTAAATAATATAAAAAAAAATTGGAGATATTATTTAACGGGCAATAGCGACAATGCTGGTCAAATCTGCTACAAGGTATGGTAATAGTACAAATGCTATGTATTTTAACATTGGCCGAGGATGTAAGAAGGGAGACCCTGTTGCATCGTTTCTGTTTATTATTGCGGTAGATTCCTTTTTTAGGGCTATGGTAGTAACAGACTAATAAATAAGACCAGAGTACGTGGAGGAGAATCAATATATGCCTATGCTGATGATACTACATCATAAATACTGGAGGAGTCATCACCATTGCTGCAATAATAGAAATATTTCGGACCTTGTAGTGGTTTGAAAAACTCGCAGGTATGGAAATCAATAAAGATAAGACAGAAATTGTTTTCGAAAAACATTGCTATTTTGTCATAACTTTTGTCATTCGGTGAAAACTGACATCAACGTTTTAGGAGTAACAATTGGTCAAAAGGCTTCTCCAATCAATAAAGCAACTACTTTAAAAAAGATTGACTTCCACACTAAAAGTACAAAACATATACGTTTTCATCGATGGGAACATAGAGACGTATGGAATACATATATAATGTCTAAAGTCATTCATATTATTAAAGTAACAGGTTTTGACGAAATGGTATGCCAAAAAGTCGATGGTTACATCAAATCCTTTTTAGATCTTGAGAAAAAGAGAAATATTTCTTGCAAACGAATATATACCCCAAAAGGCACTTGGAGGATTTGGGATTTGAGAGGGGTTTGGAGGGCACTTTAGGGGAATGGATTTTGAATTGTTGAAAAGAACAAGATTTGTGAAACATTTCTGTACCCCTCGAGGTCTTAGGACAGGCTAATGCTAATGATGGTATACAACCAATCATGCAGTGCCTTATCAGTCGCAAATTTTTGAGTTATCTTCTTTGTAGTGTTCAATGGACTCTACAGAAGCTTGAGTTATCTCTCGGTCAAAATATACCTCTGAGAGGCTCAACATTACAGATTCCTAAGTCTTTGCAAAACATTCCAAATGTTAACACCTTAGGGGATCTTGGAAAATGTAACGGACTTTTGGCTAAGATGCAGGACAAAAAAAATCATTTTTGACATGAAGATGAACTCCAATAAATTTCAACAGAAAAAAATGTACCTTCAGAAATGCTCTTTCCTTTTTGAGAGTATCAGATCTGAGGTGATTGGAGAAAAGATCTGACATACAATTAATTGAGAGTGTTGGGAAACGAAGAGGTCTGAATGTGGCTCAAATGCAAATTTGTCGAGGCTTTACAAGCCACATTCTGTCTCCAGCTGAAAAGTGGTTTACTTACTGAGTCTGTACAGGTACACTTGAAGTGTCTTCTTTTATTAAACCAGGGGAGGTGTGTTTTTTCTGTAAGGTAGATGAGAAGACCAGATTTGACATTTTATATGACTGTCAAGCTCTCTCAGCTTTTAACCTCGTTGCCAAGGAGATGGAATCACTTTTGGAGGAAAAATTCTGAGGGACGACATTTTCGCTTTGACGTCCCCAAAAAAGATCCTTCATCATGCTGTAATAACAAAAGTACAATATTACATTTACTAACTTAAAGCAATTAATGGCACACCACATGTTCCTTCGGAAAACTTTGTTAAAGACTATTTTAGATTGTTACTCCTTGTTTTAAAAAAGTATATATATATATATATTAAGCTTCTAGTTTTTTAGTTGGTTGTTTTTATATGATTTTATTGATCGCAACGTTAATTAATTAACGTTAATAATGAAGGATTATTTGTTCTTTAGCTTATTAAGCTTTTTATTTTGTTAGTTTGTTAAAGTTGTACCGAAGTAAATCATAATTTAAAAAAATAAATATTATAAATGAAAGGTTAATCATTAGTGTCCTGAATAATAAATTATTACACTCAAACTATACCTTGCAACACTACGAATTTTTTTTATCCTACATTGCTTTTCTTGGATCTTTCGAACCCCAAATGCTATTTTTGCTTCATACTTAACAAAGATTCTAAAATAAGCAAGTTTTTGTTGAAAGAAGAAGTGAATATTTCACTAAAATTGACCGTTGATTTTTTTTTTTGAAAGTACTAAAAAATGGTAGAAAAAGAATATGCAGGAATGATAAAATGAATAGATTAATCAATAACATATTTTTAACGGGAAATAAGGTTTGTCTAAATTTATTAGTTTCCTTACAAAACTATTGAATATTGAACTAAAATAAAACAACTCTCTGATTGATAATAATATTTAAAAGTGTACAGAATATTGTCCGGGAAAAAATTGCCATTGTGGAAAATTGCATTGGAGAAAATTTGCCGTCATTTACTAATAATATCAGAGTTCCACGAACTAAAACTTATTTTATGCAATGGCAGGGCAACAAAGCAAATTAAAATGCTCGAAACGTCATATAATTCCCAATTACAAAAATGTTTATATATTTAAGCCTTTCAAAAAAGAGGTGATTTTATTCTCAATTTATTTCATTTTGATAATTATATAGCAAAGAAAGATTCACATAAATAAACTTTTAATTTTTGTATAGGATGAATATATCATTCGACTTAAAAAAAAATTAATTATTCATATTAGTAAAATATGTTTAGATTCTATTTTATTTCAATTTCTAGGAATCCAAATGCTTTCTAAATTTATTTTACACAAAAAAAAATCACTGTAGGTATTAATCAATTCCAAAAACTGATATCAATTTGATAAGTCTCAGGTTATTTTATTTTTTTGACAGCATCTGACGATAAAAGGTATTTGATTGATGTTACCAAGGAATAATTTTATACTTTTTATGAGCTAGTAATTTGATTTTCTATAATTTGAAATCTATAAATTTGTACGTAAATGAAACAAGACTTCCTTTATCCTTAATAATATTGTTCCTATTTTATTATTTATAGAGAGTGAAAAAACGTTAATGCGATCAAGTTTAATTCAGCAAGTTTCACGAACAGAAACACTACGCCAGCAAAAAATGAAGAGAGCATCAAAGAAGTCTTTCAAAATGTCATTATATATCATTGGTGGATTCTTAATATGCTGGATACCATATCATACAGTCATGATTGTCTTATTGTTTAAGCTGACATCCAACAAGGTATGTTTAGAACACATTTTAATATGTATTGTATCGATTTCATCGAAGAAAAAAATCCAAAATATCTAAAGGAATAATCAGCTATAAATCACGTCGTAACCTTTATTGTATCACTCAACCTTTTATCAAAAAAAAAAAAAGACACAAAATCAGTTAGTAGTAAGCCAAATATGTCAATCATACCAACTGCTATTTATCTCTTAAATACTCTCATCCTTCATCACTGTCGCATTATTTCTCCACTATTTTTAAAACAAATTACATAAATATATTTCAAAATTAAAATTCAACATAGGATTTTATTATATACTGTATTATACCGAGTGATCCATTAAAATTGGAATTTTAAACTTCAACAAGATATAATTTATTAAAAACAATATAATTTCATTAAAAATCAAAATTAGAAAAGAAAATATAAATTATGTATATGGAGTTAAAAGAAGATTCCTAGTTCCAATGGAGTAATTGTAATACAATCATGTTTACTTATACCTAATCAGTACAACTCCATCTGACCATTAATGGAACATTAAACAAAAATCTTTAAGCACGTTTACTATTACATGTATACAAGAATAAAAATGTCATCAGTTAAAAATTAAAATATGTTTTAGGTTAGTGATCCACTGATTAATAATACATTTGACATTGCATCTATGGAAAAAAAAAACAACAGGAAAAAAATGTCAATTTGAATTCTCAAGTATCATATAGTCATATATTTATAGCGTTATTAAGAAAGATTTTAAAAAAGGTTCTTAGACTCATAAAATATAGTTGCTTATACCCTCAAGATGGTAGACTTCCATAATGATATTAAGTACGTATAATTCCTTTTTTTTACAGATTGGCCAAGCCCTTTTAGATGCAATATTCTGTTTTGGAATGTCAAATAGTCTATTCAATCCGATTGTCTATGGTGTGTTTCATCGAGCCCGAAATTCATCTTCCCTTAGTCATGAAATGACTCAAATTAAATATACGAAACCCTTTTATAACAATCGTCGAAAAAGGGAATCTAGTAGGGATGGTTGCCAAAGAAATGGATCTTCATATGGAAAGAGCCAAGCTACGCAGCATGAATTTTTTGAATTAGAAGATGAAGATATTAATTTGGAATATATTTCCCCGGAAATGCCTTATAGGGGAGTAAAATCATCAAGGAAGAGTGTTAATAATATAACTTTTGTGGACTCTCATTTTTGATTGTCTAATATCAGTGTATATTTTTGTACTTTTTTTTTTTCAAATATCAGATAGTCTATTGGTTATTTATTGGTTAGTTTATATCTAAATTACTGAAAAAAAAAATATATTAAAAGAATTTTTATTAATCATATAATGTATTTCTACATGTACATCAATATATCTTAATGACAATTATTATTGATAAATAAATTTTGATTTTATTTAATCCGCTAAGCAACCATTTTTTCTCTCAAAAGAACTGTTAATCATGTATAATAATAGTTTTGCAAATATATGTATTTTCATTAAATTTGGCACAAAATTAACACCAAGTAACTAAAATTATTTCACATTTTTTTTGCAGTTGAAAAATTGATATGTTAATAACCTTGAACTGACATCCAAATATATTCATGTTTTTGACTCTTCTACAGCGCTCAAATATGAAATCAGCGCCCTCTCTTGTATTTACAAAAACAACATAAAATCCATAGTTTTAATATATAAACGAGAATAGGTTCTGATCACGAGTTCCATGGCCATAGATGCAAAGTGCTCTTGATGGCAGCCACCAAACTTGACTTAGTTGCGTGAGAACATCTATTAGTGAGTGCCTTAAGGTAGTCCCGACAAACTATACATCGGATTAAGATCACAGCTGCTTGGGGGATCACATATCTTACCGGTTTGCATCTTGTAAGACTGTCTTTTGAGATCCTTGTTAAAACATGGCCGAACTACCTTGTCATTGACTTCAATTTCCTTTCCCCTTGAGACGAAGGACTTTGAAAGCTCAACTTCACTTTAAAAAGTAGACTAACAATGAATTTATATATTTTTCCGTTGGTATAAGGAGTTTTTTGACGGATGATTTATCCTTGGAATTCGTGACAATGTTTGTAGCTTTTGTAGTTTGTAATGATTATAGCAGAATTGCTGAAAATCATTATTATTTGCAAGGTGAAAGAAAGTACACGTGGTTTGAACGGTCAGAGGATGACTTCATATTTCATATATATTTCTTTTCTCTGTCATTAAGAAACCCTGAGCAATAGCCATACACAATCTTTGCAACATTTTATTTCTGATATAAAGTTGTAACACTAAAAAATGAAGCCTTTTCAAACATCCCAAAAGACAGACAACCCTTTTTTATAAAATACTAAAAAATGTATCAAATTTTCACTTTTTTTTCACCGAACACAAAACTGTAAATGAACTATTCTTAAGTGAACGTTTAACCTTTAAGCATCCTTTACACTTTTTATATGCAATGTGTTAGTCGTAAGATATAGCTCAGTGAAGACATCTAGAGAAAACCGCTCAGAACTTTTTTACTTAACCTAATATATTGAAGGAGATACCCAAAATCCCTGCAATATTCATTTTTACAAATCAGTAGATCATATTTTATACAACTTTATACACATTAGACAGGTCCGATTTGCACTTTTCTTTGGAAATATTGAGACGTTATAGGTTTAAAATATGCATTTGGGTAAAAATAGATGAATGACAAATTTTGAACAACTTATAAGAAGTTTTAGAGGTCGCGCAACGAACTTAAAGTTTTGAAAATTGACATTTTTCTCGAAAATTTTGTCAACTTTTTTTATTATCTTTCAACCATTAGCAGATATGATTAAATCTTTTTTATAGTTAGTTTTACATAATGAAATCACTTTTATAAAATATTCAATTTATTTTGTTCTTAAATTAGTTTTTTTGGATTTTAAAAAGAATAGTAGTGAGCAACTTTTTTTAACATATTACTCACAGCGCGTATTAACGATATTATTTTTTTTAAATTAAACGGCAATATTGTCGAATCTTTACTGTTAAAAATGAACAATATTATAAAAGGACTTTGAACCTTCATTAAAGGTTTGTTCTATAAGCTTTTTTGTTACAGAAAGTCATCGAATTCGTTTATGCAAAAATGTATTTTCTTAAATAATCTCCAATTTTTTTCGTGACCAATCAAGATAAAAAATTGACAAATCTAAATATTATGTAAATACAATGAGTGTTGTTGAAATTTAAAAAAAATTAATAATCTTTCCTGCTTAATGTAGTTTTTTGCGAATGGGGAAATCTCTTTCAATGGTCTTGGACAACTTGTAATAAATATTGCTTCTGATCTTCATCAGTAGTTATTAAAGAGTTGAATTATTTTATGAGAGCAACTCCTCTTTCAGTCAAATCATTCACACCTATTAAGTTGTAAATGATTGAATACGCAGCCTTATAATGTTCTCTTGAATTCCAAGTTTCAGGATCAGTTTGAAGGAAATTATTTGATATATCCAAACATGTAAAAAAGTTTATGGTGTTTTTTGAAATAAAATTTGATAAGGATAATTGGCGAATATTTTTCATGTTTATTATTGCTCGCTTTGGTGTATTTGATGGATTAATGGGGCTTTCCAAATTGTTAATTGCTTTGGCCATATTTCTTTTTTCTTGAGATGACACTTTCGGGTCAAAAAATGCCAAGGCTATATTATGATTGTTTAAATATCACAGATGGGTAGAATTTTTTTTTTGCAACTTCTGAAATCTTTGGATTGGTATTTTCAAAAAATTTCTAGCTGAAGAGAAATTCAAGATCATGCCGTGGGGCAGATATAACATCAGGAGCTGTCAACCAAGCTCTGATATATATTTTCACGATAAAAATAGAAATATTGTGAATTCCTCTAATTTCCTTAGCAGTGAGTTTGAATTGATCTCGAAACAAATAAATCTTGAGAGAGGACAAAACCTTGCTCATCCAACGAGCATGATGCATAGCTCCTGGTGTAATAAAGTGTACACCTCGTGGCGAAATACCTCCAAGAAAAATGATAGTAAGTTATAATAACTCTTTATAGTCATTTCTTATTTGAAAACTATGGAGTTGTCTCTTAGCAAAGTCAATTATACTACTATTAATATCTGAAATGACTTTCAAATCATTAGTCATGACCGTCCTAAAGTCTGTTTTGTCGATTTTTTCCCACTCCTTCTGAAACCTTTTAAAAACTTGAATATCAGGCCCAGATGAGGGCCCATACAAATGGAGAAACCACTAGCGAAAACCAATTCAAATACATGATATCGACAGGGTAAGTATATAAGATTTCTTTTCAATTTTGATTCAAGTAATGTACATACACCATTGATTTTCCCAGTGTTGATTGCTGTTGTATCAAAACATAGAGCTCTCGCCAAATGTTTGACATTCCAGTCCTCTAGCAACTGATAAATATCTTTTGCTTGGGCCTCGCCAGTTCCAGAGGCCAACTTAGGAACACCCAGAAGTTGACTAGTACCGAATCCAGATAAAATTACAGGTACACGATCGACCATTTTTCTCTTTGTTAGATCATTCAATAATTTGCCATCTCAATGCAGAGTGAAAGGAGATTTAGAACAAAAATTGTCTTTCAAGTTACTGTATATTTTATCTCTGTCATGTATCCTTGCCCTCTATATCGATGATATACTGATGTTGAAATCCTGAATACGTTTGCCAATACTTTTAACTGTTGATGCAAGTAAAAAGGTTGGACTTCAATCAGATAGCTTTGCTCTGTCTATCGATCCAGCCCATTCAGGACTTAGAATACTTTTGACTTTTTTATCTGATCTGTAATAGACTTCATAGTCCTTATCACTATCTACCAATGTACTTTCTTCGTCAATACCATGGTAATCAATAAATTATTTTTTTGAGTGGATGTTATCGTTTTTTTTTTAGCCTTTTGGATTCTATATCTCGCCTCATTGCTGTTTTCATTACTTATTTAGAATGGGCTTTTCTCTCTCTGTGCCAAAAGAAATTCTTTATCTTCTGGATTCTTGATGAGAATGAGTGCATTTTTTTGTGCAATGTCAAACAAATCTTCTAGTTTACTCCCAAAGGTAATTATATACGATTGATGAGTTTTAGATGTACGATTTTTATCCTTTTTAAGCTTCTGCCATTCACAGCGAAGCTTTTTAAGTTGTATAATAGCATGAGGTTTTGGACGAACAGGAATTCCAGCTTTTTCCAAAAAAATATAACATCCAATATCACTTTGGAAGCACTATCATGAATGATCTTTTTCAATGTTATATGGTGAGTAAAAAAAACAAGCAAACCCTGCCTTCTTGAAGGTTACTTTGAACCAGTTATTTTGGCCTCTTCGAGTCCAAGTAACCAGATATCTTTGGTTTGACTTCTTGTCGATTTTGCCATTCCTTTTGTATTTTTTGTTGAAATTGAACTGCTAATAATGTTTTAAGTCGTAATATGACACAAAAAATGAAATAGTTTTGTGGTTAACAGGATAAAATGCAAAAGTACTCTTACAGCCAATGACATAGTTATTTATTAATAATCCTATGCAAATTTTAATGAAGGTTCAAAACCCCTCTGATAATATTGTTCATTTTCAACAGTAAAGATTCGACAATATTGGCGTTTAATTAAAAAAAAAAAGAGTAATGTTGTGAGAATTAGGTTAAAAAAAGTCCTTCACTACTATTCCATTTAAAATCTAAAAAAAATAATTGAAAAACAAAATAGTATGACTATTTTATAAAGGTTATTTCATTACGCAAAACAAATTATAACAAAGATTTAATCATATTTGCTAATGGTTTAAAAATAATAAAAGAAAAAGACAAAATTTCCGAAAAAAATGTCAACTTTTAAAACTTTAAGTTCGTTGCACGACCTCTAAAATTTGTCATTCATCTATTTTTACCCAAATGCATATTTTAAGCATATGACATCTAAAAATTTCAAAAAAAAGTGCAAATTGGACCAGTTTAATACACATGATAATCTTTCTTTTCCTTTTTAATGTGACGTACAGGCTCAATACAACATTGTTATCGCTTGGATCAAGTATCTATGCAGTTCTAAAATACTCTCAAAATTGTTTTACAGAAAACGTACAAATATCCAAACATCCAGTCCAAACTTGCTTTATCATTATAAAAATACACACCTTGGGTGTATATTATCAGTAATTAGTATCATGGAAACTAAAAAATGAACTTAACCCATTACATGCGATCATTATTTAGGAAGTAAGAAACAATTTTGTGATTTAAGTTTATATATATATATGACTCAACTTATATTTATAATAAAATCTCAAAAGATCCTTATTGGAGCCGGTTAATTGTTTAACATATCGCCAGTATTAGCATTTAGATGTAAGATTATATTATGATTTGGAAATATATTTGTTATTATTGTATTGGATTAAATATTTAAAATTAGATTAACTTTTTCTACAGGTTCATTTTTCATTTAAATGAAGAAAATTTAAAGGACCAATATCCTAATTACTTGCATAATTGCTATTATTTGTGCTAACTATAGAATCAATGGGGATGTTGTCAAATAGTACATCTAAAACACCCAAATTTCACTATTCCCTCACATATTTGGCCTATGCAACTTCTAAACTGAGATGTGGACCTAATAAGGGGAAACCCATTGCCGCGTCTTAATTTTTTGCACCTTGTTTCATTCAAAAATAAAGAGAAACTCGTCCAATATGACGGATAAATTATGAAAATGACAGATATAATTTTGTTTTAGCATTCATGAGTCGCCATTCTTGAACAACAAAAGAACTACTGGCCTGTATGGAATCGTCATAGCTCATGGACAGCACGCTCGGGAGTTATTCTCTGGAACTTGATGTGTGTACATTCGTGCCCCGGTGATTCCTGGAGAAATCCATATACTTTATGTACATGGATTTCACGAAAAGATTCCTAGGTTAGATGGGATAATTGTAATACCATAATGTTAACTTATACTTAATCAGTGCAACACACCATCTAACCAATTAAACGAACATTTAAAAAAAAAAACTACTGACCGGTTCAATATAGGCACATACTCTTTCCTTCATCTAATTCTCTCTCCATATACTGCTATTATCAAGGGATTAATTCTTCCTATGTCAAGGGTTCATATACTTTTTTTTTCGAACTCTAGTCTTCTCTCTTCTCGCAATTTTATCTATATTTTGTACAATTGGCCTTCTATAGCGTGCTGCATTTTCGTTCGGCATCAAAGTTACCAGAACGGAATCGACTAAACCAAAATTCCACATGATTGGCTGCTACAGAAACAGAAACATTATTCACATTTTCAAACACTTGGCTTGCATTTTTATCTTCATCGAAAAAAAAAACCTTTAAAATATGACGAATCTTCTTTTTGCTGGTGCAATCTTTATCATATGATCATACATGTCAAAACATCACAAAAATTTCCAAAAGGTTTTTTAGAACGAAACTTTATCTTATAATACAATCTTACATAAGCCGATCAAACTTATACAATACCAATACACTTTACAAAAGTCATGTTGTGGGAAAATTCTGGATTTCTTTTACTACATATATCATACTAAAAAAGGAGACTTCAATTAAAATTCTCTCAAAATAGAAGGATAAACTTTTTCAAAAAATGTCAAATAGGAGTGTGTGTTGTATTTGTTTGATAGAAAACGAAATTTGAATCGTTTATATTTTTCTTTTAAATATACTTGTTCAATATTTAGTAGACTCTATCATCAACTTCTAACTTGATATGGTATTTTAAGTACAATTTCCTATAGAGAAGTGGATCTTAACCAAGGGAGAGGAGCAGATCGATATTTTCTATAAAATATCATCTATGTATAACAAAAAAGATATTAACATATTTTAGTTTCTTTAGAAAAATGTCAATACATAGCAAAAAAATCTTTTTAAAATAACTATTTCTTAAAAAAAAAAGATATAAAAGTTTATTTTACCTTTTATTTAAAAAAAATATATATAGCGATATTCAGATTCTGAAATTATATAATGGAAGTAAAAAGATTAAGAGCCACCCCTAATGCCTTTTAACTTTATTTCATCTTGAGAACATAAAAAATCTAATTTTATAGAACGATAAGATTGTAAAGATCCGTGTTAGGTTTTCGTCTGAATATCTTAGACCTGTCTAAGAGCGTTATAATTTTTAGTAGACCGAAATAATTCAGTCTAGAACGATAATATCGATGAACGTCATTTGAGTTTCAAAATCGTGAACACTCGCACAGTAGAGTCATATGAAATTAATAGTCTTCCGTAAATCATACTTTTACTACTCATAAATCATGATTGAGGACAAAATTTGTCCATATATTGAGACCCAAAAAATACGTCAATATATTCCAATAAAAAAATATCGTTTCACAATTTGAATACATTTAAATTTCGATCTTCGGTCTCTGAGATAACGATTGGACCGAAATTTCGGTCCCAACCGCCGTATTTGATTATAGCTAATTGTATTTAAATGGGTATTATTAAATCATTGCCGGTAGTACCTGGAATTGCGGAAGTTATTAGTTGTTGACGAACATAAAATTTTTGGTATAATAATAAATAAGATAACACCCTGAAAAATCTTTGTTGTTACTTTCCATTTTTGATGAGCACACTCACTTGAAGCTACTCTTCAATATTTAAAAATTCTCCCCTCAAGAATACAAAAATAATCATAACAGATTGAGAAGGCAAAAAATTAAAAAGATTTTTTGAGCCAGGAAGTATTTTAGCTCGATGTTTAAACCTATCTAAAGACATACTCATTTTTTTAAATAATATATGACCTATATAAAGTTCTTCCTATCTTTTCTTTTTCTTTTTAAGTATGACTTAAACTCAATGTCTCCAGGTTTCATTTGTTTTATGCAGTGATCCCTATATATTATACTTCTGTTTTTTTTTTTTAAACTAAATTGATATATGAATCAGAGAGTACAATATACCGTTTTCAAAACATTAATAAATTATTTTTTATTCGCTAGATGGCTCTTAAGGCGGTTTACCACATCTATGTACATGTCTATATATATATATATAGATGATATTGTTGTGAGAGCAATTCTTTTCCGATATTATTTTTATACCGGTAGTAGCATAAATACGCGGACTAATTTTTAAACGCTTCTTTCATGAGGTTCCGTGACCAGAAATAAAAAATTCCACCACAAGTAACTCAGTTAATCTTTTGGCTTTGTTTTTGTTTTTCTTACTCGCCTCAAACAAAGTTGTTTACGATGAATGACGAGGCCAAACATCATATGGTTGCCCCTCTCCTCCGCGCCAGTAGGTATGTCAAGGAGATAATCAAAGACACTGGAATATCTAGGACTACTGTGTTCAAGGTCCAGAAGCTTGTCAAGGAGGGAAAAGATCTGAAGGAGGGTCTTCGGACCGGCAGACCACTGAAAATCAATGCGGATGAGGTGAAGGAGGTCTTCATGGCCAACCCAAAGACTTCCATGACTAAGGTGGCTGAAGACGTGAATGTCCATAAGGCCACCATTTCCAGGGCTGTAAAAGAAGTTGGTGGCCGATCTCAAGCATGCCCTGGCTAGTCGCATCATCATTTGTTTAGATGAAAAGAATTTCACTGTTGATCCAGTGTTCAACAGGTCAAGTGACCGTGTGGTGGCCTTCAATGACAACAGGGACATGACTGAGGAGGTTCGGACAATCACCATAGTCAAACATCCAGCATCTGTGATGATGTTTGGTACCAAAGCATCAAATGGGGCAAAAATTGATCTACTTTGGTTCAAAACTGGTTTCCGACTTAAATCAGAGGCCTACTTGGAGATTTTGAAGGACAAGGTCCTTCTATATGCCCTCAAGATCTCTAATAGGCCCCTTTATCTTCCAGCAGAATGGGGCACCTGTTCATGCCTCTGGAATGACTCAGGATTGGCTCGCTGCCAACATACCATTTTTGAACAAAAACATTTGGCCACCTCAATCACCTGATTTGAATCCCCTTGACTACAGTGTGTGGTGGCAAATTGAGAAGAAGGCCTGTGCTACCCGCCGCCCGAATTCGGACTCATTGAAGGCCAGTCTCAATGAGCAATGGGCAGCCATGGAAGACCATTACATCATCAATGTGTCCAAGGCCTTCCGCGGACGCTTGGAGGGTATCATAGCAGCTGATGGCGGGTATATTCAGTAATTATATTAAATTTTATACCAGAATAAATTCTCTATTATATAATTCTCAAAAAAATTCGTCATAAGAATACGAATAGGAAGAATAATTAGGTCTTTTTATAAATCCACTGCTTTTTTTATATATATTATCGAAGAAATATTTAGATAAATAATTATTTATTTCTGCATGTTAAATTAAATATTTTATAATTTTTTTTGCATATAAAAAGAAAGTATAATGTAATGTATCATTTTGCTTCAAATATGTAAATATTATGTCCATTATCATATTAAGAGAGTTAATTTATATAACTTACAGGGCTCAAAGATAAAATCCAGGCCCTCTTCGGTTGCCCTGGATCCTGACCAAATGTCTACGTCATATTATTTTTTTCATCCCGAGCTAACAGACAAACACATTCATTCTTTCTTATTTCGTCATAATGGAAGAACTATATTCGGAGCTGAGGACATTCAGCTCCGAGAGGAGGAAAGGAGATGCACCGTAGTTATATGTCTAATTATTAATCAAGGACAAATTAACAACCGTGACATTGTTACCCCACTGGGGTAACAATACTTTGCATTTAAAAGAATCTGCACACTGCCATGTGCCCAACAAGTATCTAAAATTTTAATTAAATTAAACGGTAATTTTATTAATGAAAATATTAATAGCACAATCCAACCAAATTCAGTTGTTGGAGTTTTTTTAATGTGCATTCAACGTGGCTTAGGAGCAACGCCAGAGCCTGTGTCAATTGTAAAAACGGAGTTCGACGTATTGAGTATGAGATATCCAATGTTGCAATTTCTTCTGTAAAGAGTAAATTAGTTGTAAATTAGCTGTTTAATATTGACGTGTTAAGACATACAAATAAAATACATTTTGATAGATTTGAAGAAAAAAAAAAGTATTAAACTATGAAAAAAAGTTCCATAGAAAATTTAATTAGGTGGTAAATTTAAAAAAAAGAATCCAAGGAAAAGGGCAAAGATAATTTAAATACAATATATATTTGAACTATTAATAAGTAATATCCATTGATGAGTAAAATATGTCCTGCTGTTATGTTAAAATTAAAGAAACTGAAGATTAATGTGTTCACCCTGACAATTTGAAGAATGTTTGGTAGAAGAGCAGATTAATTGTCATGACTTTTTATTAGATCCCCTGCGAGCAGTCATGCAAAGAAGGAAATACAAATCCTACTCCATGCATAGCAAGAACATATTTTTAGGGCAATTCAACAAAAACTCAATCTAGGTTACTCTAGGGTGAATGTTTTTAAATTGCCTTATTAATAGTAGGCAATATTTCAGTTAACAAACACTAAAAAATGAACAGTATTCAGCATGGAGGTAAAAAGGCAAAGGGGGTTTGCTCCATGTGCAAGAATTTGTCACATTGTACTCCTGGAGTCTTTGTGGCTTCAGGTCAGAGACTGAAAGGTACTTGGCAACAGTAGACGCCGGATAATTGGAATCATGGAGAACGTGGACACGGCAATCATCAGAAGTCCACCCAAGTAGATGAGGTAGCATGCTAAGGCTCTCAATGTCAATGATTGGACTGTGAGGAGGTATGTGAAGATTGAGGAAGGCCTCTTATGTATGATCATATCGGCAACTGCTTTCCACAGAAACCAAAACCGAGGTCAAGAAAGGCCAGAAATTATAGACTTATTTCAAGCATAATGGGTCAGTTTTTCCACTCTACTCCCAGACTGTTCCCTTTCAACTATGCCACTAGGGGTGTAGTCGAAGTAAGGGCCTATACGACTCCTCATTGAAAGTTAAATGGCATCAAGTCCTTTGTCGAGCAGCAGTGGGAGGCCGTGTCTGATGCCTTCATTAAGAAGTGTTGCAGCGATTTGAGGCCAACTTTGGAGGCCCTGTTACTATCAATAGGGAATCATTTGGGAAAATAGAAAGATATATTAATAAAGAAGTCTGTGATAAAGCCTCAAAGTTGTACTTCTTTTCATTCTCGCAAAAGTTTACCCTAATTATTTGCTATCAAAAAGTTCATTATTATAGATTGCACACTGTACACGCACGATAGATGTGATAATCCACCTTTAAATTTAATACTTAATCAAAAGTATTGATTTTTATCGAAGAGCTGGATTTTTCTTTCATAAGTCATAATAACTCCCAGGGAAAAAGAGGATTATTGGATATATGTCTGTTTATAGTGAAAATATACCTAAATTTTGGATCAATGCCTCATAAGCATCATAAGACCTTATAATGATCTAACTTTTTTTTTAAATCACCAGCTATTAATAGTCAAACTGCAAAATCAGCCTCATGTAAGCTTTTTTAAATGAATTTTTTACCCCTTGTTTTAAAAACTTTACGAGATTTAAATATGAAATGACTGCTTCACGGAAGTAAAAATAACAATATTTTTTTATTATTTTCTCTTTTACCTCCGGGCAGTGCAATATTATTGTTGTCCCAACATAAATAATACATGTCATTCAATCAAGAACATAGTTCTCTCTCTCTCTCTATATATATATATATATATATATGCTAAATAGTTCTGGAACAGTTTGCCGAAAATAAATAAATATATATTTTATGATGATTCATGCTTTAGTACCCATTCAATTATGATTTACATTTATATTACTCCTATTTTAAAAAGATAAAATGTTTCTTTATTTGCCACTTGTAATAAAAGCTGCCATCATTTTTTCTTGTTTCTAGTGAAAGATACATTAGTTAAATAAACATGTTTTGACAATTTTAAATAAGTTACCTAATGCCTAAATCTTACTCTTTGTAAAAAGAAAAATGCCACAAATATACACTCTGAGTAAAGAAATCCACTTCTTGCAGGGGTGGATTGATAAGTCAGGTAAAACTGAAGTATTGAAAAATACTTTGAAAATAGAGCTTAGCATTTTTTGAATGGTACATCATTTAGATTGAATTTAAATAAATTTTCATATTTAAAAAATATTTCATCACAATGTCACTACATTTTAAATAAGAAAATAATTTAAAATATTTAAAAGAGAGGCAACATTCATACAGGCGTTCGTATTTCCTCGTTGGGAGAATATTCTTCTCTTGAACATTTTATAGTAGGAATAAACTTTTATGTTGATATTTGAATTAGAGTTGATTTGACAGCTGTTCAATCGGGATATGGCTTACAAGTTTAAGTATACTTCATATTTTCTTTTTTTCTCTCGAAATTAGTGACAACCAATGAGGAAAGTTGAAATTCCATCCTCGTAACCTTTTTATAAATAATAAACCTATACTATCGTATATTGGTGAAAGAGGAGATAAATTTCGAACCTTTCGAGATATTATATCGGATAATTAAAACTTTGGTGAATCATGAAAGTAAATTGAGCATTACGTGGAGGAGTCATGAGTTCATCTCAAATTGAGTATCGGAGGAGGGAGGGGGTTATGGGTGTAGACCTGTGTACGGAAACATGATACTGAAAGGGGAGATCATTCCACATTATTTAATAGTTAATACTTATTTTTGGAATCAAATGTATATTCGCAGTTAAATGATAAAACAATATCATCGCTCACAGCAGTCATGCTGACCCCGGTGGGCTATTTACATGACATGCTATTGACAATGTGTAATTGAGATAGATTGATACTGTTAATTTTATGTTAATATTTATCTAAAATTAATATATAAATTTAATTTCATAAATAAAAAAACCAATGTTTTAATGTATTCAAATTTATGTTTATATTTGAAATGTCAGATTTTTGTTATAAATTATTTCAAATTATACAAAAATCAAAATATCTGGGTTTTACTGCTTTCCTGACACAGTCAGAGTTCTCTTAGTGCTCTGCGGCACCAACTTTAAAAATGAAGGTGAAGACGTTTTGATGTTTAAAAATCTACAATGCAAAAACTAATTTGAACTTTGTTTTAACAGTCGCAAGTTAGCCATGGAAACAATCCCTTGTCACATTTTGAATCAATTATCCACGGGGCCATCTTACAATAAGATTTTCATATGCAAATGCTCATACAAGATGTTTGAAACTCGTTCATTCTAGATATTCACATTTTTTACTTGTTCTCGCTGATTTACTTGTCAATCTCCCAACACAATCCTGCAATGTCGCTAAACTACAAAACGAATGGTTACTTCAATGGGGCGTTCAGAGTAAGGAGTATTTTTATTGTTCGTTCAACCGCAATGAAACTCGGTGAACAACTTGTGGATGATCTTAAATAACATAAAAAAATTTAATATGAAGACGCCTAATTTACCATACTTGAGAAAAATAATTTTAGGAAGAGGCTTGCGGTCTACTACGTACCCATCCTTTTAACTTTTTTTTTTATAAATTTAGTTTTATATGAAAAATAATTTGTAAACTGATTTATCTGTTTGTTTTTTACAAAAATTGACATAACTTTAAATTAAATATGATATTATGTATAAAGTTTGAAGCTCTTTTCAACACAAAAAAATTATTAAAAGAATAACCTTCTATAAAAGAAGTCATTAACATTTTGCTTATAAATTTGATTTACTTACTTTTTTGGAATAACGACTAATAGACAATATATCCCGACTTAAAATTGTATGTATGACACTTTTTTTTTAACATTACTCAATTCAAGTAAACATATAACTTATCATTTATCAGCTAAGTAGGTTGACACATTTACATCTACACATTTATTGAAAGAAAATAATACAAAATCGATTGCATACTTACATCAAAAACTAGGACAAGTATAAAAAAACACAATATCTAAGTAAAAACAAATATCCAATTATTCCTGATATTGTAAAGGTTGTGGAAGTGTTTACTTTATTGTCAAACATTGAAGACCCATTTTGTCATTTATTTAAGCTTTCAAGTAAATTATGTTAACTCAATTACTTTATCTTTACAATATATGACATGAATATGTGAACTCTTTATCTAGGGGTTCTCCAATTTCGTGTTAAATCTGGCATTGCAGCCTTGGGATTTTTATCCACCACAAAGACTAAAATATTATTTTTTATCTTTTGTTAGTGAAGTGAGATATTATACACAACAATATTTATAAAAATGGTTCTTATTCCTTTGAATCTACATTTTATCGCCAATATTTATTTGGATGCTCCTGAAACGTTAAATCAGATTATATGCAATTCTTTATTTGTCTAGATAATCCCTTATTTAGGACTTATTCCTTTATTTAGGAATATTTTTATCAAGGTTTAGTGAATTAAACTTACTTTGTTGGATAAAAGTCGTTCGTATGTTTTTCACTTTTATTTATTGTATTCTTTTTTTTTTTCAATGTGAGGAGTAAGGCGTTGAAGGTTACCCCCGACCAACTCCACCCTTCCTTTAACTCCCGATCAATTACCTCCTTATATTCCTAAACCTTTCACCCCCGCCCAGGCCATCTATCCCCAGCATTTCACCCCCTAATACAATAAATAGCAACTATACAACGAAAAATTCAACCTTTTAACAACCACACAAACCTTATTATTAATTTAATACAGGATTCAATTATTTAACTTAATGACGTAAATATATGATGATACGTACTATTATTAATTCATGTATCTTATCAAATACGAGATAGTAATTTGATGCATCTAATTCAGTATTTCGAATCTTTCCAATACAAATATGCCGTTGATATTACTTGAGAAGATTTTGGATGATTCTATTTAATTTTTGGTGATTTTGGAAAACATATATTAAAAATTATAAATAATTAACATATTTATTTTGGATATGCATAACTTTATTTCACCATATTTAAGAAGTTATCCGAAAATCCTTCTCAGGCATTTATTACAACATCAAGAGTATACTTTTTAATATAATCAATCCCTAAATTCCTCGTATAAATAACCTACTAAAACTCATTGTTTTACCAACTTTTGTCATGGGATTAAGGAAATTAGATTAGGTATTATTATAAATATTTATTGAATCTTATGTATCATGCCTATGATTAAACAATCAGCCTAAGTTTTAATTGAAATTTTTATTTATTTTAATATTAAAATTTTGATGATCAATAGAACTCAAATTACTTTCGGATTCGAATTTGAAAGCTTTATAGCCCTCTATCATTTATTAACTGTACTTCTTAATAATAGAAATGGAAAAGGATGGGGGGGCATAAAGGGTCCAGGGGTATTTGGAGGGGGTTAAAGGGCGATGGGTAGTTTGACGGGGGTAGTTGGTTGGGGCTTTAAGGCTGGGGAGTAGTTTGTTGGGGGTAAGTGGCCTGTTCCCGTGAGGTGTACAACGGTAGCCACATAATGTGATATTGTAGTATTTATTTTTATATAATACACGCAACCTCATCAAAACTTTGGTGTACAAATTTGATTTTCCAAAATTCGCACAAAGAAATGAATTATTCATATAATTGCACATACAAAGAATTGGTTTCTTAAAACTGGTGGATTGAATATGACACACGGAGTTTGTTATTATTATCTCACTCAAATAATGTCCTTCTGCATTTACGACTGTCGTAGTTTGATTCACGAAACCTACACTTTTCTAGATGTGAATTGTACGAGGTTCAGTGACCTGAAAAGAATGAGCATAACACAAACATGACACTCCTCTCATTATTTAGAAGCGTCGACAAATTTCAAATTTTCATAAAAACTGATTCTCTGAATCAATTTTAATATTTTTTTCCTTAATGAATAAAAAATGTTCAAGGTTCCTTACGTTAAAAAAAATCCTCTATTAATTAGAAGGGTCATTTTTGGCCCAAAATGTCGAAAACAATTTAAATATAAAGAAATAGTCCTATTATTTATTAGCGACAACAAACTGCTTAATGTCATTAAAACAGATTCCATAAATCCATTTTTTTTTAAAATCACTAATGAATAGATAAATATTCAAGCTTGGTTTAGTGTTTTTAAAAAAAAATATTGGTCAACTAGAAGGGGTGATTTTTCTCCAGTTCGTTACATCCACTCTTCATTAGCACCTACAAACTATTTCATCCCTTATAAACTGATGCTCCCAATCAATTTTTATATTTTTTTCATTAATGAATAGAAAGATGCTCAATCTTCCTTACGTTTAAAAAAAATTATCTTAATAATTGACATAAAACGTCGAAGCCAATTTGGAAGTCATTTTAAGTTATGAAATGAAGCTGTATATTGCAACTTTTTCTCAAATTTTTGCAGTGCCAATATAGTTTAAAGACTCTATAACATTATGAAAGTAAATGTTTGTAATGTCTTTAAAAAAAAAGTCATCAAATTTATGTTTTAAAAGATGTACATAGTTAAGGCGTTTTATGCGTCACAAAACTTTTTTTATAATACCAATTAAAAATTAACGGGCTAGCTAAAAAACACACCGGATTTACATGTATCGTCATGTTTTATTTGTTTGTATTTGACGTAATTTCATTTAGTTAGTGTGTAATCAATAGAGCTGTAGAAAATTGTTAGAGGGCCAACGTATAACTGATTATATTATAAGTTATAATATGTCAACGTACAAAGGAAAGAAATATATGCACTAGCTATATGTATACAAGGAAATATGGTAACACGTCCCTCAAGATATATTAATGACATATAAGTATATAAATCAAAATAATTGCAAAAATAGAATACATTATGTCCTGGGTTTGGCATTAGTTTTTAATTTAATAAATTTATCATTTCTTATGTAAGTTCTTGTAAAGGTGCGTTCACTGAAGTAGTTTGTTTCGACTGTCCTCGTAGTGTATCAAAATATTGCGGGCAGTTAAACATTTGAAGGGTATGAATGGTCTATCCTTGAGTTGTATTTTCAGCAGAGTATTGTTTTCAAACGATTCCAATAATTATATAAGGAACATATCAGTATAAATAGAGTTTTCCTGGAATATGTAGATTTTGAGTGAATTGAGACTTGAAGTTTCCCATGAAGAATATCCAACTTTACTAACTGTATACTCTAAGAGTTTTGATCGAGATTCTGTATAATTGTATTGAGGTTCTGGAGACTTGTATTGAGGTTTTGGAGACTTTTATTGAGGTTCTGGACCTAGATTTAGAGTATTAGCAAGGTTAATTACATCTATTAAATTATACGAGTATGCATCAAGTCATCAGTGACTTTTCCATCAGACTTTTATCTATTGAGGAGTGTCCAATTATCTTTTGACAAGTTTCCTCAAAATATACCAAATTTTCTTGAGTTTTTTCTATCTGATTTTTAATAAATCTGTTTATCCATAAAATCAATTACCCTTTGAATCCTTGCAATTTCTTCGTTATAGTACACATGTGAGCATAATAGCTCTAATTTAAAAAGTCTATACTCTTGGCCATTATAGTAAATAAACAATAAGTAACAAATTTCCTCCACAACTCACAAAGAAGAGTAGAAGTATTTCCCGTGAAGGAAGAAGGGCAGGAACGTAAAGAAGTTTGTGAGGGAGGATATTAATAGGAATTCCAAATATATATAACTAACTCTAATTAATTATTTATACAATGAATGTAATAGATGAGTGTAAAGTAAGGTTCACGAAGTAAAAGTGTTTGAAGAAATAAAGATTTCAATGTAGATCTTGTTATCTGTTAAGACTAAAGAAGAGTATTGAAGAAGGGGATCCTGGGATCACTTTGGAAATAATGAGGTCTTCATAATTTAAAATCATTCCACTAAATATAACTGTATAATTGTTTGTGGAAAGTGTGTAGTTGTCCTGTATCAATAATATCCTCTTTCAACACTCAAATCCTTGGTACTAGATTCTTTTCTATTGCTGCGCCATGTTGGAGAGTCTACGAGTAACTGGCTATATTATAGTATTATAAGAACGTACATAGAAAGGAAATATATACACTAGTTATATACAAGTAAATATGGTAACAAAAGTATAATCTGCCGATATGTAAAAATGTAAAAAAACCTCATTGAAAAAACAAAGAATCCTTATTCATAATTTATTTTATTCATAAGCTAGTGGTAATACCCAGCATTGGTCGGTGTAATTAGGCGTTGACTAAAAAACACATTTTGCTTTAATAATAAGGAACATAACTCCCCTAGTAATCCTCAGTTTTAGTCTCCTTTTTTCATGAGCATACTCACATTTGACAACACAATACTGTATATTTATTCATATTTGTTCCATTTTAAAAAATGAAAAAAAAAAAATACATTGTTAATTTTAAGATCAAAATATGGTGACTCTTTGTCATATATACACACAAACAAAAAGACAAGATATCTTATATTTTTGACGATTTCTAATCATTTGCTGAAATTGCAAATATTTGAAACTTTTTTATAGACATATATTTTTGCAAGATAATATTATTAAAAAATTGAAATTGCAATTTTTTGATCATAGTTGTAAATTTGAGATGATATGTATTTTGTATAAAATATAAAATAAGATCTCATAAATGATCTATTTTGGTTTAAATTTGAACATGTCAAAAGAATTTCATTTATGAAAAAATGATTTCCCTCAAACAAATAATAAACTATATTATATTATCTTTTTGAAATAGAGAATGACTTTGAAATATATTGAACCATACACATATGCGTAGGATAAATTTTCTTCATCTTAGCATTTAATGTATATATGTAGTTTCATACTCAGTTATTGAACTGGGATATTATGCAAACAAAGATAAATAAAAATGCTTCTTCTTCCTTTGAATTTACATTTTATCGTCAATACTTTTCAGTACGGTTATTCATTTTGATTATTTGCAATTCTTTATTTATCTTCAAAATGCATCCATATATTTAGTCATTTTTAATCAAATTTTAGTTAAATTATTGAACTATTGAGTATAAAAGTCGTTCAATTGTTTTTTCCGTTTCATTTACTGGATTCATTTTTCTTTCAATGTGAGTACAGAAGTTTAAAAGTATATTATATATAAAACACGTGACCCCATATAACTGATGTATAGTAATTTGATTTTTATTATTTGAACTAAGTCATTAATATTTCATAAAGAAATTTTGCTAAAATAAAAATGTATTTGATGTAACGTATGTGATGGAACAGTTAAAATATTTAAATTTTCTTTAATTTCGAGCCACATATGTAAGTAAAATTCAGGATGAACTTGACGATAACCCACAACTTTTGTGCTTTATCTCAAGTCAGCCTATGCATTGATGTATAGAATTGTTTGAAACTACTTGCAGATGTGAGCCATCTTAAATTTGAAACGATTTTTATTTTCTTAATGTGGTCAGTATAAAAGTGATGATTAGACAAATCATTAACAACATTTTCAGACATTTCATACATGGGGGAAAATTTATCTTATTTTTAAAATTTTATAATTAAATTTCCAGAACGTTACTACAAAAATTTTTCCACAGTTTCCCTATTTACAATAAATTGATATATATTATTCATATAATATAATACACCTTAACATCTTTATGGTACAGATATTAAAGTTATATCATCTTGTTTTTCTTTTGAAGGATATATTTTGCCATTATTATCAGACACAATAACATTTGTCCAATCGGTCATAAAAAAAAAGAACACTAAATTCGCTTATTTAACAATACTTTTTTATCTTAATTTCTTTCTAAAAAATTTAAAAATCATCCGCCAATTCTACATAACTTCGTAATCAATTAAAACACTTGTAGCAATAGCAGAAGCAATTATATAAGAATGTCGTTCAAATAATTAATTATGTGAATAAAATATCAAAAGTAGAGATTAAGAAATGGGAATCAACCATAAATATGTTGATCATTAGTGTTCTATAAAGAATTACATGACAGTTTTTGCTGTCCAAAATTATAAATTGGTTTAAAAGGGTGTCTTATTTTGCAAAAAAAAAAAACAATGAAAGTATATGAGAAAATAATATGGTACATTTTGTATCCAAAAGGAGAATTGAGTAGAAATAATAAAGAGAACCATAAAACAATTGCGCGTAATACTCAGTACTAAAAGTGAGCATGTTTGAAACTCGAAAACTCATATTTTGAGGCCATTTAGGTAAAGTTTGTTGGAATAATGTTAAGAAATATATGTTTCATTTATAATACTTAATAAAATAAAAATCCTGTAATTGGATTTAAATCGATAATTTAAAAAATAAAAATAACATCAAAATTTAATTTTTTTTTGTGCCATTTTACAGATTTTCAAAACCAAAACCCGTATATGAAGACCTTTTTTTTTTTGAAGTTCGATGTTTTTTTTCTAGTTTAAAGGAATAAAATTCAAAATTATATATATCTGGTGATACCCAATTCATAACTTTTGGCATGATGGTACAGTCTTATATACATATAAATACCTGGATGTGTACACGCACGATAAATGTAGTAACTCGCCTTTAAGTTATATCAATGCAAATTAAATTAAATCACTGTATACTCAAATTTTATATCATGGTCACATAATAAAATTCCCTCATTTCTTTATAGAAACATCCTTTTAGAATGAAGGAAGCTAGAGTTGATGGTATTTTAAATACATAGGAGTGCAATATATTATAAAAATAAAGATGTAATTTTTGTTACGAATACTTGTTTTAAAAGTAGCCTGATAGTACAAAAAAGTATCGCGTGTAACGGGTAGTGCTTTTTTTTTTCACCTTCATACAACATTCTGCATTTTTTATTTACAGGATGCAATTATATATATATATTTTTAGATAAATTCAAATTTTATTATTGCAAAAAGCTTCATTTTGTTTCATTATCAAGCCATTTAACAATTATTTTTATAAAATAACCATGACATAGTTTTGATATACATATTTTGCATATCTAAGGAAAAATACGAACAAATGGAATATAAAAAACTAATAAAAGTTTAAAATTGTGTAATACATGTGTAAAATATAATTTTACTAAATAATATATTTGTACAAAATATGACTTTATGGTTTTTGTAAAGTTCTAATAGAATGTTTTATTATTTAGAAAGAGCTTTATAATTGAGCCGATACTATTGTAAAAATAAATAATAATTTTTACATACGATCGTTCTTTCTTTTATTTGATCATATTATGTTCATTTAATACATTTATATAATTTTTTATCTCGTTTTTTAAATAAGAGTTGTTATTTTTATTCACCTATATTTATCTTGGCAGGAGAGTTGCCAACAGGTAGTATTATATATGATTAGTGATGAAAATTGTGACTATTTCGGGAATACCAAAAGTAGTTATGGAAAAATTGACATCAATCATAAATATGTTGATCATTGGTGATCGTATTAAGAGTTACATAAGACTTTTTTCGAAATCCAAAGCTCTAAATTGGTATAAAATTGCTCATAATTATAGTTGATTCTAAAACATTTTTCATAACTGATGATGTCCGAATAATAAATAAAAATGGATCTAAGTATGAATATAAAAAACTGAAAACTGTAAATAAAATTTTTTAAAAAACCACCCAAAATGAAAATAAATCTGGTAGAATAGGATGTATTCTGATAATGAAAAATATATATATAAATAAAATATGACAATCAAGCAAGTTCTTTTTCCCGATTAATTATCATCTGATGCAGCTAGGGATCGTATTCTTAGAGTATCTCTCCAAGAAGTCCTTGAACACCCTGTTGTTGATCTTGGCAAGGGGAGTAATTATCAGAGACCTAGGCTTTCAGTAGGTCAGTATTTAAGGTTGGATCACCTTCTGTGAAGCTTTGTCTCCCTTGTTTTTTAAATCTACATTCTTGTTTGTGACTGGTGCACTGCTCATGTTGTTTTAGTACACACTTCCAGGGCCGTACGTCAGTATTGCGCTTTGTCTGCTTCAGCGGACCAAAAAAAAAACCTTACTCAACCGTCCACCAATCATATAGGTATGTAAATATAGATGAATTAAGTCATAATTAATTATTAAAATCTATTATATATATGTAACTTATGACCTTATGACCAACTCATAATAGTACTGAGTCATTATAATAAAATTACATATTTGTAAAAAAAGGAAGCTAGACAATTTTTCTCAAAATTGAACATGGAATACATTTTGCAACAAATTATAGTTCATTTAAATGAAAAAATGATTCTGATTAATCCTTTGGAGGCACCACAAATTGTACTTAAAGTAGCCAAAATTCACAGGCACATTTATAGAAATAGTAAATTAATAAATTATATCTCTAAGACAATATTGGGGCCAAATTAAGTCAGATAGATAAAACGGAGGTTTTAAACTACAGTTAACACTCCCGGGTATCTCAATTCATCGCAAATTTGAATTCAAATCCTGTAATTTACCGTAATATCTCTTTCAAATATTGCCTGTCATTTTATAAATATAAATGATTAAACCTTTTAATATAAAACTCGTTTTCCGCTTCCCGTGATACATTTCTGATAATTAATAAATTACTGCAATTATTTCAAGAGTACATTACAGCCAAAAATAAAAAACAAAGACGCACATAACATTTTTCGTATGGATTTAAAGTACTTCACATTGAGTGGATATTTGAGTTAGATATTACGATTAACGTTACTGGTTGCAAATGTGAAGTACTTTACAGCCAAAAAAAAAAAAAAAAAAAAGACGCACACAACATTTTTCGTATGGAGTACTCTTGAAATATTTAAGAGCGTGAGAATTTGTTTCATTGAATACAAGATAAATTAAATTATTACTGCTTAAAAGGGACATAAATAATAGTTCTGTAATTTTTAGAGTGGATTGTTGCAGTAATTTATTAATTATCAGAAATGTATCACGGGAAGCGGAAAACGCATTTTAACAGAGAGTTGGTGATTTGTTCTATCTGTCAGAAGGAAAAACAGAAGGACAACTTTAATGATCACAAAGTTAAACTCCATAAGAATGACCCCAGCTGCAAGTATCAAGTGAAAATTGATCATAAGAAGCAGAAAACATTGAACTTTGCTGTTAAGAAAACTTCCTCTGCTACATCCTCATCCTCAGTCACTGCCTCCTCCTGTCCCGATGACCCTGCTCCAGTTGAGGCCTTACTGCCTGAACCAAGATCTGAAAAGTCCGTTTTTGCTGAAGAGAAAGTTACTGCAGACACAGAAAAAAATGGCGACTCATCAAATTACCCCAGCGGACGGATTTCTCATGGAATAAGACTTCCTAATCTCGATATCGGACCAATCTTCTCTCCCGAGCAGCTCTCTGTAGTCAACAACAACAATATTCCCTCTGCAGAGGACTCTGAGACTAGCGACAATGTCCAGGGAGGTGAGAAGAGCAAGACTGAGGAGATGGAGTTTGTGGACGGAGGCCCAGAGTACCCTGTCGTCTTCACGAGCCAGCTGGGTGACCCGATACTTACCGGGCGGGAGCCAAAGCGGAAGGACATCCAGACCAGAACCAGAGTGGAGACTGAGCGGGAAACTGTGCCTAAAGTCGAGAGAGATCATCCTCTACAGCCCAAGTTACAAACATACAGTCCTCAGATAGATGACAAATACTCCAGAGACTTTCAATATGATTGGTTCCGTAAGTTCCCGTGGCTAGAATATGACAAGGTTGAAAAGTCAGCCAAGTGTATCGCCTGTTCCAAATTTTCCATTTCCAACCTTGGGAAATTTGAGTTCAAAACATGGAAAAACAGTTCCTCGTTGAAAGTTCATTCTAACAAAAAAACACAAACTGTCGATGGAAAAGTGGATCAATTTCCTCACATCAAAGAGAAAGAATACCTCGGTTCTCGGCCATGTTCAGTCTCAACATGCTGAGGAAGTCGTGAAGTGGCGAGCTTATTTGAGGTATCTTTTCCAAACTGTTGGGTTCCTCGCAAAGCAAGGATTGGCTTTTAGGGGCGATTCCGAAACAAGAGAAAAGTTGACGGAATCTAATGAAAACAATCGAGGAAACTTCTTGGAGCTTTTGTCCCTGCGTTCACACGACAATCATATTCTCAAAGATAAACTGGAGGCCGAAGTCAAAAAATTTGGTTCAGCTGGGGCATGTTTTGCCAAATGGACTTCACCTGACATCCAAAATGAGCTGATAGAGATTATAGCATCCAAAGTGACGGAAAATATAGTTGAAGATGTCAAGACTTGTGCCGGCGATGATGACTACTGGTTCTCTGTGATTGTTGATGAGACATCAGATATGTCAAACACGGAGCAGTTCAGTCTGTCACTGGGATATTTGACGAGTGAAGGCATCAAGAAAGAGAGCTTCCTCAAGTTTGTAAAAGTTACCCAGTCTGACGGCAAATATTTATTTGAGAAGCTTCACGAGGCTGTCAAGGATCTCGGCCTTAACCCTGCCTGCACTGTCTCCCTGGCCGCAGACGGTGCCTCCAACATATCCGGCATCAAGAAGGGTCTTGCCGCCAGGTGGAAGGAAGCAGCCCCACTGTGTGTCTACATCCACTGCTACGCCCATGTCCTCAATCTTGTAGTCAAGGATCTTCTCTCAGATATAACCCTGTTGAGAAATACAATGGGGACAGTACCAATTTTATACAACTTCATTGAAGGGTCACCAAAGAGGTCAGCAATCTACAAGTCGGTGAAGATAACAAGTAAAGATGAGGAGCATGCCAAGGTGATGACCCTGAAGAACCAGTCTGCTACCCGCTGGAGTCTCCGCTACGATGCTGTACACGCTGTATCTCTAGGGATGGTCAGAATCATGAAGACCCTCATAATAATGAGAAAAGATAAAGATACATTGTCGAGTTCAACAGCAACTTCTCTGCTCAACAGCATCTTTAGTCACGAATTTGTTTTCGGCATTGAACTGTTGAAGACACTCCTCGGACACACATCTAGCTTGTCAGATGAACTTCAAGGCAGAAAGGTTGACCTAACAAAGGCCCGGAAACACGTCAACCTAGTGATTAGGACTCTTGAAGATCTTAAGAATGAGAAAATCTTTGAATCAATCTGGAAACTTGCTGAGTTGAAGACGTCTGAGATGAAATCAGTATTTGACCAGGAGGACTCAATTGATTTGGAATTCAAGGAGGCAAAGATTCCAAGGAGAATAAAGTGGAAAGGAACAACTGTATCCTACTTCCGTGAAACACATTTCGATGTTGCAATCAATAAGATTGTATTAGAGCTTGAAAGCAGATTTGCCACCGACGATACAAACATCACAATGGATCTCATTGCAATCGTCAAGGACAGTGAAGTGGAGACCTGTGTCATTGAGCGTGTCGCCAAGCACTACAGACTTGAACTCGAGCAGCTCCAGTCAGACCATGCAATCTTCCAGCAATTCAAGGTTAATATTATAATGTTTCATTTTGCATTATATGTTTAAAATTTATGTTTCTCTAGGCAGATATTGACACAGAAGACATGGTTTCGTCACAAATTGCTGTGGAGTTAATAAGCTCGGGAGTGTTCCACCTGATGCCGGAGCTATACAAGGTGATCGTTATCCTGGCCTCAATGCCCATCAGCAGCTGTGAGGCGGAGCGGTCATTCTCCTGTCTCAGAAGGTTCAAGAACCACATGAGGACCACCATGGACCAGGAGAGGCTCTCCTCCCTCACCCTCTTGAACATGGACAGGGTGATGGTGGACAAGGTGCTCCATGAAGACATGGACAGTTTGATTGACACCTTGGCGTCAAGGAAAGAGAGCAAAAAATTCTTCTTCTAATCATGATAAAGAACGCATGCATTTTTTTCTTCATTTTTTCAAACACATCACCACGTATACATGCGAGTTAAGAACATCAAGGCTTGTGAACATAAGTTATTTTCTGTCGATGTAACCGTTTCATGGTATATTATAATCTCGTTCATTATCTTCATCCGTTATTATTTTAAAAATATTTAAGGAAGTTTAAATTGTTTGACTTAATTGTGTAGTTCAAAAATTTTCTCTCATTCTTGCACCGTGCATTTTATACTCCATTATACTCCTTCCTTCATGAATAGGTCGGCATTGACTTTCCGTCTAGAGTTTTTCCTTTTCATTTTATTTTTCCCAATGTTTGCCTGAAGAAAATAATGGTCAGACAGTCCATTGGACGATATTCTTGCAAGATTTAATCTATGCTGTAGCATTTGCCCTGTTTAAATATCCCACGTTCACCACTGAAAATCAACCGTTCACCCTTGTAAAGCGGACCGAAAAATCTTCCTGACATACGGCACTGCACACTTCCTCTTGGCGTTAGTGCTAAAGTTCCAAAGCTTGCATAGCAAATACTTTGTATCAGCTGCATAAGTACAAATCTTGGTGTTGCTGAGCTCCTTAACGAGCACTGAGGGATTCAATATCTTAGGCATGGTAATTTTAAGAAATGTTCTTTCACTTCGAATGGATGTAAATATATTGAAAATAAATTATACTGGATGCCTGTTTATATTTATCGAGAAAACACGGATTGCAAAATATCTAAATAGCTTTGGTGGCAAGATGGATATAATATATTTTTGAATATCCGAGTACTTTTTCCTTCATAATTCATGGCGCAAAAAAAATCATTTTTTTCTCTTCCTCCTCCTATACTCATACTCAATCCTCCATTTTCTCCAATAACAGAATAGTTTTTTACCTAAAAATGACAAGGAAAATGCAAATATAGGTAAAAATGTTAGAATTGTATCTAATAACTGAATGTTTCTTGTTTAGTGATTTAAAAAACTCTTGGTTAAATCATTCCTAGTTTAAACCTTCTTTCATACATATAACCTGAATAAAACTTGAAACGAAAGGTTTAAATAGGCTTGCATGTGAAATAAGGGAGAAATATATTTTTGTTTACTTGTTTCATTAATCAAAATAGTATTTTTTAAGAAAAAAATATATATGTATATTTTTACATTAAACACTTTATTGAATTCTTAGAATCACAATTTTACACTAACAAAATAAATCCATGATTAGAAAATGATAAATATTATGCATTTCAACAATTAATTATAATGAAATGAGATTAATAATCGAGATACACGTCTTACATGTAAACAATGTAAACAAAAACAAGTAAATTTTCCATTAAAAATTATCAGAGGTAGAGAAACTGGTCAAAACTAACAAATAACGTTCCTTGGTTGAATGTTAGATGTTGAATTATTATGTGGCTAGTGGTGTGCCTCTACTTAAAAAGGATTCAATGATAATAATCAGGGTAGACACGCAGCTTTAGATTCAGTGTAGTTGTAGTATAGCCTCTTCTTAACATTGCAGATGGTCTTAAGTGCCGATCCCGTCAACCTGGTCATCTCTGTTGGATTGTGAACCACACAAAGATGAGTTGATTCCCTAAGCCTTGAATCTCGCTGTGATGACATTTCTTGTCCGATTTCAAAAAATTCGAAAATCAGCAGATGCTGGAGATACATGGATACCTACTCAAACAGTTCAAATTTTCCCCTACATAACTTCACAAATCAATAAAATACAAGTGTGCAAGTTTCAAGTTTCTGCCAGGTATATGCCGAAGTTGGAAGGTCTCAATGCTTCTTTAGAAAATATTTATTAACATCGGTCTGAGACATGACGGATAAAATTCTTATTGTAAAATAAGATATGTTCAAAAAGGAAGTTTAGCTATTTATTTTATTATTCATGATTTATTTATGCAGTATAAAATATGTATATAAAAACATTTTGGCAAATACCAGTACAGTGATGATAGAATCATCATTTTATCCCTTTATATAACAATTTGTTTAATTTGTCAAAATATTACCTGAGACAAACGCTAAACTTTCTGTAGTTGCAACTTGAACAAGGATTAACATATTTCAAAGCTGTTATCAATATTTTTAATTATAAAGAAAGGAAAATCTAAATATAAAGCGCATTTTCTCATGTCAGAAATACTGTAACAGAGATGATTTGTTGTCAAGTTATATTTTTAAATCTGTATCGGACTGTAGTAGAATTGAGGATTGAGATGGTAGTAAGTCCTGGCTATATTGTTGTTATATACATCGTGGGATTTGTGTTAATGTTTCTTACTCTCACCGTTGATTACAGCTAATCTAATACAACGTCATGACTTCTAATATACATATGATGCCATACATTTTTCATATTTTCAGGGGTACCACGTTACTTTTTGGTATAGTTTTTTAAAAAATTCGACAACTTTCATTTATTTTTAGAATTATAGTAATGCGTATGGATTTTTAAAAAATATTTATTTAATTTCTAAAGCTTTTCGGATTAGAAGTAGTAAAACAATAAATATATTTTCTGAAAATGACAGTAATCCTAATATATCCAATATTTCATATAAATTATAATCAAAAAATATTATTAAATGTTTTGTCTATAAGAACAAAAATTATTTCTTACAATAGCCCCAAACTGATGTTGTTAAAATTATTATAGAATGTTTAATATTTATTTTTCCATGATGTCAGATAAAATATCAACCAGAAAAAAAAAAAATTTTAGAGCCTCCGAGGTCATTAACACTGTATTTTGAATTAACAACTTCTTTCCATTTTTTCTTTCTACGTATATTTTCTTCTCTCTATCTCTGCACCAGGTTAATTCATTGAAATTAATTCATATTTCGACATATTAAAGCATAACCAATAAGTTACAAAAGAAGACAAATCTGCGTTCCCTCGTTACGTATAAGTGGACAAATGATAATTGAACGTAATAGACATTGCGCACTCAAAGCAGTTTGGTGTCTCCAGGACCACCTTCTCCGCCGTCAGCAAGTTCAAAGTGTAGGAGAGGAAGAATCCAAAAAGTATCCAGAAGAGTTAAAGAAAAAATATATCGGGGTTTTACACCAAACTGTCCAAATAACTATCAAAAAGTGTGTAAAAAGAGCCTTGTGAGAGTTGAGAGGCAACTTTTTACACAATCAATTAAAGAACCCCATCTCCTACGATTCAAGACTCTTTTAATGAGTCTTTTGAACACTTTTGGTCCTACCTACACCCCTGATGACAACCCCCTTGTGTACACCATTTGAGCGTACGTCGAGGAGAAGGCCTGCAGTGTCTATCATCTAAATACCGAGGCTCTCAAAGCTACTTTCAGCAATCACTGGTAGCCAGATACAAAGGACTACATCTGCAGTGGGTGCCAGGCTTGCCTCCGCCGCCTAGATGACATCATTGCCACAAAGGGCGACTTTACTAACAATTATGGAAGCTCAACCGCACAACTATTTATTTTGTTGAAATTCTTTTGTTAAATAATAAATTATATCTTGTTGAATTTTAAAATTCAAATGCTCAGATTTTTATGAACCACACGATATTTTTCTCTCCATGAAAGCCGTGACTTAGATTGGCTATTTTAGTTACATTTTTTTTAATTCGGTGGAATAATTTTAGGTCTTGTTTTAGTTTAATAAATTATTGTTGTAGCATATGTGATTTTATTAAATAAAAATATATCACAGTCATAGGGGTATATGTTAAAGGGATTGCCACATTTAATTGAAGTTTCCGTGGCTTAGGGGGAGGTGGTTATCTCGTCGATTTACCCATAAAGGCGTGTAGTAATATAGAAACAATGAAAATAAATACGTGGATAACTATTTAAGGTCACTAAATGTACATATAATATTGGGAAAGGGCTGTGTATCCCCGTGTTTCAACCCACAATAATTTGAAAATATTACTCACATTTTTAAAAGTTTTTTTTTTTTGTGGGAGGGGGTAATACAGAAAAATATTCAGTTAACAATCATTACTTGTAAATAAAAAAACCACAACAAAGAAGCAAATGGAATATTAGCCTACTAATTAATCAGAGGAAGAAAATTATGACCAATGGGCTGGATGTGGCCCGCCAAAAATCTTCCATAAAGAATTTAATTATTTTATTAGAAGATCAGAAAAAATGATTGGTTTGCTGATTAAAGGTTGTGTTAATAATATGATGTATTATATACTTTTTTTAAATAAAATAATCAATCAAACATGCTGTTGTAGTTATATTTATAAAGATAACTTTGTTTCTTTCCTCTCACTTTTGGTTGCAGCTGATCTAATAAAACGTCATGCCAACTATGAGTCTCTCCTCCCAAACGTTCTTCAATCTGTGAGTGTGCCACGTAAATTTTCATTTTATTTTTACAGAACATATATTTTAAGTCAATTTGAATTTAGGATTAAACTAATATTCATTGAACGAATCAAGGACATCTTAGACTTTACAAAAATATTCATCATATTTCTAAGTTAGAGCTCATAAAAAATTAAAACTACAACGTTTATTTTTTTTAGTATTTTCAGTATTATCTATATCTCAGCTTCTATAATAGGTAGATAAACTTTCCAAAATACTTTTTATGCTGTATTTTTAGACATACAGGGTGTCCACGATAAATTGGAACTACTTTAAACTTCATCCAGATCCATAATGTGGATATTCGGGGTTAAATCATACTATTATAAAAGGTTGATTGAACAATAAACTATAACTTCCACCACAATTATTTTGACAACAAACAATAGTCATCATGGAATAAGCAAGGAGAGATGCCATCCTCGAAATGGCTCGCGGGGGACAAAAGTTCTCCGCTATCTACAAGCTTCTTAACTACCCCAAGACCACGGTGTACCGGATCTATAATGCCTGGGAGGTTGAGGGGAAGGTCTGCTGCAAGGACCATAACATGAAAAGTGACTGAATCCGCACTCCCCGCTTCCTTGAAGGCATCTGGAAGCCCATCAAGGCTTCGCCGGGGACTTCCTTGTCCAGATTGGGCAAGAACCGTGGAGTGAGCAAGCAGTTGGTATTTAATGCTGTGAATGAGGACCTCGGGTACATACCGAATGGCCAAACAATACTTCCTCACGTCATCCATACAGGCATCCAGGCTCACCAACGGTAAGCGTCTCCTCAATGACCTGAAGAGCCATGGAGGAAGAATCATCCTCTTCTTCGACGAGAAGAACTGGACTGTCGACAGAAACTACAACGTCCGGAATGACAGGTGGCTTACCAAGGAGAGAGAAGAAGTCCCTGTGGCCTTTACCACAAAGTTCCCAGCCTCCGTGATTACCCTGGGTGTCATCTGCAGCAGCGGTGAGGTGATGCCTCCTTTGTTCTTCAATCCCAAGGAAAAGGTTAACGCAATAAGGTACTGTGAAGTCATGGTGGAGTTCGTCATCCCCTGGATGAAGGATATGGCCGCTGGGGGGAGTTCATATTCCAACAAGACTCGGCGCCCGCACACCTCGCCATAAGGACCATTAACCTTTTCAACTCCCCCGACAACACATTCTGGGATCGCAACACCTGGCCCTCCAACTCACCCGACCTCAATCCGTGTGATTACTACTGGTAGGGGAAGTTGGAGAGGGAGGTGTGCAAGGTCAGCCACAAGAGCATCGCGGCCCTGAAGGACTCCATTACGAGGGAGTGGAATGCTGTCGATTCTGCGGAAGTCATCAGGGCATGCAAATCCTTTAGGGGCAGGATGGAAAAGATGGTGGCTGCTGAGGGAGAACATGTTGAATAAATTTATTGTTTAATATCATGTCTAACTTTTTCATATTAACAAATACACTCCAAATTCCATTTTTATCAAGCAGGTTGAATTTTAAGATAGTTCCAATTTATCGTGGACACCCTGTAAAATACTTTAAAACATATTCTGAAATGCTTTAATCCAATTTTAGAGCATAAGTTTGGAAAAAGTAGCACTTTAGAACTAAATTTTGAGATAGATATCAATGAACAAAGTTTCCAGTATTTCAGTAATTGGAAAAAGATTGATAAAATGATAAAAATGATGAAAATGCATAAATATAGAAGGATATTAAAAATACAAACAAGATCATTGTTATTAGACAATATCTATACAAGCTTTATTTCTGTATAATCCCAATCTCCTATAATCTTGATAACTGGTATTATTTTTCATCATGCACATCATGTAGATGATTAATATTAGGCCTAATCTACTTCCTATGATTCCCATTCTTAACCCAAACCAAATTATTCCTAGGGGCATCCACAGGGGACTGGAGGGGCTTTAGCCTCCAACCTAACTAAGAAATACTTGTTTTTTAAAGGAAACAAATTTCGTTTTAGGGGTTAATTATGCAATAAAGCAAAAATTTTAATATTTGAAATTTAATTTTTGAATTTTTTTCCAAAAATTAAATTTTTCACATTTTTGTAAATAGTTACGGATTTAAGAAATTTTTGGATTTCTTCTCTAGAAACCAAAAAAGTGTATTTAGCCTTATATTAACTAAAATATAGATAATACTGGATCACGAGTAAAAAATATGGGAATCAGTTGCATAAAATGGTTTGTTAAGCTTTATGATACCAAACACATTTTTTTTTGTCATAGCATGTCTAAATTGGATATCTGGAATCTAAAAAATTATAATAAAATTTTGCCCCTTAAAGCCCACTCCTAATGATAATGAAAAACTCCAGTGAAAACAACTTTTATCTATTTCCCTATTACAAATTCACCTTTCACATAAGAAATACTATATACATCGTCTCTATTCACTATCAGATCGTGCATTGAAGAAAAAAGTAAAACTTACTCATTCTTCCAAAACAATATCAAAACTTCGGTACACTTGCTGTGCTAATGTAAATGTAGCCAACTCAGTATTTTATAATTAGATCAAAGATTGAAACCCCGGATGACAGAAGTAACCAGTATTACGTGAAGCCAATTATCCAAATGCTTTCATAGTAGAAGTAATTATTAGCAAAATTAAAAATAAATTAACTGGACCACATGCCAATAGATTCTTATTCCAATATATTTAGAAGAACTTTCAGAAAGACAGCTCAATATTTTGATAAAATTTGGAAATAACAGACAATGGTGACTTATTACTTAAGACCTTATACGTATACGAATAAAAAAATCTTATTTTTTCATTGATCTCCATGTCTGAATATCAATGATATATTTAGTATCAAAATTTAATTGATAATTTTGTTAAGTTTTAATCAGTTTAATTAATATTAATTTTTGGTTTTAAAATACATATATTTTGTTGAAAAAAAGAAATCCAGAAAGCGTACAGGATTGAGCCAAAAATTTCCAAAGTGCAATGTCCTCAGGGTTAGCCATGTATTTCGCTTTGTAAGATCTAGCGATAGTATTCATAAAAAATACGGGTGTCTTTCATGACAGGGATCAACAAAGGATTCACAACAATCGATGGGAAGATATGTGAAAAATAAACTGTCTTTCTAGTGTAGTAATTTTATAATAAATACTAAAAAGGGTACTCTGTGCATAACTTCCCCCTAAAATAACTCTTTATCACATCCATCCAGCATTTGTTGGCAGTTACTCATCAAAGTTTCAGCCATTATGGATGCGCAGTTGTTATGTTACAGTCATTGGAGTGAGTTGATGTGAGTCTTTTTTTTTTTTTTTTTTTTGTGAAAATGGACAAAACTGTGATTCGAGCTGCCTTTAAGTATGGAAGCATCGCTGGGAGGAGTATGTAGATTTACAAGGAGGCTATGTTAATAAATGGAGAAAAAAGATTAAGAAAAAATGTACTGTATCTTTGTGATCTCGGAAACTTTTCAGACCACTTTCGTAAAGCTAACTACAAAACTATCAACAGTAATTTATATACTTTTTGTTGCACTGCTCTGACTGAAAATCTCTAATCCCTGATATGACACAGCCCAGATCTCCACCCTTTTGAAAAACAAAATATGATCACCCTAACATATGTATGTATATTGTATAAGCTTTCAACATTTTATTTTTATTTCTGTGTTGAAAATTATAAACACATTTACTTTTAACAAAGAAGTACATAATATACTTCCTTTCCCCTATAATATTACCATTAACACAAAGAAGTGATAAAAAAAGCATTAAAAAACTTTTTTAAGAGTTTAGAATAGACAAATGAAGGTATATTTTTTACAACATATTGTATTGAGTAATGATCTTGGGCTTAAAAGGGTATTTTTTTAGTACTAAACATAACAACTTTTTCTTAAGTTAATGTTCTTATGACTAATAATTATTAGAGACAATAATCGATAAATATGCAATATAACATTATATTGTGTAAAAATTATTGATTAGTTTAATCTATCTTAATGCATTGATAACACCAAAAGTAAACTAGAAGGAAAGTATTCTATAAATAAGTGAGGTATAGATTTGAATTATTCAACTCCCATTTTTATTTATAAAGTATTTTGCTTAAACCTACAAAATAAAGACAGGAAAGATCCACATTTTTTCGGATCTTGGTAGGTTTGGATCTTTAAAACTTAATATTAGAGTAAATTTCACGTACCCGAACTTCGAGATCCATATAATAAACCAAAATTAGGCAGATACTTATTTCAAATATTATATGCATTTTACCCAAAGTTTTGACGTAAATAAAATAGGAATGAGATTAAAGATACATTTTCAATGATTACTGATGGCAAAGCAATTATTAACCCAATATTTTTACTATTAGTTATAGAAGTTTGTTTCTGACTATTTTCGGGAGAAAGGTTGCATTACACGAGAAAGGTAACTATGTGCATTGGTAAAGCCTTGTAAAAAAACTGTATAATGCAAATGCTTATGAATATGTCGATCCAATCATTAATCTAGATAAATAAGTCGATATGAATAATATATATTTTTTAAACTAGAATTAAGTACTAAGCAATTCTATAAGGTTTTTGCGTTCCGAAAATTCCTTAATATTCTGTAAAAGTTATAATATCTACAGCCGGCTTTGTTCTCGATTTCATTAACCTTGTTTACTCATACCGTAACCGGGTACTTTATATATAGATCCAAGATCCGTGTTATCTCTATTACAAAGGCACAACAATTATTTTCTCAACATGAATGTGTTGTCTAATTTATCTTTATGTAGTGTGTACAAATAAAAATAAATACATTAAGGAAAGCTGCATTTTTATAATAACATCATTTAACATTTTATTTAATAATTAATTTCCCATGTTTGAGGAAAGGGTTAAAGAAGGCTACAGAGAAACAGTGAAGGAGAGGGACTGGCTTTTCTTGATGTCTCCAGGAGCTGACGAAGACATGTAGATAGAGACACTTATTACGTGGTTTCTTTTTAATGTTTATAGAAATATATGCCACGGAGTCCAGTTAAACTGTTCAGTGTTCTTCTTCTTTAGTTGTGTTTTTTTTGTGAAAAAAGGGGGAAAAAAAGAAAAAACCTTATCAATCGTATAAATATTCATTATTAAGACTTGAAGTACTTTAGTACTGGAGTGTAAATTATACCTAAAGTTGATAATCCTGTAAAGAAAAGCGCATGCAGGGAGAAGGGGGGGAGAAATACTTATGGTATCATTGTTTAAAATACTGATGTGATTATCAACTGCCTGCTTTATTATGCTTTTTGAGAGGATAACGAAATTATGTATTAGCAAAATGTAAAATGGTTAATAAAGATTTACTACGTATGATTGACTTAGACGGTTTTTTTTCCGTAACAGTAGATTTGAAAACGTCACACTCCATTTAATTGTAATTCATTATGAACCATATTCTCAAAATTATAACTAATGAAACGACAAAGTATAGTATATCGAAATATATATGAAGTTCCAATTCTAAAAAAGAAGGCTTAAATTAAATATAATCGACATACTAAAAAATAAACTATCATAAATTTATGTTAAATAAACAAAATTAAACAATTAGAATCATATAACTAATAATAACATTAAATTATAAATACAGAATATTGAAATAAAAGATTGATGTTGATAATATTTTCTTGTTCTGACATCGGAATTCAGTTAAATATGTCCTAACTTTAGGTCAAAAAACACAAACCAGACGTGGAGTTTAATCAAAAAGATCATCACCCCTTTTTCCTCGTGTGGAAGTTACTATATACAATTGTGCACAGGACATAAATATCTCTACCCCTTGTATAACAACATACTATTATCATGAAGATACACAAAATTGGTACTTAGAATGCTACACCCAATACAACTACCTCTGTTGTTGTGACCATTTAAGTAGTTGTTTTTGCCTTTTATGAGTTTTCTGAACATCATTTTTTGGAGCTTATAAACCATAGCTAATCCTTAAGGGATATAAAAAAGTAATGATTATTGTCTATGTAATATTGGAAAACCTAATGATCATACCCAAGTCTATAATTGAAGAAACTAGTGTCAGACAAACTAGTTGCGAACCATCCAAAGCTACTACCCCCGTTGTTGTGACCATTTAAGCAGTTGTTTTTACCATTTAATGGTTGTGTATCATATTTCTTAATATTTTTAGCTAAAATAGAATCATATTTTATAATTAGACTTGAAAAAAATGAATACTTAATTAAAAAAATATCCTTCCTTTCGACTTTTCTTTGATTTTGGAGATGACATCATTACCAACATCCTCTATTTTTCTAATGATGGTTCTTCGGGAAGGGAAGGGTTTACCCGTGTATTTCTCCATAAATTTTTGAACGTAGGATGATTAACAATTGATAAGGGTATATTACATGCAATAAACATCCTTGTGAGATCAGAGTTAAAGTCTGACTTGATTTATTCATCATTAACTTGATTTTTTAGATGAATATCCATGCTCTTGGTATGAGATGAGAATAATGAGTGGCGTTTAATTTTAGACAGGGTTCTAAAGGCACATTTATATCGACAAATCCCACAAGCCATCTGCTTCTTGTCCGGTAAGTATTTTCCAAATTCCTGGGTCTCGATTTCCAGAAATCCAGAGAGAAAGCGACGTTATTTTAGGAATTTCATTCAGTTCTCTATCGACAATCAACATCTAATATTATGTTAATATTGAATAATAAAGGCGGGAATTGATAACGTTCTTGATAGAGGAAGATGTTTAATTTAATCAATGATAACATAAGTAATTCTTCCCTTCTCCTCGCACGCTTTTGTATCCTTACCAAAATTATCAACCGTAATTATATCTTACACGCCTCGGGGGAGAAAAAAAAAAAGAATCCAGGAGTTGTTACCGGGTTTTTTTTCTTTTCTTTTTTCAATGATAACTTGTATGATGTAGTTAAATTTTAATCTATAAGGCTCTATGTAGTCATTAGTAATCATTATTTGTACTCATTTGTGTGTAAAGCAAAATAAAGTTTAATATTTTAAAAAATTATAAAAGTAATACTAATTTCCTTCTAAAGGCCTTAAAATCAAAAGCAATCTGTACTGAAACATTAAAATACTTAAATAAATACAAAAAGAAAAGAAAAAGAAAACTCAATCCGTATTTCTTTCTTATACTTCATATATAGCCGAATAATTAGCCTAAGAGTTCTTTTATGCCTAAATGATATCTATAGAATATATTCAATTAATTCTGCAGTATAATTAACAATGAGTCTTGTGGTTGGGTAATCCTCAAGCTTAAAGCAGTGTAGCTACCTACAGCCAATATCAAGATAATTCTCAGATTTCATGAGTCCATCAGCCTATCTTCTTTCAATAGCTATACTAATTATTTTTTCCTCAACTTAACTCTACTTCCTATTCGACGGAATACCAAACAGCAAAAACGTATCCAATATCTTGCTTCAAAATTTACAATATATTTTGAATTAAGGTATATAAAATATCTTATAATTTTTGAACTGAACAGCAAACAAAACTTACTTTAAGTTTGTCAAAAGCTACAGTCACAAAAAAGACAAAAATAAAAAGCATATGATATTCCGGATTTAATTTTCTATTACTGTAGACAATACACTAGAATAATTTTAATATAATTTGATTTTTTATAATACTGTTTATGGGTAAGTAAAGCTGTACCATATCATGTTAATTTTAATTTAGTTAAACAGCTTTTAATACAAAAGAAGAATTTCAAATGGAGGGGCACCGGAGAAACACCATAATCGAATTTGTTTGCGTGGGGCACAGGCCAACATACATCAAGAAGATGCTCGAGTATCAAAAGAGCACAGTCCACGACGTCTACAACCGCTAAAAAGAGAAGGGATATTTAAAGAAAAAGCCCACCAGCCACGGAGTGATACAAAAAGCACTCCCAGGTTCTTCGTAGGCCTAAAACGGTCTGTCAAGGCATCTCTTAGGACTCCGATTTACATTTTCGCCAAAAAGGAGAAAGGATCCCGTACAACAGTCTCCAGGGCTATAAGCGCTGACCCCCCTGCCTACCCACGGAAGAAAATTGCTGAACAATTTGAAATCCCATTGTAACCAAATCATCTTTTATTTGGATGAGACACAATGGAATGTTGACAGATCCCACAACAATTATATTACATGCAACTTTTTGAAAACTGATGGACACTAATATGATTCCTAAAATTCACATAAATTGATGAATATTCCATAAACAAATTTATCAATAACAAGAATTTTATATTGTTTCTATAATTTAATAATAAGAATTTATTTTACGAGTCCAAAATTGACGGAATAGTTAAAAAAATTATAAAAACTTAATTAATACAATTATTGCAATCGTTTCAGGTTTTATCCTGTTGACTAACCGTGTTATAAAAAGTATTCTCTCTAATGGAGGGTTAAGCTCCTGTTTATTACTCTACCATGACGTTGACAATTTGATAAATATATATGACTTAATTATCTTTTACTTTGCTTTTAGTTTTAGTTACATCCAATGAATATCTTATGTTTTATAACCTAGAAGTATTAATTGACGGAATTTTTTTTATAAAGCACGGAATGGCAGGAACCAGTTTTAGGGAATAGGAGATTTGCATATATATAGGAATATCAAAAATATATCAAAAGGAAAATATCGTTCTTGGGAGAGGTTTTTAATAAAAATTGAGATTTTGGAAAGAGAAATAATTTTAAGGAGGGTGGTTTTTAAGAGTAAAGAAATTGGCCCTAGGGATAGTTTTTTAAATTTTATGAAAAAGAAACGATAGGTTCAGAATGATTTTAGTGGGCAAATCAAAACAAAATCAATTTTGGGATAAAAAAAGAAGAAGATAGATAGGTTTGTTTTTAATGCCTCAGCCAGGGAGATAATGAGAGTCCTTAATAAGATGACAAATTATTCATTATTTTGAATGAAGTACAGAGTAGTTACCAACTTACTAACTTTGGGTAGTTTATATGGTAAAACATTGGAAATATGTTTCTTCTGTAAACAATCACTGGAGACATCCCAATATTTTTTATTCGAGTGTGCACATATAATTAATATAATGGACCAAGTGATTGATTGTTGTTGTTTTGCAATTTTAAGTTGCATCTTGGGCATGAAGATTTTTATTATTTTTATACCGGCCTATATCATGCGGAAATTACTTATACAACTGCAAAAGTACAAGTTTTGTTATATAAATTTAGGATTTTACTGTAATATTGAACAATATTGTATTTAATATGTTAAAGAATTAAAAATAATGTTTTTATAAAATAATAAGTCAGAATATAGTTGTACCAAGATAAAAAAAAATTAAAAAAAGTATAATATATATAATTATTGTATAATTCACAATGTTCATAGTTAAGATAATTTTGAATTTTTATAAATTCAACACATCTTTAGTAAACAATTTTTAATACGAGATTGTTTGTTTATTGTTTTTACAATATTTAATTAAAATATGGACTTTTTCTCATACAAACTGTCAAAAGGTTTAAAAAAAAGTTCAAATCTCATTTTAAACAAATAAAATTTATTTTACTTTTTTTTCATATAAAATATTTATTTAGCAGAAAATTATTTAATAAATTTAAAAAAAAATAATTATTTTTTACTTTATTGTAGTATTTTTAGGTAAAAGGTAATTCTTTTTTTTTTTTTTAAATGTGTGAAATGAAGAAATTTCAATTTCTCACAAACTTATTATTTTTTTATTCATTAGAAATTAAAACAATACAATATTTTTACCATATTTCTTTTACACTTTTTTGTTGATTCTGGCACTAATTATTTTAGTTTTTTTGAAGAGGCAGCTGATAGATTGTTGCAAATAAGGAAATGATGAGCTATACATAAAAAATGTAGACTACAGACTCTTTACAACTATAATATACAATGTTCTCTTTTTTACTATCAAACAGATTTAAAAAAGCTATATCTCAAATAATGCAAAATGCATAAAGAGGATTTATTAAAGGGATCTATATGAAAGATATTCACCTAAGTGTTCAATTATTAAAAGAAAATCATTATAATCCAACAGTTCTAGAAGTGGAACCTACTAAGTCTTTCGACAACATATTTTATTATCATATAATATAAAACCTGTAGGAAAAAGGATTTGGTTGTATGACAATACTAATGGTAAGACGTATATTAGTTTCTAGAAGGACAATCAAAGGTTTGTAAAGAATAAAATCCACTATAAAGCAGGGAGGGGATGCAATCGAGGATACATTTCTTCGAGATGACTTTTTATACTAGATAAGTATAAATCTTTTGACACAAGATATTTAAGGGTATAAAAAAATATTTTGCTATAAGAGCTAACTATGGAACAACAACTTTAGCCTATGCAGATGACGTGACAACAATATTTATTTGGAAAAAAGATGAGGTTATATGTGGTATGTTTTTTTAAGCGTATCAAAATCTTTTCGAAAAAGTTGGGACTACTACTAAATATAAAAAAAATATGATTAGGACACATTTAAGAAATGATCTCATACAAAAAATTACATATGTTTCATATGTTCATACCTTAGGAGTATATTGATTAAAATGCTCCGGAAAAAATCAAAAGAATTAATAGTTTAAAACGATAAGAAACTATCTTTGACAAAAGAGGGTCTCTGGATGAATGTAGTTGATAAAATCAAAAATTGGAACACAAAAACAATTTTGAATATTTTGTACATAATGAAAGTTTGTCCTTTAATCAAAGTACTTTACATTATATTACTATGTAGTCAAATATAATGGTTTAGACAGGGATTTAAAAAAAATATAATAGGCCTCAGCATGCAAAAACTAAAATGCATTAGGTCTTATTTGTCCGAAATTGTTCCTAAAAGTGGCAACTTAAGATTTATACAAAGATTGATATCGAATGGCCAAATGAGGATAAAAGTTATCAAATAAGATGTGGAATATGTATTTCATAATGAATTTTGTACTTTATGTTTATTAGCAATTTTAAAAATAAGGCTTACAGTAGATGGGAAGACAATGTTCGTTGGGTCTAAAGCAGTTATATAAAAAAATGAAAAGAATTTGTTTGGATAATGACGTCAAAAATGGTACGTGAATAAGCATGAGAAAATGTACATTAATAAAAAACATTATATCTTTAGTATAAGTGATTTTTGTGGTGTGAGATGCTCGTTGGGAGAACAGCATTAAGGAATATTATCAAAAACAATGGATCAACCCAAAAAATATTCAGGTACAAACGGTCCCATTTTGAAAATATTTTTTCATTATTGACTTTCATAGACATTAAAAGTACTTGAATTTTTTTACCAATATGTGGTCTTTCAAAGGGTTGAAATAGAAGAAAAATCAAAAACTGTAATGTCAAAATGATCGTTGAGTAATTGCAGAACCCATTTTTAAACTCTGACTAATGATGGTTTGGGTATAGATTGTTTTATGGCACTCTGGAAGTGTCCAATGTATTTTCGAACAAAACAATGTGCGGATTTTGAAAAGCTTTTCCAGAGAAGGTAGTTCGTATTTTGTGGGAATGCCCAAAAATAAAATGAACTATTGAGTCTGCTATTATTACGCTAAAGCCACTTGATTGTGATGCTGGAAAAAAGGATTCTTTGGCATGTTTATGCTACTAAATAGGAGGAAAATTGACTTTAAATGATAAAAATTGAGCAAATGATTTACGCAAAGAGAACATGGCTCATGCAATTATGGTTCAAGGACATTATGCCGAAGGCCAAATTTGTACAAAAATGATTTTTTAAGTATTGATATATGTGATAGCATATATTAATTCAATTTAAAATAACAAAATATGATGTAGGTATATGTATAGGTCAATTAATAAGTATTAATTTGTAGAAATATATTTTTTTAAATTATATTAATTAATGATCAATATATAAACACAACATAGAAACTAATATCAATTAGTTAATTTAATTTAGTTAGTTTAATTCCATCAATTAATGTATTTATTTACAAATTTAATAACTAATGAAATGGGGCTAACAAAATTATTATGACACCTCATATAATTACCTAATTTGTTAAATTGTGGTGCGTATAGGTGGGGCCAACTCAATGAGAAGGTTTTAAGCCCTCTACGATTTTAGGTAAAGATTGGAACTACATTCCATCATTCTTTTTTTGTTTTGTTTATTTTATGATAAATAAGTACTATAATTAAAAATAATAATTAAATCACCGTAGCTCATAGACAACGCGCTCGGGATAAATTATTCATTGAACTTAATCTGCGTAGGTTCGCGTCAAAGTGATTCCAAGAGAAATAAATAAAATTTATGTATATGGACACAAAATTTCAGGTTAGATGGAGTAAATGTAAGACTATAATGTTTACTTATACTTAATTAGTTCAACTACATCTAACCAATTAAATAAACATTAAATATATATATACATTCTGAAAAATAACACTAATTAATTTGCCTATATGACATATAGTATTCAAATAATACTTATTCATCATATTTTTATTTTAAATTGAATTAAGATGTGCATTGCATAAATCAATTTATTAAATTTTGTTTTTCGCCCTAATTTCCAAAATGGTAACTTGGTGAAATTTCCGTTCGGCTAATTGTCCTTCAGGCAAAATGGGATTGATAAATAATCCGTCAATTGATCGCTCATGTGCAATTACACATTCGAAAGCTTTTTCTTTTTTTTCACTAAAATAGCATTATCTTCAATTAAATTAATGTTTAATTGACAATTCAAATAATATTTTTCCTTCTTTTGGATTAAATAAATACATTCATTTTTAAATCAAAATCTTTTTTGCTAAAATATAAGCCTTATATATAACTCAAATCATAAGCTTAATGATGTGTTTAAATGGATGGAAATTGAGTAATTTTTATCTAATGTAAATTCATATATGGACATTTCAAGGAACACCAGAAGAAGCCGGAAGCTAGACTTATGGTACTCCTTCATTGAGAATCCCGTTAACATCAGCTGTTTATTAAATAATTTTAAGGGACATAATGTATTTATTTCAAGATGAAGAGAACCTTCAACATTTTAGTTAACATTAGTACAGGGAAAATATTATAAAATTATATTTTAACATATACAGAATGGATACCCAAAACTTGAACTAAATTTAATTGAGGTTTTATACCCGTTATTTTTATTTACGAGGTTTCATTAAGCAACCAAACGACAGCTGAAACAAAAATAAATGAGTTTTGTTTTTATCCCATGTCTCGAAGTGTAACAATGTCCGATTAACAACAACAACAAGACAACACGTGTGCAACTTGCCACTGCGCCTGTGTCAGTGCCAAGAAAGCTGGAAGGGCCGTTAGTATATTCATCCAGACGGCATTTAACATCAAAAAGGCAATTATAACCTCATAAAGCCAAGAAGACCCAAAACTTCTGAAAAACACAGTATCGGTTACTTCTGGCATGCCTCCATGTGTCCATATTATACCTCCGGCCTAATACAAAAACTTTGCACTTTAGAGAGTCATATACTAAAAGGTATGCCGCACCTCTCATCCCAATTCAGAATCCCTCCAAGCTGCCATCTGAGCTGGTACACTATGGATGCGGCCTTTATCGTCAAAAGCTTCAAATCTGTTCTCCGGCGGGTCGAAGCTGTTTGCTTGTAAAAGAGCTAATATTAAATAAGAATATAGCTAAATATACAGGGTCCTACAAATAAATCCAGACTACCTTTGACTGCATCCTGATCATTAAGGGAAGCAAGTAGAGGTTTGAAATTTTATTTCCATGTTCTAATAATACAAACGGAAAAAAATCATTGAATGTTTTTGCCATTTTTGTCAATCATTCGCTCAAAACGAGGCCTAATGAATTTGCAGACCTTTATCACATCCACGAGGGGAGTTTATTCCAGTACTTGATGATGAAGGTCTTCAAGGAGTCATTATGAACTCATTCTCGAGTCAGTGTCCTGGAGACTTTTGTACAGCTTACATGGCACTTTTTGGCAAGAGTATCAATCAGAGTCCAAGGGAATGACTTCAATGAACGTTTCAGGCCACACCAGAAATATGAGTGTACGTTTTTTATCTCTCCAGGACTTGGGGACTTTTCTTTTATATGCCCCTTCCTCCTTCCAGCGATTGTAGCCATCGTAGACTTCGCTCTGCGGATATCATAGCTGAATATACTTTGGGCTATGTCCCTCACAAGAAAATTCGATGATGGTTTTACTCTGGGTCTCAACATCGTAAGTACTTGCATTGAATTAAAAGTTGCACAACTAACTTAAGGCTCAATCTCACTTTAAAATTGAAATTACCAATTTAACCGATTAATGAATGAGGTAGTTAAAGATGGTCTAGATTTACCTGAACGACCGTGTAGCAAACCTTATCACATTGGTTTTGAGTTGTCTTGTCCGTAATATAGAAAAACCACATTTTCATTCCGTAATTTAGTTTTGTGTCTCTACACTGTATATTATAACTATATTATGTTTTTTTATATTACACCTTAAGTAGGAGGAACTTAGCTTTCAGAGAGAGAACAGGATACTATTACCACGACGATCTATAAAACAATGAACATAATATCAAAATAGAACAATAATGCAAATAGTTTTTGCTTTTATAATCTTAAAGCTATTAATTATCTTCACATTTTTCCCATCCTATAAATACGTTTGATTAATGCTATATAATTCATTAATTATAAAAATAAATAAATATTAAAAAGTTATTTAGTTATTCACGTGTAGCATTAAAAAACTCCAGTCTTAAGTATGTAAACATATAATTTATACAAAATACCATAAATTACACTATTTATCAACATGTGCAAATATGTTGTATGAAAGCTTCTCATATAGTATTACTACAAGTCATACATGTATTTGAGTAATTATAAGCATTTTGTCACTTTTTTTATTGAGAGTTCCTTAGTTAAAAAAGGTTCAATGTTATATTTAAAGAACTGATTTTTTAACGAAATTGTAGTATGCGTAAAACCCACGTCTAACATAATGTCAGGAGAAATATGGTAACTTTGAGAGAGGAAATATAAGCTGACAGAGATAACTACAATGCTCCTTATTTTTCATTTGATTTCATTACGTTTGATTTTTTTAACAGTAATAATATCTTGCATATACGATTTTTTTTTAATTTACACTCACGCCGACTTTGACAATTTTTACATTTCTAGTTATATCTTGACTATTTTGTTAAAAAAAAGTTTTCCTAGGTTAAAATAATTTATGATCTTATAATTTATTCCTCCCTTTTTGAAAATTCAAACTTATTCCACGGTGTTACCTCGCTAACACAAAAACTACCATTTGTATTTTGCTATCAATTCCTTCGTCTCACTTGATACCTCCTGGCTATTTCATAATGTATTATTTTAATAAATACACAAAGAAATAAGTTATTCTATACATATACTCCGTTTCCAAAAGGAGAGGAATACAATTTCTTGTTGATCCCTCGAAATAAAAGCTCTTATATATATCGGCCATCTTATAATTGATATAATTTTTTTTTTTGGCTATCATATACAGGGTGCATGAATAAAATCTGCCGCTTCAAAAAACAACAACTGCAAGCTTATTTTATAATATTTATTGATAAAATATAAACGAATATCATTATTAGGATATAGAGCAGCTATCTATTCAATGTAGCTGCCGTTTGCGTCCAAACCCCGCTCAATGCAGCTACGAAACCGAGAACAGGCATTTTGGATCTGCGTTGCTTCTATCTCACTGAATTTCTCCTTGATGTAGGTGATGAGAGACTGTTTGGTGTTATGGGAGGAGCGATTGGTCATGTTCTCGACGTAAGACCAGACAAAGTAGTCCAACGGGTTCAAATTCGGTGATGATGGAGGCCAAGAGGAGAAGGGTACAAACGCAAAAGCATTGCTTTTCAGCCATTCTTGTGTCTGCTTAGCTTTGTGGGCCGGAGCCTAGTCCTACTGCCACATCCACGGCCTATCGCTGGCAACAGACTTACCATGGCTCTCATAGAACGCTGGGTCCTCGTCGATGATGTCCCTGACCTGGTTGATGAAGGTGACGTCCCAGACAATCCTGCTGCTCTTCTCCTCCTTCTTCTTCCTGTCAACAACGTCAATCGGGTCCGATGACTCTTCCAGCTGCTTCCTGAGACTTCTGACCGTTCTAACTGGCATTGACAGAAGGCCAGAGATGTCAGCATTGCTTAATTTCATGTGATTACTAAGCATAATCTTAGTAGCAGCGCACCTACGATCTCTCTCATTGAACATAATGACTTTTCTTGGGCACTTGAAATGATGATATCGCTACAAGTGGTAAACAGCTGATGGAGTAATGTCGTCTTTAAAACGTGGCAGATTTTGTCCACGCACCTTGTACAAATACAAATGTATAGGCCACGCTTTTAATAAAGCATTAATCAGTAATATTATAATACACCATTTAATAAAAAACGACGACCAGCCGACAGGGGAATAGGGGGGTACCAATTTAAAGATTTTGTAGGTTGGGGGAGGGGAGAGATTGAGTATTGGATATTTGGGGATCCACTATATTAAGAACTGATCACTATTTCACTGATCGACAAAACCGTTTTAAAATGAAGTATATCAATAATATATTATCGTTTTGCAAAGGGTTGCTTCGTTGCACCTTGCAAAGTGATTTCCTCATTATTATTAACGGATTGCAATAATTGAATTTCAACGATCTGCTCTCATAGTCACCAAGAAATAAAAAGATAGAAAGACAAGGTATGACGTGAAGAAAAACTTATACGATGTAGCCTCCTACCAATAAATGTACGGGAATAAAAACTTATTCAGTTAGCAATGAATTATTTTATTTGATTGATGACTTCATTGATATAATCATAAAATATTTTTAATGGATTTCTAATATGCAGCATTAAATATGATTTATAGTTAATATCAATTATAATATGTTTATTAAGGAAATGATTTAAATAATCCAGTTGCTATCCGAGTATTTACATCACAAATGATGATAATGTTCAACCATTTGGTTGCTCAAACATGAAATATTTATATTTTATAAGTTCGGATATTGAAAAAGACTAAATGTCCATGTTATAATGATATATTTGCTAATAACAATGAAAAATGAAGTTAAGAAGAATTATTTTTATGGCTATAGACAAGGGTTTTCGAAAATTACTGTAAGTATGTGGAGCAATGGTCCATTTTTTTAGAGAGAAAGTATTTGAAAAACTAGATATATGATTTCCATATAAAATTATTTGCACCAATTTATTCCTCCTTTTATACAGAGATATATATTGATGGATGAATGGAGTATGGAGTTTTCCTTTTAACTATTTAACGTCATGACATTTTGCAAACAGGCTATTTTGCCTTAACAGTAGTTGTAGTTTAAATAAATCCATTATTTTTCGTATATATGGCTTTAATTATGTTTATGACATTTTATTTTCTGATCGGTTTACTAGAGATTGTGCTTGAAAGATCAGACTTCATACTAAAAAAACTTAAAAAGCAGTTTTGTGATTGTGTAAATCTGTATTGTTTGAACGCGCGTCTAAGATGGACAGTTAGCAAAGATAAAATACTTCATATTTTACAGTTTTTCTTCGATAAAGGCCAAAACCCAAGCCAGCCGGCTGAAAATGTGAGTAATGTTTATGTTCTGATACTGTTACAGACAGTCACGATGAGTTTTGGTGTCGTGTACTCCGTTCCGATCATTTTGATGTTAAAGAGGAAGGCCAATTGTCGAAAAGGTGAATTAAATAAAGGAAATCGTCGAGTACGATCGTCTTTTAAGCACTGTTTCAATTATCAAGGTGATACAAAATAATAAAAAAGGGTAAAAATCTAATAAAAATAATTGATTTCTTTTTATTACACCTAATGTATGAATAAATTAAGTTTATAAGTCGGCATAGTATATTTTTGGGTTGAATATGTCATGTTTATTGCTAAAAAACGCTTTAAATGAGTTAAATATTTATAGTTAGGTTCTTGCCTCATAACACACTAGTTTGTCAATCCATAAGTACTTTCCAATATGAATAAATGAATAATTTATCATGTGTAATGATAATTGATAATGGAAAAGTGATTAGCACTTCTTCCATTCGAATCATTGTCATGTTTGCTTGATTATTTTTTTCTTATTATACTCATTTTTACATATTTTGTCTCTGGTTCGAACTCATTATATAGTGAGATTTTGGTCATAGACTTGCTTAGAAAATTTAGGACATAATTTAATTATTATTTTTTTAACAGAAAAAAAAATATTTAATGCATTACACTATTTATTAAAAAGTCAAAAGGGAACATTAGTTTTAATAAAAACTAATAAAAAACCACGTATAAACTTCAATTATATATGTATTAAATTGAAATATTATTATTTAGTAAAATGGCTTAATGGCAAAATGTCCTTAGGCAAAATAGTTTAGAGAGAAAATATCTAGCACCTTGAATTTTGAATTATTGGTCCATAACAATTAGTGCTAGAACTTGGTAATAGACAAATTCTTTGTTCGGTTGAGTATTAACTAATTTTTTTGAAAGATTTTGATCCATATTTATGTCCAAACTACCATCTAAGACCGTAAACTGAAAATTAATTGTTATAAAATTGTGGACCAACTTTTTTGGTATCAATTTATAGACCGTTTTTTGTTCTCATGGCATATTTAACTTAATATGACGTCATTGTACCATTTTTTACAATTTTGAAATTAATTTGATGTCATCAATATATTATCCATAGAATCAGTCTGGACCAAATTTTAAATTTGACCGACCTAGAATTTTTTTTTTTTTTTTGTAACTCAATCTAGGCCAAATTTTTCTCAGAAATCGATTTTGACCTAACTTTTCTTTAAAACTGGTCGAAACCAAACTTCTTTAAAGGAGCAAATTCAATTAATCGAAAACTGTAACGGTTTTAGATAGGTCCCAACACTAATTATGATGTGTCCATTAAGTTCTATTACAGATTTTAAGTGTTTTTATATCATAAAAATATTTATTTTATTTTAGAAATAAGACATATTAATAAAATATTGCAGGCGTGTGAATATAGCATCCAACATGTATACAGGTTGTGTTGTATACAGTTATCCCTGATGTAAACCATATATATATATTTGATATAAAAATAATAATGTAGTCGTATAAATGAACTATTGCAGGCGTGTCCGTGCATAATAAGAGCCAATTTTTGTTTGTTTTTGTCATTGGTCTTTTGTGTACATATTAGTGAGCACTCTAAAGACTAAAGTAGTATCAGTCATTCTGACATATCATTTTTTTTTCAAACTCTTTTTATTATTTTTTCATTCTTGAGGACAGAATGCGAAAATTTTGAAAAAATCAATCCAAATATCTAGTTTTTAGTTGTAGATTTCACAAATGATTGTTACTGAAATTGAATTATCTGAAAAAAAAATTAACAAAAAATATTTGTGGACAAAGTATCTGCTGATGTTCAGAGTGGGATTTTAAAAGAATAATAATTTTAGGATTATGTATATTACAATTTATTTCCAAAGATTAATGCAGAAACTTACATATCTTTTGCTTTTACATAACGGGTCTATAATGAAGTCAATCATTGAAACCAACCACTTTTAGTTTCAACCACAGCCTCCAAACTGGACCTCCCTTTGACCTCGGCATTGGTAAGGAACTCCTTATCCATGTTGGGTAGTGCCTCGAAAATGGAAGCCTGCGAGGAGACAACAATGTTATGTGCACGTCTATTGGACTCACTCTCCAAGATGCATCACACATAGCAGTTCGAGTTCTTCTGCTCTGATGAGCCACATTTCCATTTCCCAAAATATAAAGGTATTAAAAACTTTGGTTTTTCATTAATAAATCCGATTTCAATGAACCAATTTGGACAAACGGTACTAATTGAAAATTATATCATAATAATAAATCAAATCATCATCAATTTTATCTTTTCAGCATGATTATCTATGGAGTTATTTGCAAGGCCTTTGTATTCGAAGGATATCTCAAGGATTTTGTATTATTCTTCAACAGGTGTATAAGCTAAATCTGATAAGTACATTTTCATATACATAGATTTCAAAGGAGCAAAGATATGGATGTCTAAACTTCTTCCAGATTTAAAATCCACACTGAATATAAATCCCAATTGTGTAACTCTTTTTGTGTTCCCAAAAATTTTGAATTTGAAAAAGAACATATTGATATATTAAAAAAATTATTCAAAAAGAAAATTGGGAGTTATAACAAAGTTAAAGAAAGAATAAGCAATCAGGGATAATATGATTTTCACTCAGGAAAAACCCAGTCACCACGGTAATATTTAATTTTAAAGAAGTCCTTGAAAAAAATATGCAATACAAATATTTTTACTAAGTAATTTTTTGGAACATTTCTCCAAAATCTGAAAAATTAAATAAAAGACAATGTACTAAATTGCAATATTACTGATTAACTGTATTTTTTCTATTTTAAACCGTTTTGTTCTTTGTTAAATGGCATTAAGTCATTTGTATATAAAAAGTCCTACTAAATTTTTTTGAAATATTTTTTTCATTTTAAAAATTTTTGATTTATTTTATAAGACTTGGCTAATATTGATTTCCTCATAAGGGTCATAATGGTTAATCTCATCAAAATTGCCACTTTTTTGTTAATCTAACTAAAAAAACTATTTGTAATTTTTTTAGTTATCAAGGTCATTAAACGCTTGTGAACAGACAGATATGCAAATAGCTACATTTCAGTTAAATATTTTTACTGTTCTTTAAAACGTAAAAAAGGATTTAACATAAATATTTTTTTTAAAAGTTTAACTGAAATTTGAATTTTACTAACTAGCTGTAATATGTAGTATACAATATGTGGATGTCATTAAAACAAAATCACATTTTTCTCCAAAAATATATAAAATTTAGAAAACTTTTGGCCCGTTCAGATATCTCTAAATATTCATAAAAATTGTTCAAACTTTGTGGATCGTATTTTTTATTTATGAAAAGGAAAGCATTTGAACCCTCCAATTTTTACTTTTCCACAAAAAGTGATTGAATTGTCACCCTAATGTACAATGATGGAAAAAAGTTATTGAATATAACTTTAACATCGAATAGATGAAAGGAACTAATTAATAATTCCAAATTATTTAAAATTACAAGAAAATATTTTTTATTCAGTTTTTGGAGCATACAATCAGGATTACTTTCCACCAGGCCAAACCTGTCCCCAATTTTGCCAAGACAAAAAAAAATGCTGTTTTTCTCCTTTCTTTTCTCCATCGAAAATCAAGATGTACCCCTTCTGATTTTTCCCATTTTATTTTTCTCGTTTGATAACTTTGAAAGGAAAAGTTTAATGTATAGTTTTTTTTAAAAAATATTGTAATATTTTTGTAATTGTGTAAACATAATCATTAAGAAAATATATATTGGTGTTTCTAGAAAGGTCTTAAAAAAGGATGGTTTTCCAGAAAAACTTTGTATCAAATGAATCCACCTTCTTAGAATTTACTGATGAGCTCTGTAACTCTTGGCTCCCAATTTAAAAGCTCCAAAGATATTTTGAAAATAAACTTTTAAATATGACTCTGCTTCCTACAATTTAAGTTATTATGTCCAGTTTACTAGATAACAATATATTTGTCTTTGAAACATAAATGGAAAAAACCGGAGGAGAGAGAATGTATTTTCTGTAAAATTAAAAAAGACACCCCGGAACCATTTTTATCAGAATATAAGCATACTGGAGTCAAGTTTTGGAGATATTCTAAGAGAGATTAAGAGTTACATTAAAATCAAATCATTTTTGTTTAATCTAACTATATTGTTCCCCATCAATGATTTATTAATTTTATCATAATCAAAATAGCGTTCATACTTTATAAATTAAAAAGATCAAGGACTTTCCTTACGAGGTGATATTTTAGATTATGCATAAAAGATTTGTCGTATTAATTAAATTTATAATTTCCTAATTTTTTGTAAAACCAATAATGTATATTGTACAAGAATTTTTATTTATTTTTATAATTAATAAACAATAAAGTAGAATAAAGTTGTACTCTGATGAACTCTCTTAATCATTTATGTATCCGTCCTTAGCGGCAATGGTTGCTTCCAGGCGGCGGCAGAAGGTCTCACTCCCGCTGTGGATTTAATCCTATGGCATGGTGTCCCAGTGCTGGACGACAGTAGTTTTAAGGGCCTCAGTGTTTGGATGACGGACACTGCAGGCCTTCATCTCAACATACCCAAAAGGTGTAGTTGAGGGACTTGGCATCAGGGCTGTTGGGTAGATTGGCTTCTTTCATTGATGATGTCAAAAGTATCATCTCTACCCTCACAAGACTCTTTCCACCCATTTTTTTAAAAAGCTTTCTGCTGTGAAACCCCGACATTTCTTGCATTGGCCCTCATGGATTTTAGAGGATTAGCCTGGGCTGTTATCTTAACTCTCCCGGATCCAGTTTGTCCTTATTGATAGAGCCATTCTTCCTCTGTAACGTTTCAAAGTTGATGATGGGATACACGGCGGTCCTTGAGACCCCCAACTACTTTGAGTGGGCGAATGGAAATTTGTCGATCACGTTTATGAGTCATTTTTTTTACTTGTACCTAAGACAAAGAGTTCAAGTTTCTTTTGTTTTGTAACAATTCTTTATGCTTTAATATATCAAAATATGAATTAATTTCAACCAGTCAACCTTCATTTATTATTTAATTAGTTAATGTTCAGATTTCAATGGACCATCCGGTATAGCAAGCATAAATAATTAAAAACCTACAATCTACTAACTAGATTATGCTAATAATGATACCAAATTTTGAATTTCCTAGCTTGAATACTGGCAAAGATATATGTAGTCATCCAAATATTAAAAGTTAAATATCTCAGTTAAAGCTTGTTTCCAGATAAAATATTGTCGCGCTGGGTCAACCATATATACTTATAAGATACTACTGGTAGTAGCCAGTATTGTCATATAAATTAAGAATCAACTAAAAGGCAAATTTTGCTTCTTTGATATAGAAGATACTTCCTACCCAGTTTAACTCACCGTATGAAAGGAGGACATAATATTAATTTAGTCCCTCGAAGCTCACTAACAAAAACAATCAGCGTTTATATTTATTCAAACCTTAGCATATGCATATGAATTATCACACAAAAACAAACAGAAACAGTGATCCATACTCGATGATATACCCACATTAAGGTGTCCCAAAAAAAAATGATATGTTTCATAAAACTTGTACTTTTTTATTATAAGCTTTCTCAATGTAAAGCTACTTTCGCAAAAATAAAACAGATATCTTAAAAATTTCTACCAACGCTGGAGGGTTAAAGAATTACTCGATTTTGAAGTGAAAAACTGCTACAAATTTTATTGATTCAGAACATGAAGACTTTAAATTTCCGTGAATATGACTAATTCTATGAGTTATTTTATTTTATTTGACCTATATTTTCATTCTGATACAACAATGCATTTAAACAGTTAAAATTTTTATTAAAATATTACACAATATAATGGAAAAATAATTCGTTAAAACATGTTGGCAAAGGAAAATAAATAGACTATTATAAAATAAAGCACAATCAATAGTACTAAAAATAAATATTTAGAAATAATATTAGTTCGACGATGAACTAAAAAAAAAAAAAAAAAACATTAAATTTTCAATAAAAAATTTGCATAATGATTAGCATTATGTAAAATTATATCGAGGTTGTTTTCTTTTACTGTCCGTAATTTATAGGCTCTTTATTGCATTTCAATAATAATTGCATCAACTTTCTTATTATTTAAAGTAGAGAGGCAATCCTTTTACCCAGTTGTGTACTGAATAATGTACGAACCAATTTAATAACGTACCCAGAAATTTTAGTAAAGATTTACATTCCCACAAAAATATGATCGTTTTTTTTTTTATAACATTGATAGAAGAAGCAAATTCCCCGTTCCTCCTTAAAATAATTGGCAGCAAACTTCGAGAGTCCCGGATACTACTCTGTATTTAAATTATCTTTCGCTCATAGTAAAAACTTATTGGTGATTTCCTTAAGGCTTTACTGGCTACTTTTTTTAATGTTGCGTCGTTTAAAATATTCTTTGAATGGTGTAAAGGTATGTGTACATACGTGTTCTCAAGTAAGAAGTACTAATTTAACTTTATTTTAGTCTAAAAGGGACGAGAGTACGTTTTACTGAATTGTTTCTTCCAAAAATAGATAAATAAAAAACAAAAGTCATTTTATTCATTAGACAATCTGTCGAGTTAACATCCGCAGCAATGTCAGAGTTTATGATACACACAATATTTTTGTTAATGCAACCTCTAGTTGGCATCTCCTGTTGTAAAGATAATTCAAACTTTTTAACTATTTCAGTAGCACCATAACAAAAAAACAACAACGCATTGAGTATAATGATAATACTATGAAATATCCTAAAGTCGTAAATGTGAGCTTAGCTGAAATACCATGTGGTTTAGCTTTCACAATTGATTTGAATGAATCTTCCATTAGTCGTCATATTCCCACTTTTTAATCCAATAGAAATTCAAAGATTTCCGTAAAAAAGCAAAATCCACTACACCAAAACCCCCGAAGTTCAAAGGCTCTTTGGTGGTGTATGTTTTTTTGTTTTTATTAATAATTTCAAGTAGGATTTTTCTAAACATAATATTTCTCTAGCGATATTGTTGTTGAAATGCGTAACACGGAAGAGGTGTTTTACATTAGGAATAATATCAATATTCCATGCCCTGATCCTATCCCATTTTTTTGAATGGAAGGAAGAGAAATAAGAAGTTGTTTTCTTAATTATCTTACAAATCTCTTTCTCATTCATTTCGCAACTTCCTTTGTCTATCCAATATCCAAAGAGTTGTAACTTTGATTTCAATTTAAGATTAGGACAAGCCTTTCTAAGTAACCCGTTATAAGGACTAATAATTTCAGTATCCTCTTCATTCAACAGCAAACGGGATAATTTAGAGAATGAAGATGAGACTCCAAATGTCTTTTGGATTGATTTTATTGTCTCATACGGACTACCGCAAAATATCATTGTTTAGTCGTCTGCATAACATATACATTTTAAATTTGTGTGTGGCAACTGAAAGCCTTTTATTCAATCCCAGTGATCTATTTCTTGGATTAGCCAATCAAGGCATACAATGAAAAGTATTGAGCACAGAGGATCTCCCTAACGAACGCCCCTGTTGTTCCAAAAATATTCGAATTTGTTATTGCAGCATTCAATCATTGATCTCAAAACAGAATTATAGTTTTTGAACTTTTTTTCAGCCTCAAATATCTTTATCATCTGGGTTAGGTTCCGGGTATGAATTAATAAATTCAGAAAATCTCCCTATTCAATCCCCAAGATTTTGATATTTTTTTCATCAACCCTCAAAAAGATGTTGACTGCTTTAATTTTGAATTTTTCCCTGATATCAAGTTCAAAGTTTGGAATGTATTTTACCCTCATACATACAGATTTCATTTGAACATTGGGACCTTCAATTTTTGTGACAAAGCATTTTGAAGTGCTTGCAAACGGGGACGCAAGTCCATTACAGTTCTTGTATAGAAAGATGCGTAGCCAAAGCCATAGCGTGTTTGAGCGCCGTCTATTTCATCCTACGTAAAACCAAAATGAAGTGCAGCATTGTACACTTCAAGAAGTTTCATGTTTACATTATTAAATACACATTCGTTGTCTTCTTCAGTTAAAGAGATAATAAACGTTTCCATGCTAAAATGAGAGCTTAGATAAATTATTTTAACGGTATCGTCAATATTCTTCTTTTGATAAAGCCTTTGCATAACACATTTTAGTCTTAATTAATTGAGAAAGTATTGTCAGGAGGTCGTTCAGTGGGATTTTCATTCATTATAAATGCCTATAACTACTTTCCTTCTCAATATATAGACAATAAGTATAATAATAATTTTAATGTTAGAAAAGAAAGACCTTCACTGTCTATATACACACGGAACTAATTCTGCATAAAATTTACAAACAACCTCACCCAGAGGGGTAACGGTGAATAAGCTGAGTAAGAGAGGCAATAGATTCAGAAATGCAGATATTATAAACCAAGATCCAACGTCTTCCATATAATTAAGGATTTTCAATAAGAATATTTCAAAACTTGACAAACTGTTGGTAAGGTTGATGATTCTATATATCCGTACAGCTTTTAGTAGCAGGTTTAACTTAACCCATAATGTACATTAAAGTTGATATATTTATAACTCAAATGATAATTTTTATGCAGAAAAAGGTCTTAATTAATCAAAAATTAACCTAAAATATAAATGAAATCATTCATGTGTTGAAAAAATAAAATTTGTAGCAATTTTTCAATTCAAAATTGAGTATATCTTTAAATCTCCAAGGCTGGCTGAATGAATAAGATATCTGTTTGATTTTTGTTATGTTAGCTATATATTAAAAAACTTCATTATAAAATAGTACAGGTTTCATGATAACAATTTTTTTTTGGGACACCTTGATGCACAAACATGCTATAGTTGATTAATACAACTACATTGTTTTGTCTTGGATAAAAATATGTTAATGATATAACATAATCAGAGGGTATTATTTACATGGCTCTCTGTGACTGTTTTTTATACATAGAGATACACTATTGTGCATTAATATTGATTCGAAAAGTACATCTTTGCAAAATTTAAGACATATTAAGCCTAATATAATTATTACTACGTTTTTTTAATGGAATGAGTGTTTACAATAATTTTCTGAAGACTCTCATTAAAAGAGTTTTGCATAAATCGTTACATGTGTGCCAACATCGTTAGGAAAGGAAATAAAAATGTAAAAGTGGGAGGGGTTTTTGTAAAGTTGCCAGATCGAATTAATAACTTCTAGTATCCCTCTAATCAAACAAAACAAACGCTCATATAAGAAGCTTGCCAAATTTGAAAAAATGTTTCTTCTAAATTGCAACATATAAAATTGTACCAAATCATCCGCCGTCATGGTCATGACTACAGAAACAAAAAATAAAGCCATTGACGTCTTACTAATAAAACAAACTATTAAGAATCAATATTAAATTTAGTTTGACGAATGAAAATAATTTTTTGAGAAAAAGGATGCAATGACTCAATCCTATCAAAAATCTTTGTAGGATATGCCAGATTGGTCAAAGACTCAGGGGCAAGCCTGCTTAAGAAATCAGGATTCAACATGTGTTCTTATGCAATCTATAAGCCAAAAAGTCTGGGTGTTTAAGGATCATGTTCGTGATTTAATCATCAATAATTACCATATTTCCGAAATGGCGAGACGAATGCCATCCACAATAAGTTTGGGTCTTAAAAAGAAAAGAATACAAAGAAGCTTTTCCCAAATATTTTCCAACGTATGTCCGTAATCTTCCTTCAGATCATGAGCATGGATAATTTTTGCCATTGAATTTGTGTGGAACCAACTTCGGTGTTGTTTTCATGAAGATTGGAGAATGTGGAAAATTTGAAATAGACTCACAAGTATATGATATCTCAAAAGATCTTATGGAAGGAACCGGCTCTGCTCTCTTTGATCATATTGCTTCTTGTCTGGCAATGTTTGTTCACACTCGTAAATTCAAGGCAAAAATTTGCCACTAGGTTTTACATTCAGCTTTCCATGTAGACAATAAGATCTTGCTGTTGGTGAACTCATCAGTTGGAAAAAGGGATTTAAATGCTTAGGAGTGGAAGGTGAGGACGTCCTTACCCTATTAATGAAAGCCGTAAAGAAAAAAGACGATATAAACGTGGATACTGTAGCAATACTTAATGATACGACAGGTTGTCTCATGTCATGTGCTTGGAAGAATCCAAAATATCGAATTGTTCTTACTATCGGAAATGGAACGAATGCCTTTTATCTAGAAGAGTAGGAAATTGTGGATCCATGGGACTGAGATTCGAATGAACTTCAATATATGTATGATTATCAATACGGAATGGGGTACATTTGGAAATCATGGAAAATTAGACTTTATTCAAACGAAATGAGATAAAAAAGTTGATCTATAAATCCAGGTAAAAAAAAATAGAAAAAAAATCTTGAATGTAAATTGGTGAAGTCGTACGTCAAATCTTGGTAAATTTATTGAATGGAGGTCTAATTTTCAATAGTTGTAACAAACAAAATGTTTTTGAAAGAGGAATATTCTTTATAAAGTATGTTTCAGAAATAGAATCAGATCAATTTGGAGATAGAACTTTATGTCGTAAGTCTCTTCAAGACTCGGGCAACGAGGATGCAAGTGATAAGGACTGTTCTTCCATTCGCTACGTTTGTGAAAAAGTATCTCGGCTTAGAGGCTTCATTTACAGGTATTGTAGTATTACTCAAGAAAATGAATTACAAGGGACGTAGTAATCGCCATTGATGGTTGTGTCTGCAGATTTCATCCTCATTTCCCCAATATCATGAGATCAAGAATATATCAATTAATGGGTATTGATTATAAGTTTGATTTCATGTTATCAACTGATGGTTCTGGAAGAGCTCTTGTCACTGCAAATCTTTTTGAGACAATTTGCAAGCTTATTTAAAGTCCGTTAAAATTATTAGTATAGTTCGAAAATGTTTTTATCGTTTGTATTGAATATTTATGCACATAATTTGTTTTATTCAATTTATTTGGAGATGCATTTTTTTTAACATATTGTTTACGCTATATTCAGTTATTATTTTTATCAATTAAGTATAAAACTTATGTTCATTATTATTCAATAGTCTTTAGTAGGTTAAGAAAACTTAAACAAGATATTAATTTAATACTATAAAAAGGTATATTTAGTCAACCCGTGTGGTTCACTAAAATATGAAAACTTTTGATTATAAACTTCAACAAGATACAATATATTAATTAACTATAGAATTTCGACAAAATTAATATTATAAATATAAGATGTTTGTCTGAGCTTTCTGAATAATGCAGCTGCCTTGCTCTTGGAGACGCATAATTGTTTTAAGTGCGCAAATAGAAATTTGTAAATAACGTTCAAATGTGTTTTTCTCTACTTTTACGTAAGCTATAGAGCTCTGGTTTGATTTGTTTCGTAAATAAATGTTTAAGCTTTATTATATATAGAAATATGAAATAATTTCCACCACTTAACCTTAATTAATTATTGAATTAGATCAGATCAGATTTCAATAGACCACCCGGTATACTTGCATCATAATGATAAATATTGTAATAAAGGAGTTACCTATGTTCTCTTATTTTTGCTGTCTATACATTAATCAGACTCTTGGAAGTTACACTGTTGTATTCAAGAAGCAATAACTTATTTGAATATTTAATATTATTAAGGATATAGCTATTATATGCATGCTATATCTAGAAAATCAAATAATTTTTTAGATTAAATCCTGATGTTTACTTGCAATCTTAATTATATGAAGCAATTATTTGATCCATGAGATCAACTCCCCATTGCCTTTTGGTATGATCGATCATTCCATCCCATTTTCTGAGATTAATCCTACCCATAAGAAATCACGAATGTCTTGAGTAATCTTAATTTTTATATCTATTGAGCTTGATTTAATTTTGTGGTTCGAGTAGTACGGTGTTGAGTAATATTAAATTTGTTTCATAATTCTTTTTGTAAATTGTCATCATTGTCGTCCAATGGGATAATATCCTTCGAAGTGGTCCTCATAAATATTTGTTTCTCCATAGGTATCTTCCAGAGGGAAATTGTTAATGATATCTTCGGCAATTTGGAGTTCCGACGACTTGAGCGACTCTATACCACTTCTTCATTAATGGATCTTGGACTCTGACATAGGTATGAGTAGGAATTAGACTTCGAGTTTGTGTATATCTGTCATAGTAAAATTTTCGATCTGATTTAGTTTTTAAAAGTCTTTGTTCTGCTTTGTTTGATTTTAGTTGTCATCTTTTATCAAAAGTTTTCCAATGGGCAGGTAATAGAGATTTTAAAGGTTGACTGAATAGAAATGGGAATTTTCATAATTCTGACACTGCTGATTCGCATTTATAACTATTACATTCATTTGTACATTTTGGGATAGTTGATTTTTAACAATTTTTACAGTTGCCTCTGGATGTCCATCTATTCTTCCAAATGACCTCAACAGATCTGTCCAAGACGAGGGATTATTGTATTTTTGTATAAGAAGATATCCAGAGAACAAATTTGGATAAATCAAGTAATAATTTCCTCCATAGAGGATGAGGTCACTAGTTGTGTTTCAAGGGGGAAGAAAGGTATGTCTTTCTGAATAAGCGGTTCAGGTAAAATAACTATTTTCTGAATATCAGGTGTAAATCAGGGCCAAAAAACTGTTTTTCTTAATTTTTGTTTGTCTTTTCTACTCCTTAAAAGTTTTTCTTAATGACATCGTCGATGCAATTAGGAGGTATAAAGATCTGACATCCACACAGGACTAAATTTTCATCAATAGAGAGCTCATGCTTGATTGTTATAAAAATGACACTAGGATTTTGATGAAAAATCAGTGAGTATCGCTTCGACAAGTATATAGTAATATATATATGTATACATTCTTTTTAATGAAGATGGCTTATAAACAAATCATTGTCATGTTCTTTTATTAGGAAGTCGTATTATTTCATAAGGATTCGATTCATGACTAATTAATTCAATTGAGTTTAAAACGAGTGTTCCAAATTAAATATGTCATCTATGTGCTCATCATTTACATCACTAATAGGAGCACGAGATAATGCATTTGGAAAACAGTGTTGTATCCATTTTTTTAAAACAACTATAAATGAATAATCGATAAGTTTAATTCGATAGTTAGGAACTCTTGGTTTATCAATAACATACAGAGTGAACGTGTTATATCATGTTTCGAGGGGCTTATGATCTAATATAACTAAGAAATTTGGGAGTTCTGCAAGGTAAAAATGACATTACTTAATAGCCCTCCAAAAACCGCCAAAGATTTAAGTTCAACCATCGTATATTGTGTTTCAGCTTCTTCGAGATATCTACAACCATATTGTCTAGTTTCCATTCCTGTGAGTCGTCTTCTTTTTTTTTTTAGAGCAAATCTTTATCCATTTTCCCTCAAAGCATCAATTTGTAGGTGAGTTTCAGCATTTTTATTGAACATTGCTAAGACTGGAGAAGATGTGAGAGTTTTATTGGTTGTTTCAAAAGGTTTGCTAGGGTCACTTGGAATTTGTTCCTGGCCTTGAGGAGATAAGGATGTGGTTCTGCATATTTAGAGAGTTTATGTAAAATCCTCAAAATTAATTTGATAATTCATAAATGAGCTAAGATCAGCAGGAAATTGATAATTGAATATCATTATTCTAAATTTATTTTGGAAAAATAATTATTTTCGTTAATAAATCAAGAAATAGCTTCATCAACTCAGTGGGATTCTCTCCGATATTTTGAACATTTTTTTCTTTTATTATAAGTTTTATTATACGAAATTTTGTTAACATATTTGAATTTGTTTTTACAGTTATCATAGAAAAAAAAATTATTATTATCTTGACGTATATGTATACAAAAATTGAATACAATTGAATAAAAAAAAATACAAGATAAATAATACACAAATATACTTCAGTGTACTTCTCATTGCGTCCCCAACGTATAATCTTTTATAGTTTTTTACTCCTTAGTTAGATCGAAAACACAACTTTATAACAACTGTTATTTATTTTCTACCAACCTAAATAGTTTTGGATCATCTGTTTGTGATGGAAGAGTCTTGAACCACGCATGTTTTTCTGGCAAGACTTCGTTTTCTGATGAGGGGTTGGCATTAGTTGAAAAGAAATTCACATTTTTGGACGAAGAGCTGATTTTTATGTATATTTAGAAGATTTTTATCTCTCTTATGGAGAAGGTAAAAACTATCCACATTTTGAAAAACAACAATCAGAGAAAAAGCTTTTGATTTACCAACACATATATTTGTAAAATGTGATCGACATTGATCTAAAATTTGACATTCACAGAACTTAATTGCCCTTTTATTCTTGCCTTTAAATTAACTTGGTATTCGATCCAATCTTCTGAAATATTTCCATCCTCATCACATAAATATTAGTGCCCATTTCGGGGAGAGCTAAAGTTTAAGTTATAAAGTTGTTTTCGTCGAGCTCAATCACAACATTAATATGTGTTTTGTCCTTATTACTTCCTACTAAATCGGTCGTTGAAATATTAATAGAGTAGCCGGGTATAACTTTTTTTACTTCAAACATTCTGAAACAAAATGAACTTTGATTCAAAAAGATTTGTATATTTTAGTAAAATCTGGACATTCACAACGTTTGTCCTTAGTCCCGTTGCAAAAGTAATACGGATTTTGTTTGTAATTCAAGTTAATTTTGATATTTTCTATGTTGATGTTTGTCCCAGCTAACGATTTTTGAATTTCGTCTTCTTGTTAGTATTGAACTATTTAGGGATTGCTTTTGAACAAGAACTCAATTGTCAAGCAATTCAGTTTTTGACGCTTCTAAGCCCATGATAAATTTTCTGGCATCTCCAAAGGATTTTGAATCTTTAATTCAGCCCTTTCTGATTAATTTTTCATAGCTTGAATTAATACACTGTTGTCTTTTGGGATGTTCTCCGAGTTAACATAATCTCCCAATTCAGTAATTTCGTTAAATATCTCTCTATAATTTCTGCTTTCTGGGAACCGTACCCTTTGGAGATCTTTCATATATTTATAATAATTTTCTGCATCAATAAATTCATAATTCGATAGATTCACATATTGTTTCATTAGTCTTAATGAATTAAGAATTATTGAAGCAGCTGAGAGTTTTGACGAGGCAATTACAATAATGGACAGTATATACAAAGTAAAAGAAAAAAGTATCCGCTAAACTCTGCATTATGTGAGACCTGTACATGAAACAGACCCGAAGTATTAGGTTGAAAAACATTAAAAGCAATCCCCATTAATTTTTCTGACTTTTTCATTCTTTGATTAATCTCTTTCATTTTACTAAGACTAATAAAACTGTCAGAACTTCCAGAATCTATAAGTGCATTTACCCCGATTCCATTAACAAAAATCTTGACCATTGTCTTTTCTAATTTTCTTAAGGATGTGGACAGCACAACATGTGCACTCAGTTAAGCCTCTCGTATCCTATGGTTACAATTTTGAACTCTAGGTTTGTACAACGGGGAAAATGGCCTAGCTTAGTATACTTCCTACAAGTGGCATTCCTAGCATGGCAGCTGAACCTGGCATGCCTTTCATTCCCACAGAAGAAACTACGATCCTTTGGAGCTAAAACTGTATCACTATTTGTTGACACCGTCCTTTCATCTTTTGCGACGGTAGCCACGCGTAAAGAATCATATGTCACTGATTGTTGTGTAGTGCCATTTCTAGAGATATGGCTAAATCATATGACTCATTTAAAGTGATTTTAGCACTTTCCAAGTTTCTTTGTTTGATTTGAGAAGATTGAAGACCACAAATGAACGCATCTCGTATATTTTCATTTGTATTACCAAGAACGGTTACAGATCAAAATTGTCAATCCTTCGCAATACCTTCAGAGTTTGAAGAAATTTATCCAACGACTCCTCTTCCAATGCAAATGTTTAGCAGATATTTTTTTTCTTTTACTTTATATATACTTTCCATTATTGTAATTGCCTCGTTATAACTCTCAGCTGCTTCAATAAATTCATAATTCGACGGATTCACATATTGTTTCATTAGTCTTAATTTTTTCTCTTTTTGCGCTTCTGGTAAAGATTCAAGAAAACTTTTGGAAGTAAACTTCCCGTAATTCCAATGCTTGTCCACTTTTGGTGAGTTCGGATTCCGGTCAACTTGGTCTCGACGAAGTAACCTATCCATTTTGTTTAAAATTCTATAATTTTTAAATCAAAGTCGAATAATTGTTGTAACCTAGAACATAGCTTTATTCAACCTAATTTTAGTACAAGTAATATCCAACTAACAAATGGTTACATACATAAATACTTTTATACGCACACACAATATCAACCAGATAAATAAGAAACAACTTCATACGGTAGATACACTAACATTATCACATCACTCATATTATATTTGAAATTATAATAAAAGGTAAGATTTATAGTAACGTGAATGAATTCAGGATTAAAAAAGGAGGTTCTATGGTAAACATTTCATTGGCTATAAATTGAGTATCTGCGTCATTTAATAAATTGTCAATATCTTCATGAATAGGTATCTTTACTTTCTTTAAAATGGTATAAATTTGGTGACAAATAGTGCTGCTAAAAAAGTAAAAATATCTTGTTACTTGTTTTATTTCTATTATCTAATTTTTGAGCTACGCTATAATCTACATTCAATAATAAAATATTCATAAAAATATATGTATGTACATGTTTTACTTGGTAATTTGTCTAGTAATAAGTGTACATATATACATATGAATGCTCGAAAAGAAGCAAAACAAAATATATGAGTCTAATCCTGAACGAACTTTTAAAATCTGATAAAAACAATAATAAAATTACGTTACAAACCACAAGGGACAACAATGTGCCAAAAATTTTAAACTTCTATAATTTTGTATTTTTTATCAAAACAGAGCAAAATTTTCAACAATTATTCCTTTTTAGTAAATAAACATTTAAAAAAATTGTACTTGCCATTACTGAAAAGCTTATAGAATTTTATTTTATCAAATTCCAAAATATAACATAGTTTGAAGAGTTCTATAGCACGAATATCAAGCCCTATGATCAAAAGTTTTTTATAATTCTTTGAGATCTACCATCATTATCTCCGATGTTTGAAAAATATCTTAAATATCATAAAAAGTTATGTAATGACGAATGAATCAAAATATTAAATATCTAATTAAAGCTAATAAAAAAAAAGAATGCAACAAAAATATTCTGAAAAGAAAATTAATTATAAACTTTCTCATGTCCTGGGCCAAGCCAGACCACTTACACTTATTATATTTTAAATTACTGATTAATTATCATACAAGTCAACAAAATTGCAATTCTTAGAACGGCTTTAGGCAATCTATCCCATGGACGACTCACTCCAGACCTTGTCCCTGACCTAGAACCGAACAAATATTTTTCGACATTCTGTTCAACTATTATTAGCAATGTTCCTTTTAGACGAGTTATGTTGTTTATATAAGTCTGGATATAAAGAGTGGCCTACGAAACTTTTCACAGATGGCTATTTTTCAATAATTTTTTATTTATTTGAAAGCCTCAACATTCCAGTTAATATTGGAACACCACTTTATTCATATGGCCGCCCTCACTGGCTTTACAGTAGCCCATTCTGTCAACCCAATTTTTCAATACATTTTTGATTGTGTGAGCTTCAATAGCTGCAATGGCGACTCCAATTTCGTGTTTCAAATCGTCAATCGTCTCTGGATGGTTGGTGTAACATTTATCCTTGACGGTTCCCCACAAAAAATAGTCCAACGGAGTCAAATCGTAGCTACGAGGTGGCCAGCTGACATTGCCGTTTCGGCTTATGATGCGATTGTCGAAGACAGTGTGCAAAAGATCCACTGTAACTTTGGATGTGTGGCACGTAGCGCCATCCTATTGGAACTTAATGTCGTCGATGTCTTCCTTTTCTATTTGGGGAAACAAAAAATCTTCAACATGGCCCTATAGAGCTCACCATTGACCGTAACGGCAGCTCCTTGTTCGTTTTTTCTCAGCAGAAATGTTTTCGCTTTACTGACAACAGCAGAAAAACCAGTTTCGCTTGAAGGTGCTTTATTTCGACCAACGTAATTTTCCTGCAGTTTCGTTTGAAGTCTCTCCATTTTTGAAGTAAGTCTTCAGTATTTCCCAATTTTCTTCGAGCATAAACTTACGGGTAAACACCACGACCTCCATTTCAATAAAAAACCTTTACTCCTCCAGAGGCCTGGGATCAAAGTATTGTTTTGTCAGTCTTTATTTATTCAGCATAGTCCAGTCTTAGGATTGGTCCTTGTGACTTCTCCTTAAGACTCTCGGTCCTTCAGACTGTCATTACTAGGACTAATTAAAAGAAAAAAAAGTTAAGTAAAGGACCAAACCTTATTAGTTTTACGACTGATATACAGGACTGAAAGGGACTGTCGTTGTCAGTCCTAAATGAAGACTCACACAACACCCAATCTAACTATAATACTCAGAAAGTCTGACACCAACTAGGCAGCTGGCCTATAAAACGTTCACTTTTGATATATTTTATCTTCACAAAAAAAAAAAAAAAAATTTAACCCCCTCTTCGTTCATTCTAGTTAAATTAAAGGAGACACTTCTTTTAACTAATTCAATATCTTAAAGTTTAGAGTAAATTTGATTTACTTGATTTTAATAGTATTTAACCCAGAAACTTTCTTTTTTTTTACAAAAATAACTAAAAATATATAATTTTGACATATTTCTTATTAAATATTTCAAAAACATAAATCAGTGGCTTTTTGTCAATGATGTTCATTGAACAATATAATCTCGATTTATATTACTTTTGAACATAACCTTGAAAAAGAAAAACAATTAAATCAATACAAGTATATATAAGCTTGTTACCAAAAAATATATCTTAATAACTATAACTACAAAATTGAGAATCTATATTATATATCTTAACACAGGCAAATTAGAAAAAATGAATGCATTTTGTTTTCTCATCATGAAAATGGAATATTATATTAACCACCGAACAATATTTAAATGATTTTATCTTACTTAAAGATTGATTACTTATATAATTGAAAAAAGAAATGAATACAAATTTAATTAAAATTATGTTAACTGACATTGATGTGGTGATTACAAAGTGATCTCATATTTCAATTTATTTTGGCAAAAATAATGATTTTATTTGGAATTAATCGTTTTATACATTAAATATTTGGCGAATTTGATCAATACAGTAGGGCTCCACAGACATAGCAGGAAAATTTAATTAGGTGTATCCAAACATGCATATAATGTTTTTGCATAGAAATGGTCAATTTCATTAATAGAACATTGAAAATGAGTGAGTAGATTACTATAGCGAAACTCGGACTTATGTAATCACTAGGGATCTCGGGACCCTGTGATTTATTAGCTAATCAGAAGCCTTCTTTCTCAGATAAATTGAGATTAACTTCAAATGTCTGTATCTCACTTTCATAAAGTGCTAGTGAGCTGAAACTATTGCCATATCAAAGGTAAATTTATTTATTATTAATTCCTTAATAGTCAAAATAGAAGGTTCTACACAACGTCTAAAGGCGAGGCAGACATTGACGACACACACGGGGTCAAGGTCACCTATCTTACGCCTGATAGAGTATTTAACTCATCCTCATTTCTGTGCCTAAGCTTACACACCTTTTTCTTCAAGTACCTTCAAAAGAACTAGTCACAGAGTTTCAAATCTGGCGAGTTTGGTATTCACTTTTGAATATCTTGATGCAGTTTAAAGATGATTTCAAAATTTTTAGCAGATGTTGACTAATAAAAGCTCGTTTGCATTTTATAAACTTAGTTAGAAGATCCCATTTTGGCAATGCAGAGTTATACATCTTTAGTGTTCTTACGGCATTAGCAATGGTATCCGTGCACATGTTTATAGAAATAGAAAACCCGAACATTACTGTCTCATTTTTTGATACATTTAGTTTAATATCTTCTTGTTAAATGTTATGGACAAAGTCTTGTACGGAAAGTTAATACATACAGCTCTTCCCCCCTCAAATTATGTTTGTCGCGAGGAAAGTTGAGCCCAATACATGTTCATCCTTATGAAAATTCATTCCCAACATTATTTTGATACAAAGATTTAATCATTCAACAATATAATCATTATCCTAGTATAGAAATTTCTTATTTAAATAAGAACTTATTTCTGATAGCAACAAATAGCTCCAAATATTTTTATTTCCCTAAATTGAATATATGTAAATATATTACTAATGTAATAATAATTCCTTATAATGATTGTTTACATATATTTTCAATTTATAGAAGCAAATTATATACAAAGCAAATATTTTACCTTTTCTAATTATAATGATATTATATGATATGAAATTATGTTTTCCTCGGGATGAACTTGTTTTTAAATGATCTCTCCTAGAGATGAACGTTCCTTACGATGAACTTGCTTCTGGATGAACTTTTCTCGCTTTGAACTTGCTTCATGATGAACATGTCCTGGGATAAACTTGTCTTTGACTGAAAAGAGGGAGTTTAATTTTCCAGATGTGAAAAGATTGCTATAAACTTTCCTGTACCCGTATAAAGTTTGTAGGTACATATGCTAGTTGGATGTGGGTGAGAGGTATTGAAATTGCAAAAACAAGTTGAAATGTACGTATTTTTTCTATAGATGGGTTAATGAATTGAGCACCAAAATCAAACATAGAAAAATTCTCTTTTTTTCTGTAGATATAACACGTCTATTGTGTTGTCTTTGATTTTAAATTGTTTCCTTCTAGGATATGATCATCTGTGTTTGAATGTTTCTTACTGTAGTGTGTTTTTATTGTTGTGGAGCTGTCGGACTATTTTTTTTTTCTTTTCACTTTTCATCCTTGAAAGTCCACTATTGGGTGGCAATCCCAATGATTGCTATCCCTACTTGGAGATTGGGTAACTCCTGGTAAGAATATTCCGATATTTACCTTTTTAAGATGGGCGTTTCTTCTAATGGCAATACAGCGTCCAACTCGAATTATTTACAAGCTTTGAAAAATAATTTGGATGTGAAAGCGTCTAGAAATAGGCTTATTATAGATCTGAAATCTTCAGACGATGGCCAATTTCCGAATAGGCCTACTGATAAAGATATATAGGCAGCGGGGATCAAATTGTTGCCTACTTTAAACCTTGATAACTTGAAGACGACATTATCAAATAAAAAACCGGTTACCAAATAGGAAAACTATTCTTGTCAGCTGACGATACGTAGTTCAGTTAGCATCATGCCGTCATCATATGAGGAGATAAAGAGCTATAAGTGGAACGAGGAGCTTTCGAGGTCCGCCGTAGTCATGGCATTGGTTAATAATGGAGGTGAAATCTCAAATTCAACGATTGCTTCAACTTAGGAGTGAATTTACAGACTGTTCAGCGTATCCATAAGAAGCTAGAGGACACCTGGGATGTTGATGCCACCATAAAGAGGGCACTCAAGGAGGAGGGCGCCGACAGGAAGGTCAGGGACACCGACTTTGTTGACAAGGTGAAGAAGATGGTTGAGGATGACCCTACCAGGTCCATGAAGGCCATGGTGAGGGATCTGGGCTGCCATGAGAAAACAATAAGGGACTGTGTATCTGAGGATTTAAGTTGCAGGAGCTACAAGATGCAGGTGGGCCAGATCTTGACCCAGAAGGCAAAGGACAACCGGCTGATGAAGTCAACAAAATTGCTCAACAAGCTCAAGCACCCAAAGCAGCCCGGGATGCTGTGGTTTTTCTCTGATAAAAAAAAAGAATTTCAGTCAAGATCAGAAGGTCAACAAGCAGAACAACAGGTGGATATCCACGTGCACCTGCAATGGTCATGGTGTTCGGGGTGGTCAGCAGTGAAGGTCATGTTATGCCTCCCCACATGTTTGAAACGGGTCTAAAGGTCAATACAGAGGTCTACCTGGATGTTATGGAGAAGGTGGTTCTGCCGTGGATCCAAGGGGTGGCCGAAGAAAGGCCCTGGGTTTGGCAAACGGACTCAGCACCCTGCCATGTGTCCAAAATCTCCATGCAGTGGTTAACCGAGAACTGTTATGACGTCGTAACCAAGGATTTGTGGCCTCCTAACTCTCCCGACCTTAATCCTTTGGACTATTTTGTCTGGGGCTATGTCGAGAGACATACCAACAGACATCCCCATAGCACCAAGGCTAGCCTGATGGACTCCATCAAGGAGGTATTCGGCAACATGGACAATGAGATGGTCAGAAGAGCCTGCAGCCGGTTCAGAGGCCGTATTGAGGCCGTTATTGATGCCAACGGTGATTATATCGAATGAATGGCTACTCTATACCTATATGCTCGTCATAGTTTTGATTTTCAATAAAAAAGTTGAAAAATATATATTTTGTGTTGTTTTTTGTAGAAAAATATTTTGGCGACAATTTGATCCCCGCTTCCTGTAGAAAACACTATATTTAATATCCACAAGCTTAATTAAAGAAATATTCGGCGAATTCGGATATGTCCGGAACATAAGAATAAAATCATTGTTGAGGTAAAGGATGTCATCAATATTGTAGCGGTGTTAGCTCATATAGTAAATGATTTTATTATAAAAAGAGCGGAAGGAAACTCCAATGGATTAAAAGGAAAGGTGAGAAGTCTTAAGGCCCAACGAAGAGACAAAAATTCAAATCCTATTATTTTTGAAAAGAGTGTATTGGTACACTCACTGCATGAAGATATTCCCTCTAATTATATGGAGACACAATCAATAAGTTTGGAGATGTAGTAGTCCCTGCAAAAGAGTGCTGTTTCCTGGATGGAAGACTTAAGGGAATAATTAAAAGGAATTTTATGATTAAGGTTAATGTATATATAAAATACATGGTTTTCTTCCAATTATGTGGTTCAAAACTAGAGTTACTTATGCAGGACAAGAAATAACATGTACAAAATACTATTAATCAGGCTATTTTTCGAGAGAATACCCTATTTGAAAATATAAACCCTACTCATTCATCAATAAAAACAGGGAAGAACAGTGTATCAAATTAATCAGAAAAGTGTACTGCAGTAGAGAAAGGGGTGAACTACCAAAGCCTATAATCTCAGGTGACCTAAGAACATAATATTAATATAATGGAGAAATATGTGTCCAATAAGCAACGAAAGGAATTTAATACTTCTGCATGTTCTTTTTCACAAATGGGTAACAAGTACTGATTAAAAAAAAGTACTGTAATCTTATTGATTTTGAAGAGAAAATTATGCTTTCTAATAGGGTGAAAGATGGGGCAGAAGAATTGCTAAAAACCCCCAAAAATAAGAAACCTTCAAAATAAGCGATTATATTATATCAAAGATAGCAGGTCAGGATCTTCCTAAAGGATGTCCATTCCAAACTCGGGGCTGTCGGCTGATGGCAAGGAAACTCCGCTCAAACTTTTAAAAAAATCAGGATCAGGGTTTGTGTCTCCTTATAAAAATAGTGGGTCCAAGCCTTTGACAAAGTTGTGAATTAGTCATATTTTTAATACACATAAGGTATTTTTATCGTTGATTTTATGCGTTGGTTTTTAAGATGATGCATTTTAATAAGCAGTCAAGTCAAATGACAGTGTTAAGATGATGCATTTTAATAAGCAGTCAAGTCAAATGACAGTGAATGACAATATCCTGGAATCATATGGTGATAACATCAAAAGAAATAATGGTATGAAAGAAGTAGTTTTATTAAACACCAGAGGAGGGAGAAAACGGAGAACGATACATATAATGATGAAAAGGATTATCGTTCTACAACCAGACGTAATATGCTGATAGGATATAATATCTTAAGTGTTTTTTTTTCTTTAAGTTCATGTACATTATGTCTTCTCTTCAATTTTAAAATATACAACATTGGATGCGACCCATTTCGAGGGATAATCACTTTTGTTGTTAATTCAGTTGGGAAATCAAAATATGATAAAGAATACTCCAATAAGAGTGATTGACACCAAATCATACTATCGCCTGGTGTATTTCAATTTGACATCGTTAACCCATATGTGTCTTACATAAAGTCACCCTCTTTTTTCTATTAATGATATAAAAAGGGATTATTTCTCCTCGGTTTTAATTGACAACCTCAATGATAAAAGACCATACGTAAATCCGAATACTGTTATGCTCTTAAAATGAATTCATGAATTCAATCTAGTTGACGTTATAAATACATTAAATAATAATAATAGGATGGGAAAGCAGTCATCAAGAATTGATCTTGCTTTGATATCTCCATGCTTATGCTTTTATATGTACTAAAAATGCACCCTACCGATTCGAAATTTCTTCTGACCACAAAATTTAGAATTTTTCTCAGCTCATGCAAATAAAACTTTTAGCATTCCTAATTGGATCATTGGTTTGGAAGAATTTTAAATAAATAAAATGATTGATTGAGAATTTTCTATGATCATACTCTATCCTGTAACAGATTATTAAGTGTCTACAATAAAATTATTCGGTCACGACTCTTACTTTTATCAATGAGAAGAGGAAAAGAGTTAAACAATTAGAGGAAGATATAAATTAAATCATCAATAAAGGATCTTTATTTGTCTAACTTCGGAAACTATGAATAATTTGGGATTGCCGAAATTGCCTAAGAAGGTATGAAGAGGAAATTCGATGTGGAAAGAAATCCTTATACGAATTAAAACATGTATCAATGAAAAAAAGAATTGATACAAAAAGAATTGAAAAAATGATTGTAAATAATAAAGTAGTTAAAAATTGTCAAAGTGTTTTAGGATAATTATTAAGGAATATTGGGATGCTCTAGGAGTAGACTTCCTAGACCAAAAAAAGTTGCATCTTGTTCTTTCTTTACATACAATAATATATTGGACTATATCAATAAGTTTTACCAACATGACAAAGTTTCGAGACTTGACAATTTAAAAGAAAAAATATATAACCTATTTGCTTCGGTTTGGATTTGAGATGGAAAAGAAGGGTATGCTCCCCTCATATCTAACTCGAGGTAGGATTTCCCTCATCCCCAAAAAAGGAAATGACAATTCACTTAGTCATTGGAAGCCTTTGACAATACTTAATACTTAATTTTCTACACTACGTCAACGTTTCCATTTGTAGTTGACGTGCTCGGTCGTTCAGTGCAAGCCTCGTCATTGGCATCTTCTTGGCCATTTTGTAAAAGTTTATACCACTTGTAAACATTTTTTTTTTTAAATCTGAACAGTTTCACCGTATGCTATTGTCAAAATTTGAAGTGTTTTGGAGCACTTAATTTTTACACAAAATTTGATGCATATTATTTGATCTAATTTTTTCAATAGACGAAAAACCTTGAACATGCGAAATACTTTTTACCGTTATGTCTCTTGCAAACAAATTAAAAATATTATATCGCTGAGACAGTAAATATATATTTGTGGCGAGTGTAATAACATAAAAAATATAAAACAATCGAGCTTACGAAATGTACTTTGCCCCGCGAAATTTCAAAAGTGATCTTACCATACATATGCTCCTTCTCTAAAGTTGGAAAATGAACTTTAACTTAGTCATCATAAATCTATGCATACCTATGTACAAGAGTACATTAAAGAGTACCGGACCTAAAAAAGCTACAAAATAATTTTAAGTTTGTTTCATTTTATTTTTCAACAAGTCTCATTGTAACTCTGCACAATTTTCCCAGCGATGCTTCCATCTTTGTAGCCCGTCTACATAGTACTTGGTGGGTTTTTTTCCCACAAAATAATTGTACACGAGACATTTTTTGTTTTTGGCTCAATTACTCCGAGTTTGATTGACTTATATGCGTAAAATTTTAACACAACAAGCCCATATTATGTTGGATATTGTTTGAATTTATTTAAATGTTAGACCTTCAAAAACAAACACCTATATAATTACTACTAAATACATAATTATATCCATTTTTACAAAAACACTCATATGAACTCACTCAAACGATTGTTATATATAACAACTGCGCGTCCAAAATGAATTAAACTGGTTGTAATTCTGTATATATGCTAGATAGATGGGACTAACATTTATTTACAAGTGCTGCCATTTTCACGTTGAGATCAGAAACTTTTCAGATCACCTTTGCATATATAAATAAAATGATTTTCTGTTTGTCTATTTAATTACCGTAGCTTGATCTTGTATTCTGCACACATACTCAACTTTACTCAGGCACGTATATTACAAAGCTGTAGTTTTACTGCGGAAAAGCCTTTTAAAAAGTGGTAATGTAATTTTCTCTGCTGATTTAAAAAAAAATGATATAGTGTTGCTTTCACCTTTAATTAGGGATTTTTTTGTAATTACTTTCTCAAGATTTTAGAATAATTGTGTTGAATGGTGTAAATAGTTACAGTACTATTAACTATGAGCATAAAATAAGGTAATTTTGAACCTTAGTATTTACAATGCTTCAAATTCAATGGACCAAGAAATTAAATTGTTTGCTTCATCTTCACTTAAGTCACTCCCCATACAGAAAGTTGAATGTATTCCTCATACAATAATAATGTTAAATTTGCATTCATTTTAGCATCTTATATAAGTGTTCACTAGTCTTAATTTTAAAATGTATTGATATTTTTAAGTAAAGTAAGAAGTTTTCACTTTATAACCATCATGAAATTCCGAGATTTAATGTCCATATAGACTATCAAAAAATTTAAACAACACGTATTTCTGGAAGTTTTTCAAAATTCTCTTCTCTTGCTATCTATAATCTGGGACGAAAGACATTTTCCGTGATGAAAACCATTATGAATGAGTCATATGGAGATTGGAGCTTATCCATACGCCTAGTTAGACGACAGGCCTCATCGAATCAATGAGTGGGATCCTCTAAAAAAATCGATACATAGTCTGGGCTTGGCTCCAGTTGACTTTTTTATTTGTTACGCGAAATAAGGAACCGATTGACTGGGCACTATTATGGGTCTCTGGGGAGCCTAGATAATTTCTAAGAGGGGGTTATAAAGTGTATAAAAAACGAACTTTGATAAAGACTCTAGCAAATAGAAAACTGTGGAAACAAGGTCCTCCAAAAAAAAAGGGTGATTAGATCGAAATATATAATTTATCTTTTATAAATAAGTTTATAAATTAGCCTTGTTTATGGTAATCCTATCACGCCAATTGTAAAACATTTCCGGCTGACATTGAGCCCTCATTACTGACGCCATTTACAACAAAGTGCAAAGACTTATTCTCCTGGATAAGTGACTTCAAATGACATGTGCAGAATTGCCGTCAAAAAAAAGTATTAACAAAAATTATTTCAGTAATTAATTCGACCTTTATATTCAGCAAGGCTGCGGATTTGAAATCCCAGATTTTTTTTTGTTGGAGTCAAAGTAAGGAGTCGTAAATTTGTACCCCTAAAAAAATTATTATAATTTAATTGTATAAAATTTACTTATAATCTAAGGCCTACATTGAGTGTTTCGTAATTTTTTTTATTAATTTATGAAACTAGAAATTTGAAACTAATTTATAAGTTTACTTTACAAATTTAAAACGTATTATATAGTCTAACATATACAATCACAATTCCCAATATCTCTAAATTATTATGTTACGTAAAACTTAACCACTAGCCATGCTAGTTAATTATGTCTTCTAAATAATAAATGTCATCATTGACAAGTGTTACGTTGCAGCGAAAAGCAATTTGAATTGTCGTTTCTTGGTTACAAGTGCATAAATTATGATTAGAAACTTATGAATGAACTTGTACTACATATATATAAAGCTCATAAAACTATTGATCTACTTCATTTATTATTCATCATGTTAAATATTTTACATTCCTAATACGTTCATTATACCTGGCGAAAGTATTTACTAATAACTAAAAACTTATCAAAGCTATAAATTAAATCTATTTATATCTATTTTATTTATATATCCACACTTAAATGACTCAATAGTACGTCAATAGGATATAAAAAATATTATTACAAAATTATGTGTTCGAATCAGAGTCAGACATTTTATTTATCAACTCCAAAGCCCATGTTTTAAGAAATTATAAAATAAATTAAATATTAAAACGGACAATAACAATACAATTTGTGTAGTTTTCAACAAGAATTTGTCAATTATGACAAAAGTAAAGCCAAAAAGCAAAATAAAAACAAATTGACATATATCTTTTAATATCAGATTCATATTTAATTCATACTTTTTTAAATACAGTTTATTTTTGCTATAATAACTTATTTTAGTTGAATTAATAAAACTATTGTTTTGTGCGGGAAACAATATAATTATATTTAAATTAGTATTCATTATTGTTCGTAAATAAAGATTATTGTTATACAGTTTAGATATTATTTTTAATGATTATTATTTTCCATATACAATATTATCAGACACATCATTAAACGACAAGACCATCATTTTGGTCACTTCACAAAATAATCCAAAACAAATCATCATAATTAAAACAGGCATTTCACAAAATGGCTAAAAATTTCAAAGATTTAATGAAATGCCTAATTAAAAAGTTTCAATGTAATAACATATAACACATGGGCTGTCAATTATCGGGCGTCACACATAAATTGTGCTATTAACTTAAATTCATCTCATTTTCAGTTAGTACCAACTTTTAAAAAAAAAAGCTGTTAAAAGTTCATGACAATCTGTACATAGTTTGAGTTATTGGGCTAAGTGTAACTGTACTTTTGTTATTTCCAAAATAATGGATCCAAAAAATTTTTGTTTAATAATTTTACACTGTCTTTGTATCGGAGAAAAAATACTTTTCAAGCCAATCAATGGCTTGAAAAGTATAAGTGGGTCTCCGCTCCATAAACCAAATAATAAAAATTATAATATATTTTTAAAAAAGCCAAAAAAGCATGTTTTCTCTGTTAAGCCAGTTACATACATAAATCAAAAGAATTTTTATCAAAACTTATTTGACACACACAAAAAAAGAAAGGAATAGTTTCTGTATTTGATTTGAATATTAAACGTCCTTATAAAGAATACATAAAATCAATTTTTTTATAAATACGTCTTTATATTCTGTAATAATAAGGGAACACTAAATTTTCTACTATAGTTTGCGAGTATTGTAATATAAAATTTGTAATACAAAAGTGAGAGATTTTTAACAAGCAAAAGAAGCACAATGTGAAAGTAGCACTGAAGAAACTTGAAGAGTTATGTTCTTTATTTTCAAAAGGAAAATTTGTCTTTTAGTCGATGCCTAATAACTCTGGGCCATGCCGTCTACTACCGCTAGTATACAATATAATTTAAGATATTATTGTCTATATTTGCATATAAGTCCTACTTTTCTAGTAAATTGAAGCCAAATAATTTGTGGTCTAGACAGTTTTGAAAATAATTAACCGAGATACCTTATTTCCTGTAAAAAATATCAATAAAAATAATTTTAGACACTTACAAACTCTACTTTTGAAGAAGAGTTAAATAATTTGTGACATAAATTGGGTTTTTTAGCCTTGCTCTGCAAACATTTTTACCTTTGTAAAAGATATATTAACTTAATTTGACCATTATGGATTTAAAGAAAAAGAAATAATGATTGCTTTAAAAATTAATGAAAGTAATTCTCGTATAATTTGATTTGAGTTACTTTTGTTGCCAAGGGAGCTTGTTGTGTAAGCACAATACAAATATTAATTAAGTGAAGCTTTAATTAATTGTATTACTGATCCATAATATGTAGTGTTAGTTATTTTTTTATTTATAAAGAATTAAAAGAAGCAAACCCAATATTAAAGATTATTTGTGATTCAATACTTATATACCCCATTTATCAAACTTTTTAATTATCTACTAGTATGTTCTTAGATAAACCTTATTTTTTTATAATTTTGATATTTTTTCTTAAAATACTTTATTTTTATTGAAAATCATAAAATTTGCTGAAAGGGATAATGAAACCTCTAAAAACCATTTAATGGGAAATTGATGCATATAAAGTATTGGCAGTAAACATGAACTGTCAATTACTATTAATTTTCTCATTAAGATATGAAGTTTACTGATTTTTTTTGTCGTTCAAACCCTCTTTGTGCATAAAAAAACAATTGTAAGCATTTCGTCATCATGAGTGAGCAAGGCGGAAAAATGCAGCTCATCTCTGAGCTTCTTGTGGTAGCTGAAGTTGAGATGGAGAAGATTATAGAAGTTGTAATGCGCCCAAGGAGCCTGGTTTTCAAGATGACCAAGATGAAGAAGAACTTTCCTGGAAGTAGAGATACCAATTTAAAGAGGGATTCAGAGTTTTTGTCCAGCATGACGCAGAAGATCAAGGAGGACTCACCTAATCGGTGAAATGCCTCGCCAAACACTTATCAGCGGCTGCTAGGACCATCAAGAGAGACGTGAAGGGCGACTTCGGATGTCCTCATACACCAAGACACCAAACTAACTTTTTATTGAAGTATTTCAGAAGCCACCTTTTGAGTCCGCATTTTGCTGCCAAACCCTGTAAATCCATAAAAAAACTACCTGTATGTAGCACCCTGTCGTCCATTTTATTCTTACACTGTGAATATAAAAAAGCTGTTTTAGGGAAAATTAGTAACAAACAAATTGCTCTAATGATTTGCTTTCATTTAAAATTAAGCAGAATTTTCACATCTATCGACCGTTTGATATTTTATTTTGGAACAAGTCATTAAATCATTAATTGCTAATAACTATTTTTATCTCAAAACCTTAATGATTCTTTAATTACAAATGAAGATTACTTGTTTTATAACACATTTTTTGTATGCATGGGCTCGCTCCACAAGAGAATGATGAAAAAGAGAAAACATTTTGCCACGAGCTATAATACATTGCTTTCTTCTTTTAAATAAGATATTTATGGAATTCTAGAACAATGGAACTTTATCGACGTATTGGGTACATATTGCGTCCCTTAAATTGTTAAAAACAATCTTTTTAATATTTTTACCAAATAGTTAAGAATATAAAGAGTTTAATTTATTATTCAAAATATCCTATTTTGGACCATAGAAAAGCCCTACAAATGGCTTATTTTGAGCCAAAAGTTACATTTTTTCCAAACTAAAATAAACTGCAAGGGTCCAAAAGTTTTCTTAAGTCAGTTTTTTGATTGTCCACAGGACAAAAAGTCTTTGTGCAAGGGAAGAAAAATATTAAATATATCTTCGTGGAAAGCCCGTATAACATCCTACCCGACATGTTTTCTGAACTTGCGGACGAATGGAGTAATCCACCTGACTGTTTTAGCCAAAGAAACATTGTCTATTTTATACATTTAAATTGCACAAAATACTCAAAAGTGCGCAATGTTTTTATTTCTGATTAAAAGAATAGAGGGGGTTATGTTTGTACGTGAGCCTAAGGAGTAATTGACTTGGTAGAGTAACATTTGTACAAGACTTACTCTTCATTAGTGTGTTTCTGTATTTTAACCCATTTATAGGGTGATGGGATCAAACAAGAGAAAAATTTTAACGTTTACTTACATCCATCAAAGAAAAAAAATCAAAATAAGTGATCTTATCATGAACTACTAATAAATAACGATTTAAGAATACAAACTAAAATTTATTAGATTAAAAATATAAAACTTTTTAAAGATACTTAAAATAAATCCAGAAAATAAATCGTATATTGAATGATAGATTATGAGTTTATCAAATGAAATTACCTAAAATATACGCTAAATATTTTATTTTACGTCAATTAAAAAAGAGATCAATATAAAGTTGATTATGAAAGGATATTATAGATTCACAATAAATGTGTGTATTTTATGAATGACAAATAGACTTCATCTATTAAATACAACCCTTTAAGTATGTATATAACGCATGGGCTGAAAATTCCCGGACTTCACACATAAATGGCGCTATTATTTATGTTCATCTCATTTTCAATAAGTACGAACCTTCAATACACATCTGCCAAAATTTCATGACAATCCTTTATTTGGTTTTTGAGTACAATTGTGCGAAGTGTGACTCTACTTTTATTATATCCAAAACAATGGATGAAAAATAATTTCGTGTTTCAATTTTACACTGATTCTTGATGACAAAAATATACCGTTTTTGCAAAGCAATGACTTGCAAAGTGTAACGGGGACTCTGCTTCTATCAGAAACAGCAAATAAACGTTGGTTTGCTGATATCAAACGTTGTTGGGGTGACACCAAAGATGCAGAACGCTCTGGACGTCCAAATGAAATGGTAACAACAGAAAACATCAAAAAATCTACAAAATTGTTTTGAATTATCGGAAACTGAAACTATGTGAGTTAGCTGACATCATAAAGATATCAGAGGATTGTGGTGCCTTTATATTGAATGATTATTTGTAAATGAGTAAGCTCCTTTTAAAAGTTTGTGCCGCGTTTTCTCACTGTTGAACAAAAAATAATGTTTAAACGTAACAAGCCTGAGTTTTTGTACCGTAATAAACAATGGATGAAAAATAGGGATCCATCACTTCACTCCAGAATCAAACAATCACCATCAGAGTGGAGAGCGACTGTTGAAACAAGTTCAATGCACCCGAAAGAACAACAATCAACTGGAAAGACTGAGTTTAGTATTTTGGGATGGACATTGTACATGGTATAATATTCATAGACTACATATGATAGAGTGTTATTAGGGCGTTTGAAGGAGGAAATCATTTGACAATGATAGAGTTACTAAAAGAGTTGGGATGATTGATTTGCAAATGATTTTGGGTTATTTTTCTTTTTCTTGTTGGATGAAAGGTTACGTTATACAATAAATGTAACCACATAATTCTTTAAATGTATAAAGACTCATAAAAAATATATCTTTTTATGTTGCAATGCAATTGTATCATTTTTATTTTATTTTAATATATACAAAAGTATACATTACCTATTGGGAATTTAAAAACACAACAAGTGTTTTTTAACAAATCTTATACTTAGATGTGATACATAACATTAAAACAGATTTTATGTTTAAACAGTCATTGTACATCCGCTCTTCTCTTCTTGCAACAATCAAATGACATTTTTGCCAACAATCTAATGACTTTTTTACAAAAATGTGTTTGCTTTTATATGAAGAATATCTGAGTATACGTCTTCTAATTAACATGGGAAACAGGGCTTGTATTTGTGTAGTAGCATTGTTTTATTTTCATGAAAAGATACATTAAAGTTTGTAAGAAGGACCAGTAAGACCTGTCCTTAACAGTCGTTCCTTGGAATTTTTACTTCAAATGTGTATGCCTCATTAAGCCAAATAAGATAAAAGAGATATGTATTAATCTCATTGCACATATCTTGGAAAAATTATTTCCCTCTTCCTTACAATACAATACGATACAAATATATAATGTTTTTACTCCGTTATATATTTTATTACATTATATAACAGAATTACATAGAAGAGGAAAAATACCCTTAATGCGTCACAAGGGATCGATTTTACTTTATGTAAGGACCGACAAGTAGGACTGGATCAGACTGGGGACACATGAATACCTATAAGTCTTTGGATTCTCAGTATTACAACTGATTAAACAAAGAGAAGATACAATTTAGTGACGTAAGCAAGGACCAAACTTATTCAGTCTTAGGACTGAATAAGTTTTATGGGAACAAAGTGAATATAAAAACTAAATAATTGTTTAAATAGGCCAATATTAAACGAAAAAACTCGTGTTTTCTTTGTAAAGCTTTGAACTTTTCAGCCAATGTTTTATGTACAAAATCCCTACGTGATTGTACTAGGACTTTAACTGTTCACCCTTTGTCAGTGAATATTATTTTATACCTGGTGTGACGAAAAAATCTTTACACTTTGAACCTAAAACATAATCAAAATGTATTTCAGCAACCAATTGTAATAGGGTATGTCAATAAAATAAAAATAACTAATATGATGTCTTGCCTACCCTAATAATCGATGTAGCCCCCTTGGCAGCAATGATGGCTTCTAAGCAGGCACAGAAGGCTTTACACCATTGATGATGTAGTTCCCAGACATGGGACCCCAGTGTTGGTTAAAAGTACCCTTGAGGTTTTTGCTAAGGGGGCTTCGGAGAGGTGCAGGCTTTGGACTCGACATCCACCCAAAAAATGAAGTCCAATGGACGATAAAATGTTGATTCAAAGAAATTAAAAGGAATTTTATGAATCTTGGAGTTTGTAAAGTCAAATTTCACTAAGGGAGTGTTAATTACATGTTAAAAAATATATTTATAAATACAAAGGGTGAGTTAAATAGGCTATACTCAATAGACACTCAATTATGTGATACAAACCGTGTATGTGTGTTTAACATCCTATTAAGATTGTTCCCTAGGGCGGTTTGTTTTTCAACTTTTTCGAATATCGATTACGGCTAGTTAAAAAAAGTTGTGATATTGTAAGAAAATAAACCTAGCAAAACTCACAATCAATGTCAACTTTAGGTAGTACATCTCATTCAAAGTTTTAAAGGATACAAAAGTTTTTTTTATTTCGTTTATGACCATGATATTTTCGTGCATCCTGGACCCTACACACGACAGGAAGGCATAGTACAAAGGGTGAGTTTGGGTATATATGGGGCCATATTTATTTCGGCTATAAATTGATTTTATTGATCAACAATCTTTGACCATCTTTGGGTTTGTGGGCAGGAGTGGCACCTTGATGTAAGACCGGATTATCATCCCGGGATTTAGACAGAGACACAAACTTTGTTTTATAAATATAGATTAATTAAAAAAATATAATATATTTTGCATCAATGTTATCATGATATATTTTTATCACAATAACATTACAATTGAGAATTGGTTGTAATTTGCACCTGGTAGACAATTAAAAAAAATTATGCACAAATTTATATGTTTTAGGACTTAAAAATTATAATGTTTTGGAAATTTCATGACTCAATTAGGGAAAGCCAATGTTCTAGACTTCTTGATAATGCTATTCTAAAAAGAGAGAGCTCCTTAAAAAAAATATTTCTAGAAAATGTGAGCATAATAATAAAAACCTTTATACTATACCATACACAGATGGTAAGTAGTTTTTTTTAAATTATATAATGGAACGTGTATAAGCGGTGCACTGTATAATGAGATCCCTGATGGAAAATTATGTACATATATTTGCTTTTAAGTAATTACAATGTAATTGTTTTAATGAAATAATGTAGGGGTTTGCATGTAGCATCAAATATTTAGCTCTTTTCCTGATTGTTTTTTGTTATTTGTCTCTTATACATATCATAATTTATATACATTTTTACTATTTGTAAAGTATTGAAAAAATTTATAACCGCTGGCATGTACAAATGAATTATCTCTAGCTGGCATTTAGATTCAACACACGGGGATCAATTTTTGTTTTATTTTTGATAATGAAAAATAAAACAAAAATCTTTAGTCATCCGAGCATATTAATTTATTTTTCTTAGTATCTTGTTATTAATCTTTCATGCTTGAAGAATCAACATAGCATATGAATTGATATAAGTATTGAGTAGTTACGAACGAGTTTGCCTATAAAAAAGGGGAAATAATAATTTCGATATCTACGGAAGTTATCTTCCATATTATTAGAACAAAATTTCTCTTTTAGCCGGCGCCTTATTACTCCAGACTATGCTGGGTACTACTACTAGTAAGTTATGACAAAAATAATTTGGAATGGCCTTTTTTGGATATATACCTGATTACGCGACTCACCACAACTTTATTTTGGGCTAGGTTCCCTAGGCTATACGTTTGATATTTCTACACTCTACAGTACCTGTTTACCTCCATTACCAAATTTCTTAATCTTAATAGAGTAATTTTTGAGCTAAAGAATAATGGCCTTTATCTAAAAAAGAGTTTTTCATATATTTTATATTTTTAGATATAAATCAATTATCTATATATTTAGAGTATAGCTTCAATTTAATTTCCAACAGTTCCATACTTGTACGAATAAATTACCTTTATAATAATAAGAGAATCTTATAATTGGAAAACATTAATACGTAACAAGAGTATGTAGAGCATAAAATTAAAATCAAATAGGGATACCAAAAAATCAATTTCGGAAAAGATAATTGGATAGATGAAGTTAACCTTGAAATTTATGCATATATGTTTTATTTTTGTTTTTTTCGTACGTTTCAGTAATATATGTAAAATAATTTCAATTATTTATGATTATTATTGTAACTTACTGTTACCTTTTTATGGTTTGATTAAAAAAATCTTTAAAATATTTTGAAGGAATATTTGATATCTTAATTGAGAAGTAACAAATAAATTTATTATTTTTCCAATAGATAATTTTTGTAATTTGTATCTCGCGTTGTATGACGGCGATCAGTTTACGCTGGATGGTGTTAGAAAGATAAGATTTCGTACTAAATAGCAACATTATTTAAGGTTTTGTGATTAATTGATTCATAATTCTTGAAGCGTTCATAAAAATTGGATACCAACAAAAAGAAAATACGCCATATTTTACAGTTTTTCTTCAAACAAGACAAAAAATGAGAATATTGACTATGGGCCTCATAGTGAAACATCCAATCACATGCTAGTTTGGTTTCGTCTATTTCGTTCGAGTAATTTTTATGGCAACGATACACCACACTCTGGAAGACTCATTGTCAAAATGTAGATAAAAAATGGAAATTGTTGAGTCCGTAAATAAAAAATGGAAATTGTTGAGTACGTAGATAAAAAATGGAAATTGTTGAGCCCAACCGTGAAGTAAGCACTATTTTGATTGCCAAATATATAAGCATGGATGGGGAGAAAAATATACAAAACTCCATTAACAATAAGGAAGTTCTTTTTCTACAGCGATCATATCCATTATCAACAAACAATTGTGCTTCCAATAGCTTCAGTAAAAATCTTCATAAGTCAAATATAAAACCGAGCATTTCTCTGAGATTATTTTATTTCTAATATTTTACTTTAATATACCTCGCTTATTGTGGTTTTTCATAACAAAAAAATCCACCTTGTACGGGGACTTCTTTAGTACTAAAACCCGTAAAATGTGAGAATGTTTTTTATAATCCACTTTTTACCATTTCCCTTTGTTTTTTTAGTATGGTTAGGACAATAAAAACATATAATGAATCATAAATTATTTAAAATAATGTATGCTAGACAAGATACTTATAGAATAATTCGAACATTTATTATAAATTTGGTATTTACTTAATTTTTAATCAAGTCATTTCAATACTTCATAAATAAAATAATCGGAACTTAACCAATATTCAATCAGCAACCTTTTTAATTGCAAGTTTGTAATATATAATGAACAAAAGTTTTTAGACTATGTACCAAATCAAATACTTACAAGAAACCCTTCCCTATTGAAAAATTATACACTTCTAATATATGAATGTATAGGCATATTATAAATAAATTCATCAACAATTACAAAAATGATTGATTACTTAATTAAATAGTTTTTAATGATTTATTGTCATAATATACAAAAACATGATATGAGGAGTGAGAATAATTCAAAACACTGTGCAATGCGAAATCTGTGGTGTTTGAAACCTCATAATGACAGGATCTCCTGTACCAGGTGTTGCAAAAAAATAAATACACACACTGAAGAATAGTGACGATCTGATTAAATAATTTAGAACACAAATATTTTCCCTTTACCCAACAGGAAAAATTTCAATATTATTTTTTCATAAGTCAAAGAATGGCAACAAGAGTTACAAAATACCAGCAGACGTCAATGTTGCACAGACTTTGAGAATCGTCAATATTGCAATGCAGTTAAATAAGTCAAAAAGATTATCTAAGACGGTGAAGACAAGCACCTATAAAAAAGCTTAAAATTGACACTGAAATAATTATAAATACATATAAACGAAACTGACATACGCAACAATTTAGGTGAAGTGCCTACCTCGGCCTTAAAGTTGGTTTAAAGGGATGATGATAAGTCCTTGGTAAAGACAGAGAGGCCTCTTTCTACCCTAGTCAAGGAAAAAATCCATCTTTAACATTGTCAAGGACTAATGAACAATCTCAAATCATCAGTAGTTAACATCTAAAAAGAAAATACCTGAACATCGACTCTTTGCGCAACCCAAGGAATGATAGGTACTTAATATGTATAATGATGAAATAGTCACAACCTTCAAGTCGCCAAATACTCTTCAAGGCTCATTTCATCTAATCTGGTTTCCACAAAGTAACCACTTTAATAGAGTGGTTTTGATTTACCTATAATCACGAATCTGCAAAGCAGTGATTGTCCAAATATTATTTTATTCAGTGTGAGGAATCTTATAATTTCTGAATATCATCGATCATCATAAAAAAACTACTTCTTATGACCCTCAATTTATACATTGATATAAGACATTACTCAATCAATCCCCCCCGTATGATACATATATGGAAATATTGGTGACAGACCCACATAATTTCCAGTTTTTTCAAACAGTATATGTCAAAATTTCATTACTGTTAGTCCACTCAGGTGACAGTCTTATTGATCTAAGCCTGTAGTGGTGGTTCCATGTATCATCCATTACCACATAATGACGTAGAAAGTCATTCTTATTTTGCTTAAAACAACTTCAAACAGCTCTCTAAATCGTCGATGCTCTATTGTTTCTGGTGCAGTGTGAGTAAACGTGGCACCTACTTCAAAATCCACTTGAACATGTCCAATTTATCATGTAAATTATACTGGCACTTATTTTAGATATTTTTGAGTTATCAACTATATCGAACAACTTCATTTTACAGTCTTTTAATAATATTTTGTGCACATTTTTTATGTTTTCCGAAACAACTGCAGATATGTGGAGACCAGAGCGTTCAGCATCTTTGGTGCATGAACGACCGCATTTCAGTTCATTTTACCAGTCAAGAATAGTATATTTCCCTAGTATATTGGTCCAATAATACTTATCCACCCACCATTTGGCTTCAACAATATATTTTCCATCTAAAATAGTGTTTAATCGACAAACCAAAATTCATTTATGTCCATGTTATCTAAAAAAATACAAAACTAGGGTCACTTAAACGACTGTAACCTCTAAAATAAGGCTCAAAATGTAATAAGATTTAGACATTCATTGTTTAAAGTTAAGTATTACACTATAAATACTTTTAATAAGTATTTAATAATATTATGTAGGATTTCCCAATACTTATACTTAAGTAAAAGTATTAATTTATTTTTCTGTTTTGAAAAAAATAAAATAACATTGGTGCTCTACTTTTTTTTTTTACAATATATACATAAAAGTGATGGAATATACTGTTCAATATTACAATACGTAAAGAAAATATGTTTTCAAAAAATCGAAATTATTGACGTATTACTTTAATCGAATGAAGAATAATAGTAAAAAATATCATTCATAATACATCATCATATTCTATCGACAACCGTGAAGATAATTTTGAATGGTATACTTCATATTTACTAAAGTAATTTAACCCGGCGTTGCTTGGCACATTATGAAATTAAAAATTAATTCTGAACTCTTCGTCTTTAAATAAAATAAAAAACAAGGATCCTAAAATTTTAAGAATTATTCTCGCTGCATGTTGGTTATATATGTATCTTTGTTCCCCATTTTTAAAAGAGATTATAAGTTTTTGAGAAGACAAAATATTCAAGTTGATCTGTTGTTCGCTCAAATTTCATACTCTTGTCAAAAATCCTTTACAAATAGGTGTGCAATGATACTTACGAACATGCAGCGAGAATAATTCTTATAATTTTACGGTCTATATTTTTTGTTTTTTATGAAGCATTCGTTTGTTAGTAAAAAATTCGTTTTTATAAAAATGTTACTGAAAAGCCGTATGACCTTGAATAGCAAAAAAATGCTACAAGAACCATTCCTCAAGCCTTAAAAACCGACATAACAACTGTCTACATATGTAGACAGTCGTTTGAATATGAATGAATATACTTTAGTTTTGCCAAGTCTAATAATATTTATTTATTAATGTTTTCAATTTTTTTGAGATTATTTACAATCCATTGCTTTGGATTTTGTTCGTTGAAAGTAATTTTCCGATTTTACAAAGTGAATTTTTATTTCTGAAAAATACAATAGCATTTTCACAGTATTATGGAAGGGGGGTACTTTCAGATGGAAGAACATATTTTAAGCAATCTACCAAAAATAATATTATAATATTATTTATACTGTCAAAATAAATTGTCTAAATTCCATTAAAAAAATTGTAGTTCATATTAAGGGTTCCTGAACACCGCCATGAAAACATACTTTTCAGACAAAATCAGTTTAACAAATGTATTACCAATATTTTAGTCTTGATTATAAATATAAATAGTGGAATCCATTTATATGAATTTGAACAACATTTATATTGGGGGTTTACCCTTGTGCCATGGTTATGCGCCTTTATTTTTATATTTGATTATTTTACACAAAATATAGATGTAATTTAATAATTTTTGCTTACATTGACATTTGAAGAAGTCACATTTCATTAAACTGATGGAATAGTGACATGAATATTAGACGTCTATTTAATATAATCTTTCCTAAGATTAGCAACATCCACATATGTTTGATACAATATATTAGTACTTAAAAAGAAAGAACTTTATCTTAATTTGAAAACAATAAATCCTGGAGATATCCTAAACATTTCCCAGCCAGCCATCCTTTTAATTAATTCAAATAGTGTTCTAAAAGTTATTGCTTTTCTCAAACTAACCGAATGATTCTATCGAAAGATAATATATATCTTTGGATTTAAGGATTTTGATATGATCAAAATATTAATTATATCTAACAAAAATAATGTCATATATGTTTTAAATGATTTAATAGACCTGAGCATCGTTAAAAACAATTTCATCTCTGTAAAAATCATAATTTTTAAATGAATATTGATGTAAAAATTGATGTCTTTGAAGACTGAAACTTTAAAAACAAGACTTTTTCCTCAAAATACAATAGAATACTGTATTATCAAGTAACCCCAAAAATTTGGCACCCTAGTAAACACGCTAACATAATCATTTAGAAGAAAGTAACCTCTTTTATGACCTTTTACCTTTTAATATGACCTTTAAACCAAACTTTATTAATTACAAATATTATGTAACTATTGTTTTAAGTATAAAAGAGATTTAATGAACTTCTTATTACACTGAAAGTAGATTAAAAAACATACAATCATAGTTGAAAAAATATTTTTCAGGGTTTGGAAGGTGGCCGATTTTTTTTCTCCACCAAAATACTATCCAGATATGCAGTCACTAGAAAACTTGGATTAATATTGAACTTACTCATCTTTATAAATTACCCCCCCCCTTATCATACGTTTCTTTAGAATTATAAGACATGGAAAAATGATGTCGAAATATTTATTAGTATTAGACACGTATGATGCTCATCTTTTTCCCCATCATTGTTTAAAATGTTCTCTTGAATAAAAAATGTGCTTTCGAGTATCTACTTTAGCTTTACTAGTATTTTTTATTATTTCCCATGATAATTCCACTATTAATTTTTAGGAGAGTAATTATATAAGATATTTATGATTAGACTAATAGCATTAATTTAAAAACTGTTTATCAAATGGTTTAATTTGTTCAAAAAATTATTAATAATACAATGGAACTTCATAACTAAACTTATTCAATGATATACCGGGTTGTCCATTGTAGTCGGAACAATTACTAATTCAATAATTAAGGAACGTTGGGTGATTTAAATTAATTTATACTTCGATAAATTGAAGCATTAACATTTAATTACAAAACAAAACAGCCCTGAGTTCTCAAGCTAACGAACAAGTAGAAAAATCAAAAAAAATCGTGATCGACGAATTTCCATTCACACACTCCAAGTGTCTCCAGGGGCACAGTCTACACCGTCAGTAAGTCCTGAACCGTTTGGGAGGACGAAGGGCCCTGTCAAAAAGGCCAAACTGGACCCGAAATAGTTAAAGAAAACAGCCCAGCCCAATCCCCTCAAGTCAATTAGAGGTCATGCAAGAGATCTCGGGGTGAAAAGAGACTTGTACTGAAATATTCGAAATAAACAAATTAGTTATCGACTTACAGGCATGTTGAACTTTGTAAACAATGTAAGAGTAATACTTATACTTATATATTTGTAGATCCCCCAAAAAAAACCCACCCCTTCATTGTTCTTGGGAAAGTTACATACGCCAAAAAAATATTTATGAACAATATAGTTTATGATTAAATCCCTAAAGTAAAAAGAAATGACTACGATAAACATAATGAACAGAGAATATACATTATTACATGCATTTTCTCTAACGATTGGTAAAATATGTCCATAGGTATAAAATAAACATTAAAATAATCCTAACAATTCACATTAAAATATTAATAATAAAAAAAGAGAACAAAAGTTTTAGTTTGAATGGCTTTTCACACTTTTCTCAGGAATTATGAGCAGGAATTTTGGATGTTTTCATAGAGCAATCCGGCTTTTGGTAACTGATTTTGGAAATTTCCATAGATTTTGATTGAAAGGAAAATTAGCTCTATCACCACACAAGAGCATTTGTAAGAGTTTTAAAAAATTTGTAGGTCACCGATTGTTTTGCCTTGTTCAATAATTTTCTTGATTACAGTCGTCGATCGATCTTTTCGGACCAAATTTTTAAGTCTTTTTGATGGGTTAGTTTCTAACATTATTTTTTCTTTGTAATCTGTCTCACCTATCTCTGAGGGGCAAAATGGGTTTCCAATATCTTTTATAATTGTGCTTAAAAATAGAAAACTATTCTCTAAAACATCTTCAAACTCCTTCTGGAACATTAAAGTTTTCCTCTTGTTTTTACAAATAAATTGTATGGTAATGGATCTAACCGTGTAACAAAAAATTAATTAGTGATTTATTTTTTATTAAAAGAAGGGTTGAAATTATGAATTAAACCTGTTTGTAGTATTATGATAAAATTTTCGTCCTCACACTGCCCATCTTGGTAATCTAAATCTTTTCTTTTTCCCGACTATGCTCAATATCGATGTCGATCGTTTTATGATCCAATTTATGATGAAGGCGATAGCGTGCCTTTAATATCTTCTTGAATATTGAAAAGGAAGCAAGCGCCAAATCGATCCGTGATGTTTTTCCCCACTTGTCCCGGACAAAGTGTCTTCTGGACTCAGAATTCTGATGATATCATGTAACCTTAGCTCAATGATGAGTTTAGACAGAACTTGAAGATTTGGGTGGACAGACTTTGAATTATACAAATCTACATTCAGATCACCGATAATCAAGAGAGGTTAAATGTCCTTTTTGATTGTATTGATTATACCCTGAAAGAAGGCAGAACACTTAACCTTAGGTCCATAAACATTTAATCAGTAAAATCCTCCACTTATTGTTGGTATGAATATTTTATGCCAGTCATTTGAGCTTGAAACTACAGACAGGAACCCCAGACGTCTCCAATCCCCTGTAAAGAAATAATGGCAATTTCTCGGAATAAAAAGTGACAGCCAAGTGAACAAGATGTAAAATAAAATGATTTTATGTCTTCAAGACAAATAAGATCTAGCCTTTCGTAGAGCAGACTTTTTATCTTGGAATCTCATGAAAGTTTATCTTTTCCACCTTTCGTATTTTGTAAAATTATTTATTCACTCCCATGTTCATTTTCTGATCTCTAGAAATTGGCAATTTATGGACAATTTACTACGCCTATTCTGACTGAATAGTCTATGAACAGTTTCATACATTTTTTTGTGGCACACCTTCGAATTTTTTGAATGGTAGCACTTGAGGTTCTCATCCTGAAAGGTATAAAAGCTCTTTGGGCCACTCTATAAGGTTCAAGAATAGTTTTGAAGTATTGCTTAGCCTTCTTGTCTATTAGGAGGCTCGAAAAATCGACGTCCGCGGCAATCTCAGCCGAGAGAATTCTTACTTCTGGGAAGCTAAGTCGCACACACATTGGCATTTCTCAATTTAATAAGAGTTATTTTTTGAAAGGTTTTATCAGTGAATGGTGTTACTCTTAAAAGATGTATCACTCTAGGAACAACACAGGTGCTCCATGTTATGATGTTGTCCCAAACGTTCAGATTCAAGTTCTTGAAGAGGGTGCAAGATCCCTCAATAGTCTTAAGAATCTCAATGTTGTTCTTCTGGCATCAATTTGTTCCCAACCCAAGACCCTAGGAGTTTGATTTCCGTAAAGATTTGGAAATATGGCCAGCCTTTTCTTATTAGATTTTTATAGGAACTCAAAATATTTGTTTTCTCTCGACTCATTTTTAATATTGAGGAAAGAGCAAATCCTTGGAGAAGAGTTAAGGCTCTTTTAATCGACTTAATGGTGCCAAGGGGACTCCCACACACAATTTAAGTCAAGTCATCAGCGTAATATAGACTCCGAGGTTTGTTAGGAATCAATGAGATACCAACAATTTGACTATCTCGATGAATTTTTTGCAGAATTCCATCAATGCCGATATTGAAGAGAATTGTAAATATGGGGTCACTCTGGCGGACTCCCTTCTAGTTCTTAAAGAATGTATCTTAGTTTTCATATCTGACAACAGTACGAGAACCTGCTAGAATTGCCCAACCATCGTTATCATAAAGTCACCAAATCCATTCCGATATAGAGAACCAACGATGAGTTCGTGTGATAGAGAGTCAAAAGCTTTGGCAAAATCAATGGTCATTATCGTCCAGTCATTCCGTGGTTCAAGTATCGTTTGTACTGAAAAGGGGACGTTGGCCATCAGTTAACACTTTCGAAAACCATATTGCGTAGGATGGATGTAGTTGTTAGCGATAATAATAAATCTGTTTGCAATTACATATGAATAGATTTTATAAAGACAGTTTTGCATGGTTAATAGTTCTCAATATATCTAAGATCCTTATTAGCATTTGGGATCAAGACTATTCTGCCTTCAGAAGCAAAATCAGGAAGGAAACCAACGGCTAAAACTTGTTCATAAAAAGTGAGAAGAACTGGTACCAAGTATTTCACATATTTCTTATAAAAACTCAAAGGTGAAGCCTAAAGGACCTGGATATTTATTCTTTTTAGCATTTTTAAGAATGGCGTCTTCAATTTCCGAAAATGATAGATGTGTTTCGGTCTCATCTTTCTCCACTTCTGATATCTTGAACATGTCATTTGGTTCAGCCCTCAGGTTTTCACAAAAAGATGGCCGTATTTTATTTGCATCTCTAGCAATTTTTATTATAGAGGCAATCGTAACAAGAGTATAGATTAGAGTAAAAATTGTGGATTTATTCACATATGTATTTTGGGTCGTCCGATATCAGGCTGTTGCCGTCAATAAATTTTAATTTTTTTGTTTTGTTTCCCAATCTGCATTGTCTCATACACTGCAATCGAGAGTGTGATAAATCGTCTATTTGATTAATTTTAAATTTGGTTCTGTATTTCAGATCATTCTTTCTGTAAATCCTGTCTAATTTACCTTTCTTTTCTTTTTATGATAATATGCTACTTGAGATCGATTCCAATTTGTTCTAATACTCGCAGTTCTTAACTGCCATAATAGCTCATTTTTGCCTACACACTCCTTTGATTTTTCGAAGCATTGATTCAACCAGCAGAAAATGGTCTTTTCCATTTTTTACCATATAATGTGTTTCTAGAATTATGGATATTATCGCTTCATTAACTTCGGGGTCGTCTACTATGCTTGAATTAAGAATCCACGGACTATTACTTCTCAACTCTTTCAACTGAGAATTTAATATCATCTGGATAGGTTTATGGTCTGATAATTTAGTGTCCAAAACGTCATATGAGATCATTGAATCCCTCGAAAATCCTTTTATCAAATCAAGTTGATTCGTGTTGACTCTGAAATAAAGTTTTTATCCATTGAGAAGAAGGTATGACTTTTATTCTTCATTTCTCGGCAAACGTCCGTGAAACAAATATAAGATATTATCGAGAACAATATCTTTGTACACCGAGGATGGGAGTTCGAGGACTTAATATTTGCGGCTCTATTCATTTAAAGCTTGACATTGAAATCGCCTTCAATTATTATCGGTCTGTGTGAAATAATTGGTAATAATTTGCTTTTGTAAAAATTTGGATCATCAATATTCGGTCCATATAAACCAATTACATCCAAAGTTGAGTCTTGACAGAGACAATTTGTTTTTATTATGTTACCTTCAGCACACCGGAAGTGGACTTTGGGGGTTATAAAAAATCTGATTTTCTATAAACCCCAAATAGGGTTTATAGAAAATACCTATAGAAAAATCAAGTTTTATTATAGTTATAATTTACTCTATTAGGACAACTCTTTCCTGTATGTCTCTTTCATTATAGGTACATTTAGTGACAATAATCTTTTAGTTTAATTTTTAAACTAAATTATTATTTAAAAGAAAAAAAATGACTGCATTCAACATACAATTGAATGTACATATTATATAAAGTAACTAAACAATAAACTGTAAAAATCGTCAAATGATAGCTGATGTTAAATATAAAAACATTAAATGAGGAATTTCTGATAGGAATATAACAAAATGTATTTCTTTAGTCATCATTAAATATATTAATTGTATTTAATATTCTCAAGAATAATAAATTGTATACTCATTGATTTACAACAATTGAAATATCTTAGTTGCTTATTTTTACAATTGACGGTACCATTGTTTTATGAAGATAAGATAATGCGGAAAATTATATATTAATAAAGTAACAATAGATTGCAGCGAAAATTACAGTAATTTCCAACTATATATTCCTCAAACACCATTTTTTGTTGTTGTTTTTTTGGGTTCGGTCTATGAAAGAAAAAGTTTTATCATAATTTTTATGTTATGATATATGTTGTTTTTTTGCAATGCCATAGAAACGATAAAGAAAGGTTCTGATTATGACGAAAATTTAGTACAATCTGTATAAATTTCTAAACTACATATAAAAATTTTAATTGACTTACCCCCTTCGAAATATGTTTTCAGCCACATTGTCCCTACCCCGTGCAAACTTTTTTATGTAGTAAATAAATATATATACATATCTTTGTAAATCTCACCTCCCTCTTGGAGATTCTGCAAGTACCCCCATTAGATAATCACTGGACTAAAAACAATTAAGATTGGTTTTAAATCATTTTTATAATCCCACCAATAAATAAAGAAAAAATAGTATTGTGGAAATGAGACAATTCTGACTTAACTTTTTCATTCTTGGTTATATTTTTTAAGGATATTTGATATGCAACTATTGCTTATTTATATACCTCTCCATGTATACCCAGGTTAAGACAAATACTTGTAAAGATATATTTTAAGTGTCAGAAGAAAGTAAAAAATAATACATCAATAATAACCTAATAATTTTATATTATTTTTAATTCTATCAGATATTCAACAAATCCTTATAATAATCTTATAAAACTATTAGGAATTGACCACTGGTACTATTAATTAACGTACTGATACATAATATCTTCTGTATACGTGGTGCAATAATATAATGTCGATTTTAAAAATCTGTTACAATTAAAAAATAGCAAGCAACTATTTCTTTTCAGATTTGTATTAGCTTGGAATGGCTTCAAAAACTTGTGCAAAATACAATTTTCTTCTTTTTCAGAGCGTTTGTGACTTTAACCAAACTCATCTCCCAAGATATGAGAATATCATCAAATTCGTTTTATAATATAAGGTGGAATCTAAATCCTTAACTAAAACAGAGCCTACTGTGAAGGAAATAAGTAAAATTTTATCTATTAAAGTAATAGATATCTACTAAACAGATCAAAGAAATGAAAGAATGGGGTTGATTTATGTTCTAGACAAGAAAGCAACAGTTGCCCTACAAGGAAAAGCAATTAGAAAAAAAAAAGTGTAGAACTATTAACTTCCAAGCATTCCAAAAATTCATTTGAAAAGATAACTCAAATCTAGATTATACATTTTCTATCGTAAGTAATAGTAGCAACGAGGATTTTTTTTACCACCAAAAACGACTTTTAAGGGATAATACCTAAAGAAAAAGAAGGTCCAACTAGTAATTTCAATTAGAAAATAAAGTATTTTTCTTTATATCCAGAACCTGTAACAGTGGTGCGTCAGATAGAGGGGCTGTATTGCTATCTACTTCTCTATTGGATAATATTGGACTTATGAATAAATCTAATGCAATAATATCATATACAATAATAAAGTCAGGAGAATGATTATAATTAAAAGAACAGAAAAATGTAATTCAAATATTCCTCTTTAGTAACAGGTATATATTTTGATTCAAAATGAAATTATTCATATAATAATTTAAAATTAGCTGATAAGTTTTACTGAAAAAAAATAAAAATATGTGTCCTTATTTCGGAACCGAATAACAAGTACTTAGGAAATTTATAACCAAATCCTGTAAAAGCTCGTCGCTTGTATAATGGAATTATTAACTTTTTAAGTTAAAAAATATAACTCCAATAAGTTATTGCTATTCTTTATATTGACAAAAAGGTACGAATAATAAGTTTACTTTTATTGATTCTAAAAAAAATGGCTCTTGTCAGGGCTAGTTTTACATTGAGTGGGACCTTAAATAAAGATGAAATGCTAGGCTCCTATATTTTAAGTAAAAGTGTGAGGCCTAGGGTAAGTACCCCCTTAAAATCAGCACCGGTTGTAGTAATTGTTGTTAAAAAAGTACTAAAATACAGCTCGTCAAAGCAAATACGGGCATTACTATATATACAATATGAAAACTATTTGTTTTTGGACTAATTTGGCCTTATAACCTTTATTGTTCTCGATTCTATTTGTTACTCAAATATAAACTATTTTTCAAGAATCTACTTATGAATATAATAAGTAATAACCATACAAATATTACTTTTTTTTATCAGAATTTTTTTATTTCATAAAAGTCAGCATTTTAACAAAATTAAAACATAAGAAAGTTCAATTGAGTGTCAGTAGGTAAAAAAATTATTTATCTGTCCTTTATTATTGAAATATTGCAGGTGTGTGCTGTCTACAAGATGTATTATTTAATAATTTTGGTATGTTTTCAGTATAGAATAAGATTTGAATAAATATAAAGGGTGGGATGTGAACCCTATAGGGACATAATTATACTCTGGCAAGTTAAAAAAATTTAAATATTTTTTTAGCATTAATAGATATGTTTTATTTATTAAATATCTGGGAAAATATTAATGAAACAAAATAAATTCATTCATTTTCATTTTTATTATTTACCGCTCTAAAGATTAATTTTGGAGTAATACAACCAAATATTCTCCTAATTGGACTTCGGAGAAAAAAAAATCTTTTTTTTTTTTTTGGAATAAAAAATATATTTCACTCATTCTTTCAATACTTTCCAATCGTAACTTATAATTATAAATAAAATAAATACATAATCTCACAATTAAACATTTGATTAATTTTTTATAAAGGAAACTGGGATATAGAAATGGTTGTTGTTTCCTCACGATTTCCAATTTAGTGATGTTCTCTTTCCAATCCACTCTCCCTCCCTGGTCAATCTCATCATATTTGTGGTCACTATTTCAATTATTTGTACTTTACCCAGCCGAAGCACTCTGAAAATCCCTCTATTTCTCCTGGTTCAGACGTCTACGTATGAGAAAATATTTTTGGGGAAAATTATTCAAGTTGTCAAGAAAATAGAGGCCACATAGTCGAACATGGAACATCTTGGTCCTCTATCATGTTTCAGTCCTCCCTCTTCTGGGTCCAAACGAACCAATAAATTTTAATACATGTTTCATCAGTGCCGAAGAGATCTATAAATCGACCGGATGGACCTCAATAGGGCAGCTATGGAGCAATGGTTTCACTCCTAGTGCGAGAGAGTTTCTAACTCTCAGGACAGTATCATCAAAGTCTTAAAAAATACAACTTGATTACATTCAACTTTGACACAGGGGTTGAGTGCTTCTTCCCTAGGGATCTCCATGGCTCTGTTCAGACAGTCTTGAACAACTCTTAGAGAGTAACTTCTACTCGTCAACATCTCCTTCATTTCACCCATCCTTTGTTTTCTTAGTTCAGGGTCACTGCATCTTAGATTTTTAGCTATTTTTTAAAGTTGACCAAATTCATAATTATAAATATGATACAGAGAAAAGACAAAAAAAAATTTATTCTTACAAATCACTCAAGATCAAAATTGAATAAAAACTTTCAAAAGTGTAATTTCATGCATTAATTTACTGATTATTAAAAGATTTAAAACTATGTATATTTATTGCCATTTGTAGCATGTTCTTGAAAATTTTAATTATATAAATAGCTGAATAAATATAAAATCCATAATTATGTAATTATGTTTATATGCCATCAATAGCTACTTCATAAGTTTTTACTTACAAAACCGTCTACATAATAAAGTACATAATAATTCTTTAGAAATACCATCCGTGGCTCCAATTTTCTTTAAGCCTTGAGAGATCCTTGACGGAGTGATTCTTAGTTCTTTCTCATTAATCTTTTTGTAGTAGATTGGATTGTCCAGATGCTCCCTTGATGGCTAAATGTAGTCCTCAAAATCCGTGATGACATTCCCTGATCCCTTATCAGCAGGGTTAATGACTATCACTCTGTCTCTTTGAAGCTTGATCAGTTGTATCAAGGATTCGTTAAATAATTCCATGAAGTAATATAAATCTAATATCTACACATTCCTTAATACAAAAAAACTAACAAACAATTATGTTGTATTTAGGATCCTAATGATTCCAAATTATATTATAATAAACATCAATTAATTAGTTTTAAAAGGATCTAACATTGCATTTCGTCTTGAGGGATATTAAAAGTGCAAATATGGCTTCAAAAGTTTTTTTCTAGATTATATACCAATACAAAAAAATAAAATTCAATGTATTTTAAAGTGCAATTTGAAATCAACCAAGCTTTTTCATCTTAGACGGTAAAAGTAAATTAATAAAATATATTTATATTTACTTATAACATTATAAGTATTATCAATTTATTATTATTTTTTCATTATTGAGGTAAGAGTACACATGAATACTATGAAAATTGTCTGTATTATGGACATGTCAAAAAAAGAAAACAAAAATCAACATTGTAAATTTGACAATTTGAGGAATGTTTTGGAGGATATGAGCTACAATCAGCAGTGACAAGGAAGGAGAGGAAGAAGGAAATAAACAACAACTTTTCCTAGAATACCTCCAAAGTGGATCTTCAGTTCTATTCTGAGTCCAACAAGGAAAAAATGAAGAATGTTGTCTTGGGAAGCTTCCTGGTCTTCTTAGGAAGAATCTTTAGATCCTCAACCACATATTTGATCCTATGAAGTTTCTCTTACATCCATTGGATACTAGAGATAAAAATAATTCGGTGAACTTCCCGAATACACTATTAATTTTTTGGAATTTTTTTTTTTTTTCGTAATGCTTCTTATTTATGACTTTGAATATGTAAAAGTATCTATCATACAACTTTGACGTTCATAGTACAATACCATAAGAGGAAATATTTTTCTTAGAAGTCAATGTCTCTCTCATTCTAAGGAGCCCTGTATATGACCGTATGTAATGGATACAACATCATATCTCCATTAAAGTGATTTCTTAACACACATGATAACCATTCACGTAAAAGGATATTTATGTTTATGGTAGAAGGAAGAAATTACATATATTTGTTATGTGACTCTTAAAGACAAAAATATAAATGATTACGAATATACATTTAATAAAAGTACTTAAATTATTAATATAAGTAGTATGTATAATCAAGTTAGCAGTATAGAAAATTTTCTATTTTATAAGCCTCAATACAATATAATAGTTTTTCATAATGCTACATTATAGCAAATTATGGAGTTACACTATCAGCATAAAAAATATTACTATGTAGATCCTCTTTTTTGTAGTGAAGATACTCTATCCTGACTTAGTGAACTGTTATTATGTATTAAGTAATGTAAGCACGAGGTCAACTAAGTTCGGTATGTATAAAACATGGACTGAAATATCCTGGCCTTAACAACGAAAACACTGTTGTTGTTTTTTTGTTCAAAATTGGCTTGTTTTAAGTTATTATCATTATTTGTTTTATTTAATTTAAGAAGCCAAGGCCCCATAACAGTTTTCAAGCCATTTTTTAGCGTTCAAAAGTATTTTATCACTTCAAAAAACAGTGTAAAATTAAAATACATAACTGTTCTTGATCCAATGCTTTGTAAAAAAAAAAAAAAGTAGTGGAACACTTACAATAACTCACAAACCACAGAAAATACTGTTCTGAAATGTTGACCATTGGTTTTTGAAGGTTGGTACTAACTGAAAATGAGGTAATTAAAAAAACATAGTGCCCTCTTTTTTTGTGAATCCCAGGACTTTTCAGCCCATATGTTCCTTTCTGATATCTTGATACATGGAAATGTAGTGTTTTCGCTTTATAACAATGATGAAATTTCTAGATTTAACTGCCTTAATAGTCCATCAAAAGTTACTATCAACAACTACCCTTCCCAGTTTTTTGCTACTACATTTTGTTAAATGTTTCTTTAATTGGTAAAATGGAACTGCACTGATAACATTATAGTATTTTTAACAAGAATGAACACTCCCTAGAGCCCAAAGCCTTCACCCAAAATAAAATTGAGTTATGCATCTCAATTTATTGCAAAGTTATGGTCTATTATGCTTTTTTCACCATTGTGTTACATTGACCTTGACTTCTCAAAATTTAATGACCTCTTACTGTGACCTCCGTTCAAATTTGTTGGCAGAGGTAATTACTTGTTATGTCTAAATAAGGTAAATAAGATTTATTTGCATTCTTTAACCTTTATTTGACTTTTTTTTTCATCTATTTTTATTTGTTTGATTTTTGACTTTTATTTGCATTTTTAGGTAGAAAATGTGTGTAAGTACAATCTTTCCATAGTAACATTCCTTATTTCACACTCTCTAAGTTTTCCCTGGAAAACAATATAGCTATGTCTCTTAGGTTCTTTAGGTGTATCATATCCATCTTGCAGTCAAGGCTTTTAAGGTTTGTACAATCTTTTTTTCCTCAATAAATATTAAGTGCCTCCATTTGTCTACATATTCATTACCAATATAAAATAGAAAACAGTTAGATTTTGTACCCTCTTTCATTAAATATTAAGTATTAAAACTCACAGTATTGACTATGCCAACGATTGTGGAACTCTCAATCCACATTAAGGAGCTCGGTACCCCCAAGATATGGACCTATGTGAGTTAGCTGCTCCTCGTAATGTGTATCACCCTCCAAAGCCAGTTATTACAAGGGACTGAACATGGCTTAAGGCAGCCTTTTACTATTTCGATAACTTCTTCATCATTCTAGTGTTTATTCAGCAAACGCCTGACGATGAAAGCAGGGATATTGAGGAGTCCAAGAAGATTTTTGAAGATGGGATTCTATTACAAGGTCTCACATTAATAAAGTTAAACTTCCAGGTTCTAAAGGAGAGCATATCTAAGCTGGAGGAAAGATTACCTTTTTTCCAGACCAATAGCATCATCAAGCAGGTATTTAAAAGCCTCACCATTCCCAAGCTTGCCTACAAGCTGGAAGAAATTCTCAAGAACAACCTGACATTTGAGAATATGAGTAATATTGGTTGAGTAATCTCTGGTGAGATTGTGTATGACATGAAGGATAATCCCAACATCATAGCGAGCTTCAACTGCGCCCCCATGACATCTGTGGGCATTGAAACAACCTTTAGCAATTTCATGGAGCTACTTGCTAATAAGAGGAACAGGCTAACGGAGAACCACCTGAGGAATCAGGTGATTATTTAGTGGAATAAGGACATGCTGGAATAAAAAATATATAATTTGATATAAATAGTTAAAACCACAATAAATTCTTTTTGATGGATTTATTTCTATTTTTAGCCTTTTTCTGCTTATTTATTTCCATTTTTAGCCTTTTTCTGCTTATTTATTTCCATTTTCGATTTTGTATTCTGCATTTTTTTTGCATATTTAATTCCATCTTTATGCATTATTTCAATATCATTATTAATTACTCCTTCCGAGAATAGTAATTTTCTTTGAAGTTTATAAGATAATTTATATTTTCTTCTTGAGGAGGGACTAAATATCAAACCTACACATATTGATTTTAAAAGAAAAAATATCCTGAGGGAGTTGTCCATCTAGCTGCGTTGCTCTATAACATTATCTTGCTGTGTTGACTCTGGGAGCAAGACCGTCATGACTTATTCATATCGATATCAGAGCTTATCCATAGACTAAATCATGGAGAATCGTGTGGAAGGTTCAAAAGGAGAGGACTCGACAGATGAAAGAGATGGATTATCTAACATAATCCAAAAACTTCAAGTTTATCGAGTCTGTAAAGGTTATGACGAATAAAAATCGTGGGATAGCATCTCAAATATATATTTAAATTGATTGCATTAGGATCTTGGTCTCCAAAGCAATGTGCAATATAGGTTCTAACAATTTGTATATAACAGCACTGAAATAAGGGAATGATATCTGCAAATAAAGATATCTAAACGTGTGTCCTTTTAAAAAAGAAATTGGCTCATCAATGTTTCGGATCGCTGCACGAGATCAAGTGTAGTTGGGTGGTCATATAGAGAATAAAATATAGAGCCTTTAATTAATGTTATAGCAAAGGAGAAAATTCGTGGAATATGGTTGTCTAAGGAACGGGTGATTATAATGATAATTAATATTGACATTTCTGGAAATAAATCAATACGTTATTGACTCAAAGGCATTTTGAGCTTTGTAAACAATGTAATAATATTATACATATATATTTGTAGATCCCCCCCCCCTTTATTGTTCCTGGGAAAGTTGCATAGGCAAAAAAACATATAAATGAACAAAATAGTTTATAATTAAATCCCTAAAGTAAAAAGAAATGACTACTATAAACATAATGAACAGATAATATATATTATTACATGCATTTTCTCTAAAAAATTGGTAAAATATGTCCATAGGTATGCAGCAAATATTAAAATAATCGTAAAAATTCACATTAAAGTATGAATAATAAAAAAACGAAAAACAAAAGCTAGAGTTTGAATGGCAATAAAAAAGACAACTATTGAACTTTTGAGAGATAGTACTTTTTAAATTCTCCTGGTATCAGGCGACGTAGAAACTTTCTATTGTTATTGGAACTTGAAGGGTAGTATTGAATAATATCCCTCACATATTTCTACGATGGACCATTCACATTTTGGATTTTGATGGTGAATGATGGCTCATCGGCGTACATATCAATTATATGTTTTGAGTTCCCCAAATCTACTCTAAAACCATATAAAATCATGTTTTGTTTTGCTGACAAACCACATATAAAGGGTGTCCTTAAAGTATTTGACCAACTTGATTGTATTACAAATAACCATGCCCAACAGATCAGTATGAGGTTGCTTATGAAATCTTAGAAATACTTTTTTTTTTACACATTATGAAGATTATCATTTAGGAATTTAATTTCTACCTGCTTAAATTATAGGATCTTGTAGATGTCGAAGGGCAGTACATACTTTAGCAATGTAAATAATGAACATTCTCCTCCAATGAGACTCCAAAGAGGGTTTGAGATGTGTGGTCTTGGTGTGGTTGACACTACAGCTTATGTCCTCAATATGCAACCTTTTCAAAAGTACAAGGGATTCAGATCAAAGGAATGAGAAGACCAGAAAGTTATTTTTTTATCTGTGTTTTTTATTGTTCTACCTCTTCTAGACCGATCTTTCACAAGTTTTCTGACCTTGTACACTGCATGACGGTTAACATTCAGCCTCTTCAAAATGCCAGAATTGCTATTTCCGGCGCGGATCAATATGGTGATCTCAACCCTTTCTGCTTAAATTTCTATTAGTAAGCACATCACAATATTATACCACTTTTTCGTTATTTAAGAAATCTAGCTTCAGCTATTATAAATGAATAAATTCAATTGAAGCTTTACAAAACCTTCTAAATCGTCGTGATATAAGTGGTCAAATACTATAAGAATGCCCTATATATGACTAATTTATAATTTTATATAAAGAAATCCGATTATGGAGGAGAAATTTTCAATTAAAATTTATTTCGACCAACCTGGAGAAAGCGGAGATTAAGAGAGTTCTTAAAAACATAAAATTACGTAGAAAGGAGATTGGACCGATGGATATTTTTTTAATTTCAAAAGGAAACTGGGAAATTGCTACATACGGAGACAATGAATCTACGAAAACACATTTTCTGAGATCAATAAACAACAAACAGGAATCTATGGGCATAAAGGCTATTTTTAGGAAGTATTGCCTAACAAAAATTGTAAAAGACTGAACTTTTCCATGCATTGGTGTCATTTACAGAACCAATATAAACAATTTTATAAAAGATACAGACTCTGTATCTTATATACAGTCTATTACAAAGTTACACTAAAAACAAATCATTTTCGTTTTATCTAAATTATCACCCCTCAAGGCTATATTAATTTTAAAATATTATAAATTTCGTGCATGCTTTATAAATTTAGAAATACGAGGACTCCCTTAACATGTGATATTTTAGATTTTGTCTTAAATACTTTCTGATATCCATTAAATTTAGAGTTCCATGATTTAAAAAAAATAAAATAATATATGTAGCGAAGGAAGGAAGTAAATTTAAGATGTATTGTTTATACGACACTAGAATGTTGGAAATGAATTCTAATTAATGTTTTATACATTTTATGATGTGATGCTGGTCTCTGGAATTAAGAAAGAGGCTAAACATCCAGCTACAAAAACTTTTCTTATGATTAAAAGGGAATTGAAGCCTAAATGGTTGACCAGTCACGTGGACTGTAACACTTTTGTGTTATCAATAAATTTGATGGGTAGATATATTAAAATTGTATCAATTTACAAGGCTAATAAGGATGATCCGTCATTTTATAGGTTCCTGATTCAATGTTCTTGTCAGAGAGTGTTCAAAATAATGAAGATATCATACCAATGTGAGATTTTAATCTGTATTTAGATCATGGAAGGGATCCATTAAATTATAAGAATACAATCAATAGGTATGCAAACAAGAATTTAAAAAATATAAACCTTTGTCGGGGGAAGTGAAGTCACTGTCAGATAAATTTATGGTACTACTCGATCTTCCTCCTTTATGGGAACGAAGAATTCACCGACCAATTTCTCGAATTTCAGACGGGACCAAATTTACAGCACAATTTCAAATTTCCACTGACAATATTTAATTATATTATCCGTGCAAAGACTGCAGTTTTATATTCAACTCTATTTACAACGCTTTTGCTGATTTCCCAGTTTTGAGAGTAGTAAAATATTTTATCAAATATAACGTTTGTGTGACAGAAGATATTTATTCTAACTTAATTTTGGTAAATGTATTATTTGGAGCTTATCAGAGAAATAAAAAAATACTTCTCCTGGTCACAAAGTCGTGGAGTTTGCTTAATGAAATATTAAATAATTGATTGCTACAAAATTAACTATTGACAATTACATGTGAAAGAATTAAGAGCTATAATGATAAGCGCAGCTGCTCGATATTCAGCACTTTCTATCAAAATAAAAATACCTCGGTCATCATCTTCGTTGTGGGCATTGGCCGGAAACATCATATATTGTTATCAACGATACTGTCAAAGATATCATGATGTTAAATATGAGGATATATAGCAAGGTCCATTTTAATAGTTACCGTTTTTTTATTCATCAAATAATGGGTGCAAGTTGATAGTGCTCCACCATTTAAAAGAAATCGTTAAAATATAAATAATAGAGATGGATTAGTTTTACCTTTTAGTATAAATTATTTATCTTGTGCCTTCACTCTAAAATTTTGTATTGGAATTATGGACGATAATGAAACAGTTTATTTAGTCAAGATTATTTATCTTCAAAGATATATATATATTTAAGTAAAATTTAAGAGCAAACATAGTTCGGTGCAATATTAACAATTGTATGTGATGAAGATTTGTAAATTATATCGATAAATGTCAAATAAAAATTAAATGTTACGAGTATATCTACAAACACATATTTGCAAGCAGAGCCGTTAATTTTTAAAATCACTAATACAGTCTCAATTATTGAGAGATAAGCTTGAGTGAAGTCTCAAAAATAATTTCAAATACCTTCAAATACAAGTCCAAGTCAAGTATCGAGTTTTTGGATCGTGAGTTAGTGAGTTTCAAGCCTTTAGTCTTATTTAAATCTGAACCTTGTCTATCTGGTGACGAATTATAGTTGCATTACTAGTCTTTTACCTTGGTCCTATTCAAATCTGACATTTCATTTTCTTCTCCAAATCGAATTATCGTGGAGTTTGAAGTCCGAATTTATTAAAAATTAAGTACAACCCGTATCCGAGTCACCCATTTGTGATTAGTGAGTGAGTTCTAAATATAATTAATTACGTGAGTCATTCATATCCTTAAGTAAAAAATATCTTTGGACGTAGTTGAGTAGACAATGTGCTAGTATAATTAGTATCTTGAACTCAATGTGAATAGATCTAATCAAAGATCACCCCTAAAGAAGGAAATATAAATTATGTTATTAAACTTTAAAAAAAAAAAATCATAGGTCACATAAAGTAACTGCCATAATATACTTTTTAATTATACTTATCACTGCGACTCAATCAGACAAATGAATGTAAAAAAGAAAAATAATATTGACATCGGAGTATAAGTCTAACAAACAATTTACAGTTTTCTTATATTTATAATTTTCATCTAAAAAAAGATAAGTTTTAATCATTAAAAACTATAAAAGCTCTTATGTTCCACAAAACGTTGTCTTTTCGACAAATTTCACAAAAATATTTTAAGATTTTTTTAAAAATCTGTTATAATTTTTAAGGAGAAAAACTAAAAGTGTAATCCGTAACCAAGGTAGTGTGTGCTGATGAATGACTGAGAATAATGCTCAGGAGATTTAAGTGTAAGTCCTTCTTGGGGTTAGAGTAGAGTTGATGATCGAAAACGGAGTAACTCTTCCCTGTGTTCTGTCTTGATTCAAAATGGGAGCTCTGTGTTTGTTTATTTCCCCTTGTAGATCCTTGCATCTAATTTAACACTTTGTTAGCGAACTGGAATTCCCTGTAACCTAAATTCTATAAAAAAGCTTTAAATATGTTTAAAATAGATTTGCTGCTAGACCTATTTTAGACATCTTTTATAAATCCAACTCGTTGTTGTTCCAAAAATGTTTTGTAATGTTTAAAATTTTTAATGAGGTTCTGTAAATTTGTTAATATTTTTAGCTTCCAAGTAGTTTCAGCTGTACTTTAACCATTTTATTTTTTTTTTTTCAATGTAAGTTGCATGTGTTGAAAATAATTTTATATGCTGTTATTCTGTTTATCTTACTCAACCTCGTTAAAATTAAGTAGTACATTTTTGGTATCTAAAATTTGTTTTATGACAAAAGAAATTGTAATATTTTAAATATTATCATAACGTTGATAACCCAAAACAAATTTTGTTAAGAATAGTTTTTAATTAAGTATATTTTTTCTCTTTGTCTTGAGCTCATACAAGTTTTTTTTTAGCATTTTAATATATTGTATTTGTATTTATATGTGTATATATTTTACCATTTAATAAAAAAAGAAATCCTTCTGAAATTTACTGTTCTACATGAAAGAAATTGTTTCTCAACATATCATCTGTTAAATTTTTCAATAGTTTAATTTTTTTCCGACCAACGGTGATAATCAAAGTCTATAACTGTCAACTTATAATTAGGCATTATAAAGTATAAAAATTAACATTCTTAGTAAAAGTAATACATTTAAGATACGAATATTAAAATTTAAAAAATAACTTTATACTGCAAAGAAAAGTTAACAAAATATAATCACAACCAACTTTAAATAATTTATATATATCTGCTGCAAAAAATATAATTAACAAAAACTTCGCTTGAGTTCACCCTCACTTCCCTGACGAAAGCACAAAGGTATAGAATTCTTAGAAGTAGCTGATCTATAATACAAGCTTCGCTTGAAAATATCTAAAGTTGGTTTTAGAAGGTAGATGTGTGTTGCGAACAGAGGATATCTCATCGTGAAAGAAGTAGTCTTTGTTTAGTATCCAGGGCGGGGAAATAGGTTTATCTTTTTGTTTAAAATTCGGTAGAGTCTAATAACATCCTTAATATCACGTCTACGATACCGAGTGATGAGGCCAAGTCTTTTGATTTTGCATTCATAGTTCTCGTTATCTCCCAATGAAGGAAAAATAATACATAAACCTAGCTCGCACTTTTTCCGAGGACTTAATCAGGTAGTTTCTGGAAGGATTCCACATCTCGGATCCGTACATAAAGGCAAGGAGGACTTAAAGCTTATAAAGCTTTACCATGACCGAGGGATTACGAGTTTTTAAACTTATTTCAATGATTTCCAAATTTCTAATGGATTTCCTTATAATGTAGAATATATACTTATTAAATCTCAAATCAGGAGATATGTAAATTCCTAAGAACTACTTATTAAAGAAAATATTATTTTTATTAGAATGATGATGCAGTTTCCCCCAAATTGTGCGTTGTTTAAAAGATGTTTTTAAACAAAATATTTCTATGAACTAATAAAGATTATGATGGTTATAATTTTTTCGTGACTTTAATTTCATTGATTGTAGAAAGCAAGATTGATCGTGGATGAACTGTTGACTAAATATAAAAGAGAAATGATAAAAGTTTCGACAGTTCATCTGAGCTGATGCCTTACACAAAGCAAGGTGGATGTCTAAGTTTCTCTATTCTTTGCAAAAATATAGTTAAAAAATGTGCTAAGGGGACAGTAATTGTGACTAAGCAGTAACATAAACTAAATCGCTTGGTACGTTTTTTTATTTTTGGTTACCTGTCTTTGTGTTTTATAGCTCCACTTCCTTCAGCAGCACCTTTTAATGATATCATACCGGTTGATAACTTGATTATTTATATGAAGATCTATAAAACTTATGCAAATGCAGCAATCAATGCATTTTCGGCACATTTGTGGTACCTAACTCAAGAACTCGTCCCATAAGCATTATTCTTTGATCAAGTTAGAATTGACATCAAAACATATGTACATGATGTCGAAATTACTGAATTTGAATCATAAATTCTGTAGCAAGAGGGTTGGCTCAATATATTATCATCCAAATCAAAGAAACAAAAAGCAAAAAAAATAAAAAAATTGACGAATAATCTGTGTATTTGTATGTGTAAAGTAGTTATTAATTTAATTATTTTTCTTCTTTTTTTTCTGAAATTAAGTTATACATATAATGTCTTTTTATTTAATAAACGGTCTAGGCGCGATCACTTATTACTTGATAAAATCAAGGAAATGTTATTACGCTGCACATAATTATTAACAAAAAATAGTCTTTAGTATCTCCCACATCCTAGATCGTATTCTTCCAAAACCCAAATAAAGATACCTTTACCATATCGCTCAAATTCTATACCTATACGCATTCTTAAGGAAAGTGAAGTCAGTCAAATTAGGATTGCCCGTCTTGGGTTCTTCTTCAGTTTGTATCTGACATATTTACATATGAATATATTATTTACTTTTTGGAACTGTTTATTGTATTTTTACGTTCCTTTTAAAATTATTTGCTAATGTTTGTTACTTTTACTATCGATCATTTTCTTAAAGTTAACCCTGATAACCTTTTACTATTGCGTCAAGTCGAAAAACATAAATATATATAAAATAAGAGCAATAAAAAAATCAATTCTTTACAAACAGATGGTTCATTTAATGCTTATCTCGTATTTACGGTAGACGGTGTAAGAAAGATAAGATTACGTATAAAAAAACAGTTTTAGCCATTTTTATGTTTTTTTGACAGATTACTGTTTGAGCGCTCGTCAAAGATGCCAACCAACAAAGACAAAATATCCATATTCAATAGTTTGTCTTTGAACAAGACAAAATGCAAACTATGCAGCTGAAAATGTGAATGGTGTTTACGGTCCTCATACTGTAACAGACAATCTAGCGCAATTTTGGTTTCGTGTATTCAATTCCAGTAACTTTGATGTCAAAGATGGACCCTGCTCTAGAGCCAATTATAAAATAGAATAATGGAAACTGTGGAGTCTGACCGTCATGTAAGCACCGTTTTGATTACCAAGGAGATAAACATTAATGGAAAATTAATAGGTGAAAAAAAAGAAATCATAAATCCATTAATGATAATGGATTTATTTTTTTATACTCCAACAATAAATATCTCTGTTCCTTTATTTGAATATATTGATATGCTTAAAGAAACTTTTATTTAATAATATAGAAGATAGTTCCCCAAGAAATCATCCGTGTTACTTTCTATTTTCATTAGCATACTCCCCAGTAACTAATCTGTCCTATATTACTTATATCAATTTATCTTACTTGTACTCTCCTCAAGAATGAAAGAATAACGATGAGAGTTTGAAACTGATGAATACTTTAGTCTTAAGTGCCCTCAATGGAAAAAACCAAAATAAAATTAATCAGGGATCACAATGTAGAGTACACTCCGTATACAAGTTCGATGCTACATGAAAACGCCTGCAATAAATATGACAACATAGATATTTTTTGGATCTAAATACGGGATCGTGTGAAATGGATATACCACTAATAAACGTAAGCAAACTTTTACCCCTCCTGAGTCTCAATTATGTCAGACGTGATAGAACACTTAAAGAAATTTATGAAGTACACAAAGACAGATATTATTTATGAATTTGATATTCATTGCTTCAAGCGGCCACGCAAGGTTGAGCAAACTCTGGCATTGTAGTCCCTTCTCATGAGCTATTACTCCTTCTCCTCGGGGACTTAATGTCGGTGACATTTCTGTGGCGTCATCTACAGGCCTTGGACTCGACTTACCACCAGATAGAGTGATCAAAAGGAGTCAGATCGGATCTTTGGAGACGCCAGAAGTTCACGGGCTAAAACTCCGTCTTTTCTTCAATCCAAGCTTGCACAACATTGGCTGTGTGGGCATATGCTCTATCCTGCTGAAAGACGTAGGACGCATTGTCGTTACTTCTTGGTGATTTGAGGACATACGGGAGTACCTTGGTCTTCAAGATTTCCAAGAAGTTGGACATGACGTCCTACGTCTTCCAGCAGGATGGGGCACCCGCCCACCCGTCTTGGACACGTGGTGGAGGTCTTCAAAAGTGTCGTCAAAGCAAATAACCCGATCGTTTTGCTTGTTGAAGAAGGGATCGACAGTAAATGTTTTTTTTTTATCCGAGAGGAAGATCAGAAGGTTGCCATGATACTTCAGGTCGTGTAGGAGGCGTTTTGGCGACTTCAAACGGATATCATGTTGCTGTCGAGTCAATAATGGTCTTTCCGCGTACTTTTGGACTTTCCCCCGGCGGCTTTGATCGCTCTGGACACGGTGGAGGTAGCCACTGACTTCTTTTTTCCAAATTTGGCCATGGACATGGTGGGCTCGGCCTCAAATACTTTCTTCGCCACTTTTGGGGTCAGTTTAGCCGACCTTTCACTACTGGGCTCAATTTTAAGGCTTTTCTCCTCTTTCATAAGCTTTCTGACCCTGTAGAAGGTGATTTAATAAACTATTTCAAAGGAAGAAATTTTAGGGGTTGAATAAATTAGCAAATAATGGGAAGTATTATTTAAAAAAATTAAAATTTTATTTAAACAAAATAGTTTTTTGAATGTTTAAATTAATATTTTTATAAATTCTTAAAAGAAAATAATAAAAGTTTACTCACCTTTGTCAAAAATATAATTAAAAATATGAATGTATATTCTGATCAAATTAAAATAATTCTAATTTAATATCATATCTAAAGGGAATTATTTTTTTTGAACTTTTACATTTTAATTAAATAATATTAATTAAAGCTATGTTCTCCATTGAACAAATTAAAAGTGTTTCTCATTTGAAAAAGTAATAAAATACTTACAGTAATAGATTAATGTAACTTTGTTAAAATACTTTATTTTCTATGTCTCTAAAAACATTAATTTTTTTTTTAAATTAATACAAGTTTCAAATTTTGACAAGTTTTATTATTTTTAATATTTAGAATAGAAGTTTAGATATTTTTTGTTTCTTTTATGTTTAAAACTAAAATGTTCATCTTTTGGGAGTTTTTTTTTTTTTTACTCGAAATATGTCTCCTTGACTTAATGAGTTTTTATTCCTTAAAACAATTGATCATACCTTACATTTTAAAATATTGATACTGAGTCATTAAAGTAAAACGACAATATATGTATAAGGAACAGCTTAAATTTAAAAGTTCATTAATTAATTACTCATTTTTATGGCAATTCATAAATTAAAAATATTATATTTTGTTATAAAATATAGCATAAATTAGTTTTAAATCCCTGCATAATGTTTTTCGGGCTAAAAATAGAATAAATGAATGACAGATTATTCTAAATAGAGTGTAAATAGGGAGGGAGGCTCAATTACTGCACTAGTTTGGCTTATAAAAACAATGTGGTGACAAGTTATGATTTTTTTTTAATCTTTCACATTAAAAAATCATAGGGCAATAAAAGAGAAATCTTTAAAACTTAGTCTATATAGGGAGTGCAAATTCAAACTTTATTGGTTGGAAAAATGTGACATATATAAACGATATAAGAGACAAATGAAGTTATATAGAATAATGCTTAAGGAAGAACTTTTATCCAATTTATCCCCCTTTTGCGTCAGTAACAGCCTGCACACGAGTTCTAAAGTTCAAGCAGCTGTTCAAGAAGAACTGTTCAGAACGGTGTTCCTCTTTCTTGTTGAGATTGTGGACTTCAGAGACCCCTCACTAGTGCATGAAGTCATATTGGTCGTGTACTTTAAAACAGCTTAATCTAATGAATAATATCAGGCTATTACTGCCAGAGAAATGAGAGGGCCAGAAATCGACCATATTCGGGTCAGAAAAGTTTTGAACTTTTATTTCATCAACTGCTTTCCTAGTGTCTTCTTACAACTTTACCTTCATCAAGAGGTATTATTCAGGTAAGAGGTATTCAATTCTGCTGCTCATAGAATAGTATAGAGTAAAATACCTTTGTTTGACACTAACAGTGCGGTAGAGTACTATTCGCCAGCACTCTAACAAGAACCCCTTTTTTTAAGAATTTGGCAAATACAGTAAAGTGACATTCAGGATAACTTTCTAACACTCCATAACTTAGATGCAAAGATTGTCGAAAATACACCTTCCTCTAGTGCCGTGGTGTCTAAAATTTGACTTTGTAATTACGGAATTATTGAATACGAAAAAAACCTCCAGGAGTTATAGTAAAGCTTAGGACCTTTCTCGTTCGTAGAATAAATTAATTATATATCCTCTCTGAGTAGTATTACTGATTTAATAAAAAAGTTTACATCCCAGTTACGCATATCTGTTGACATTATAAAATTCTTACTTCTGTGCAAATATATATTAACGTTTTTGTCTACCTTGCTTTCACTTTAATTTGGGATTTTATTTTACTTAACTATGGCTCCATAAGAGCTTTTTAACCAAATTTTGTAATTTCCCTTTTTCGGGTTCGTATTCCTAGTGACTAGTTGTGTCATTCGGAAAAAGAAAAAAACCATCAGTGTTATTTTTGGTACCTGTAAAGCTTTCATAGCTCAATCTATTACGGAGGATAAAGTGATTTAAGGGGATGGATCTGAGAGCTATTTTAATTTACTTTGCTCCTGGATATACAACTTTTTCTTTGAAGATTCCCCAGCCGCATGGTACATATTATAATTACGCTTTGGATCTTATAAAATATTAACCATCTTCTTCAATAAGATATGAAAAGTCTTTAAGATCCATCATCAATATGTACAACAGACATTGTAAGAACATTACAAGCTGACAAGTCGGTTTTTTTTTTCAAAAATAAATATTTTGTCTTACTGTGAGGCATTTTAACTATCATTTTGTAATTGTTTATGTTAGGGTCTATGTTTTTTGATTTCTGTTGAGGTGTTTTTTTATATCTGTTATATTTGTAAGATTTTAGAGGTCTAAGGAGAAAATTAATTTTAAACTATAATGTATATTCATGTTTTATTTTGTAGTAAATAAATAAGATACTTATATCATAACTCCTATTGAACCAGAACATGGCAAGGGTATAATAATATAATCAAATAGAGACAAAATATTTGCGTATTACATAGATTGCCTATGATTAGAACCTCGAACTCTAAAGTTATATAACTGAAAAAGTACATCACCAATGGATCTAAAATCTTACAGGATTAATTAGATATGTTTGAAAATTATAAAATTATCACTTTTGATATCCTAAGTTGAAATGCTAAAGAAAGGTTGGCACGTAACTGTTACATATTTGACAATTAGGAACGTCCGACGATAATTAACATACACTATAATAAGGATTACTGTCATTTGATTTAAGCTAAGTATCCCCTGTTTTGTTTGATAACTTGTTGCCAACAAGAATCAACTTCATAATGTCCCTCTCATAGAAGCACTTGTCCCTGATAGGAAAAAACTCGGACAAATAATTTTCCAAGGCCTATTTTGTGACCAAATTTGTACCTCCAAGCATAGACAGAAACAAGTGGTAGTCACTTGGTGTCAGATCCGACTGTAGGGTTGATGCGTAAGAACTTCCTGTCCAAGCTATTGAAGCTTCTGGTGCACCATCAAAGATGAGTGGCCTGGTATCATCTTGTTGTTTCCTATTCAGCATGGACCTCCATTGCCAGCTTCGTAGGGTCGAGTTGTTCACAATAGACTACACAATTGAGCAACCAAAAAGTATTGGCCCTGTATACATTGTAAATTCTCTAGGTGGTTTTCGAAACGTTTTTCTCTTTCAGGTAGTATAAATGTTAAATATGGCGAATTTCTTCCTTTGAGACCTCTATACTCAATGCATGATAATTTACAACTAAACGTGGCAAGTACAATACTGTACAAAAAAGTGTTTGTAGTATACAATCACACATTTACAACGTTTTATCGTATTTTTCAATGAGCCAAAGATATTTTGATGAATAAAAAAAAAGCAGGGAATATGAAATAAATGTTTCCCATTACATACACGTTTAAATCATTTTAGCAGTTAATGAAATATTCTCACAATCTTGTGACACTATCACCACACGCCAAACGTTTTATATATTTAGTTTTTGAACTGTTAATACAAAACATTTGTGGATGTTGCTAAATCAATGCGTCAAATATATAAAACTGATCATGGACAGCATGAATACTTGATAAATATTTTTAAAAAAACAGAAAGAAACTGTGATTATAAAAAGTATATGTATCTATAAAATGTTTTTTTCGGATGGAATCGACATAACTCAATGGAAAAAGCGCACGGGAGAAATTATTTTCTTGAACTAAAATTGCGTAGGTTTGCGATCCAGTCATTCCTAGAGAAAGAAATTTACGACGTATATAGATTTCACACAATATTCTTAGGTCAGATGGAGTAAATAATTAATTTACTTAATCAGTGCACGTCCATCTGACCAATTAAATGAACAATAGAATAAATAAAGATTCGGAGTTCTAGAATACTTAGAATATGCTGTTGCAACGAAAATTAAGCCTAAATTTAAGTTTTAAACCAATTTCCCCTTCTCCCCCCTCTAGTAAAATATAAATGTTACCTTAAGAGCATTAATAAACAAATAGAGAATAACGAATCAATTATGTTACAATGGTAGCTCTGGAGAGTGAAGAGGTGCTGCAGTTTCTCTCATTCATAAATAAAATAAGAGAATAACGGATTATATTAATATTATTGTAGCCATGGTTTTTTTTTAATAAAGCTAATCAATTCAACCAAATAAATAAAAGATTTAGCTATCTTAAGCTACAATTTTTTTGTTTTTTTAATTCAACCTTCAGATTTTGTATTTTTTTTTTTAGAAATTAACTTTTAGATCATTTTAATACTTGAATCCCCCTTGAACTTTATTTTTTTTTTTTTTTTTAATAAATTTTAGATCTTTTACTTTTTTCTCTTTTTTTGTTCGAAGATCAAATGATTGATTCCCTTTTAGAGTTTGAATTGAAGTAATAGTACAGCTGAATAATAGTATAAACAACTAACCTAAAAGTAGTAGTTACAAAGGCTGATAACGCCAAAGAATTTACTGAAGGATTCTGTGGACTGTGTGCCTTAAGCTCTTGAAAAATAAAACATTTGCAAAGAATAAAGTAGCTTACATCAAAAAGATGTTGGAACTAAAATATAATCTAATAGGCATTGTATTTTCGATCAACATTTTGAAAGTTAATGAACTCATGAGACACAGCATTGCATCTACCTGTACCTTGGCCAAATTTCATTTCTCCAATTTAAATCTAGATTTTTTTTGTATCATTATTGGATTTATATTACTCATTGGCATTTCTTTCACCCCTATATGTTCAATTTTTTCTAAATCTCATTTTCTGCATCATTTGTTTTATTTCCCCTCTGTTCCTCATTTTAAATGAACTATTAGTTTATTTAAAATGTAAATTACTCTAATTGGGATGAGAATATTTTTTTTCATTAATATATCTCCCTTTTTCTTCGAAAAAATATAATGTGACATATTTTTATTGAGAAGGAATAAATATTTTTTAAGTCTTTTTTTGGGGGGGAAATGCTCTATAATTTCATTGAATGAAGTTGTTGTAGAAAATAATAATTTATTTAACATTTTAAATTGCTTATTTTTTTTCCGAATTCGGCATTCCCTTTCACTTTTGGTGCCCTATAAAAATCACTGCTTGTTGGGTGAGGATCATGTACCATCCCTACCAATATGCCACTGCTTGTTATCTTCTTATAGTGGATAATACAGTATGTGGCTGTTTGAATAAATAAAAAAGTTTAATCGCATCCGCAGGTAGGATATTATTTATTATGAACTTATTTGCATGGGGGACAGTTAAGCGACACACCAACAAATCTTCCTGCAACACAAAGTCCGAGATCATGTTCCGGATCTTGAAGGAATTTGGAAATGCCAAAGGAGACTGTTCCCACATCCAAGGTACTGTTTTGGCCTTTATTTACGTCAAAGGCGATTTTTTTAAATAATAATAATGATAAGCTTATTCAGCTGTTATTTGATATTGATTTTTTTTTTAATCTGATGATTTTTTAGTAGAAAATTTATTTTTTTATAAATAATGTTGGTTGTCAGATGAGCAATTTTTAAAATTTTCTTAATTTATTCTTTTTGAAACCATGAGCCTCTGAATAAAAATTACCCATTTTTAATTTTGATTAAAAATAAGTTTATTTTTTGTTTGTTTCTTAGTAATATCTTGTAAATACAAATATCCTTATTATAATTTGTCCATTTTTTAAAATGTTTCTTCATTGGCAAAAGTACAAGGATTCATGCTTCTCTTTTAAATGATTTATTTTTCTTCTATCAAATCATTTTTTGTATTACTAGCCAAATATAAAACGGTCTATACATGTACAATATACATATTACCAGGAGATTATCATTGACTCCCCCTACCAATTGGAACATTAAATAACAAGCTCATTTTTGGGCTAGACTGTTCTCAATTAAACCCTTTTACTTAAAATTTCATAAAAAAACCTTTCTATATTATCAAAAGATTGGTTTATATCGGTAGATAGATTGGGATGTGCCTATGTCACCTTCCTCTTATCTTGGTTATCAAGCACCACTATTGTAGACAAAACTTTGAACTATCAATATTTAATTGATCTAATAGAAAATGTTATACTTAAAATCATATTTCTTGACTGATTTTACAAAACAATACTTCATATCCTGGGATTTCATGCAGTAATGAAAAAATTTCAACACATTTTACTTCTATTCGCGTAAAAGAATGGACATCTTAATGCAAAAATATTTTTTTTTCAGATTTTATAAAAGCATCACAATATTTTGTTAATGTAATAGTGTTGTGTAAAAAAAAAATCTGGTGTTATTACACATGTATCTACTTAAAAACAGTTCATCAAATGTAAATACAAGCAAGACCATTTTTGCATGTAAATAATCATCATTGATCAAAATAAAAATTAAAGAACCAAACAATTGGAGATTGGATAATATTTTTTTCAAATGCCTGTTCTTCCTTTAATTTTACGACATGACCAAACTTCCTTCTCCTAAATTCAACATTACATTAAATATTGATACATTAAGGGGAATATATCTATTTTACAATATAATTGGAGTCGAGGCAGATTTTTATTGTAACCTATATGTCGAAGTTTTTAAGGATTGGAAGATGATCAATTACATATATTTGTATTTTCATAACAGGAGAATGGATATTAAACCAATCAATGTGAAGTTATTTAACTTTCTATTACTGAACTTTTTTTACATAGTTACATAACTGTGGTTAAACGTTACCCCAAATATTTAACGAATTTAATCATATGACTCAAATTTGAGATAGATCCAAAATACGCTATTTAAATTTGTAATATTTTTTTATTATTTCATATATTTTCCACTCGTAAGGGGCCATCCATAAATTAGGTCGGCATTTTTTTTTTTTTTCATTTTTAACCTTCCCCCTCCCCATGTTGTATAACATCATCTTTACGCCTCCCCCCTCTAAAAACGATGTCGGTTTTGTTAGCCCCCCTTTTTGTTAAGTTATCATTAAATATTATTCGAACCTTTAAGAACTTTGAATGCATAAAATCATTTATAAGATATATAGGATAGAATATCCAAAATCTAGATTTCCAAGTTGATTGGAAATATATGCAAAGGATAATAAAATTTAGAGGATAACTAAGAACTTCTATTTTAATCAAACTGAAAGATGGCTTAAAATATTTTCATCATAAATTGTGCAATTAAAAGTTCATTAGGACTTTCATTTTAAATTTGTTTCTTTATAAATATTTTATATTAATCCTTGCTTTATTTATTTTCCTCTGTTCTTTTTATATATTTTTATTTTATTTTAATGATATATTTTTTGGTATAATAAATACATAAACTGAGATAAAATACAGAAATGAGTAGAAAAATATCAATGATCAAGCATCTTCAAATGGTGATGATTAATGTTCTTCTAAGTTTTCTGCTCTTGGCAATACATCATGTAAATTATTTTTTGGGCAAAATTGGGATCATTTTCATCATTCTCATTATAAGATTTTAGCTGACGCTTCATTGCAGTGTGGGAAGGCCAAGATAAATTACATATTGTACAAATACATTCTTCTAATTTGGACTGCATTGAAGGACAGTAAGAGTCGAAAGACATTGGTTTAGGGATTCCATTTTTGTTTTCCATTGAATGTAATTTGATAAAAAGACGCTTTTGTAGAGACACAAAATTGAAATTTGACAAATTATGAAAATATACTGGGGGTTCCACAATTTATAATCCACTTGTGCTATTCTTGTATACTAAAGGAGGCGGCAAAAATCTGCCCGGAAAAATATGAATTCAAATTCTTGTGAAAAGGCTCACAGCACTTTTTGTCGAAGCATTAACTATTTGCTAAGACTGACGCGATTATAGTACATGTATTGAAAGCCACTTAGTACTTGGTTCCTCAGGAATAAATTCAGGGCATTTTTTAAGTAGTAAACAGTCAACTAAATAATTATCAATGGCAGTGTTTAACCAGACTTCAGAGAGAACTTCAGATGCAGTGATTTTTTTTTTTTTTTGCTACAGCTCAGGATTGATAGTTTTTCCAGCTATATTCAGAGGAGAACCATAAGTGCCATGGGGTAGAATTATATCAGATAAATCATGACTTAATTTTGCAATCCTCCTTTCTACTGGGTTAAAAGCGAAGAGTCCAGTAGCATTGACTCCATGTATCAAAGCATCAAGCTTTAGCTCTTTGAACAAACTGACAGAACAATGTAATGGCTTTACATTGCTTGGAGCCTCCTAGAAAAAATATATTGGCAAATATAAGATTTGATACTATGAGATAATTGATCAAGTGATTATATTAGGAAATTTAATAGTCATCATTTGTAGATTATTAGTTGGTTTAATTATATTTGGTAACGTCTAATTTGAAAAAAAACAAAAAAACTACTTCATACAATATTATTCAAAATCACTTTTTTTTATTTGTTGAAATTTTGTGATTCTAAGACATAAAGTCAACAGAAATAAAGAGAGTTTATTAGGTACAAATTTCGACTTACATCCTGAGCCCCATCACTTTCAACAACCAAAATAGGCTTTTTTTTCATTGGTCCCGATATGAAAAGGTTTCTTAAGTCAAAAGCAAATGTAAAGGGAGTTGAGGAATCATGTTTTCCACTTCTGACTCTAATAAAGGTTTTTCTCGAGTAGGAAACTTTTTCATCTTCCAAGACCTTACACTTAGCATAAGCCGATGGAATTAGTTTATGTCTTGTGCCAACTGCAAAGTTATGATCTGGGATTCTGACTTTATATTTAAGACTAATTAAAATCGGAGCTTGAAGATTTGCTACTGCAAGTCTTAATGGTACTCTAGCTTTATCATTGTTAGAGAAATAATTAATAGTGTCAGGTCCAAATAGTGAATCAAGGTCCTTCGTATCATCAGTGAAAGATTTTGCAAACATTCTCTCAGTCTTGCTGTTTCTCAAGCTGTTCTCAGGTCTAAAATAATAATAATAATGATAAGTCGAGTTAATCGAAAAAATCGTATGAAATTAAGTGCATTTGAATGATAGTTCTAATGCTGAGTGTCTTAATTCTAAAAAAAAAAATCATTTTACTTAATTAATGAATATAAGGTTACCTAAAAAGTTTTACTGACACTGTTTGAACATGATCCTTACCCTCTAGGGTATTTGCTCTTCGAGATAATATTCTTAGATAAATAGAAACTCTTGACAAACTAAAGCCAATTGACTGAAGTTCTTTATTCAAATCATCAAGAGTTTGAACGCTTCGAATCATTTCCGTTCTCCATTTCTAATCAGCTAAAAAAAAAAAAACTGACTATATCCAATATCGTCGATAATAACTGAGGTTGATCTATTTTCAATCTTGGTCTGGTCTACCTTGAATTCCTCTATTGATGGATCTTAGAATGGTTGCAGCTTCTGAGTTACTCTCACAGAGATTTTTAATATCATTTTTTACTTTTATCTTTCTGTTTCTTTGCCATTGAGCATCTGATCGTAGTCTTTTCAATTATTTCTTCTATTTTTCCATTTTCAATATAATGCTCTTTCGTTTGTTTTTCACTAACCATCGATAATCCTGAATTTCTTAATGGTTTAACCCTTTAAACTCAATTGCCAAATTTGGTCCATTTGGAAAATTACTTATAAGTCAAATTACTGTGAATGCAATTGTTAGAAACTTATTATACAGGTTAAGCATACGTTTGCAACAGCACAGATGCTATTTCAGTTACATGTATTTTGATTGCTCCTCATCCGCCCTAACAATTTTGTGCTATGAATCCCATGAGTGATGTACTCATGAAATAATTGCTTTAAGTATTATCGACCAATAAATACATATTATGACATTTTGCATTTGTAAGCCCAATGTGACATATTTGACCAAATCATTATACATGTCTGTGTGCCTGATGTACCAAATATGGGACACATCAATTATATACAGCTTTATTTTAAAATATTTTATTTTTATGCTAAATATGTGTTAGTTATACAGAATGCGAGAAAAATTTAAAAATTTAATTCAAACATAATTTGTTTCATAAAGGGTTAAGATTATAAATTTTTTCATTAATCCTTGGCTCTTTTGAAAATAATACAATTAGGCTTGATATCCATACCTCGTCAGATCGTTGGACAGTTTTAAATTCTGTATTTATATCTTCTTGAACACTAGGTCTAGTCTACAATGATGAATTAGCACGAAATTGAGACCATAAATTCATTTTTTTTTTTTGCCTTGATACAAGCAGATTGAATTTGAAACTTAGACATTCTCTGTGCTACAATTTCAGGATCATGCTTGACTTTATTCCATAACACCTGAGTAACTTCAAATTGTTATTTCTTACTTTGGTCCGGATGAGCATGACTAAAGGCTTTGCAAAATGTATTATATTTTTCATAATTGGCGTCTCTTTTATTCATGATGGCTTCATGGATAACTCTCAATTGATGGCTTGTAAACAAAATAAATTGCCATATCATGTACTTTTATACTTTTATAAAACTATGTAGTTTTTATACGGTCGAAAAATAGTTTATAAGTTATAAATTATAACTAGAAAGGCGTTTTTAATGCACGCTCCTTTTCATTTAACTCTACCTCCAATTACGACATCGTTCTTTTCAAATTCCCCCCCCCCTTCCCTATTGGATAAGAATCTTATTTTAATGAACCCTCTCCCACCACCTACCTGCCGACATAGTTTATGGATGGCCCCTAAATATCAATTAAAGTGCTTAAAAAAGTTATTTTTAAAAACATATTTCTGAATAACAAGATTAAATATGTGATAATTGTAGTAAAAACATTATAATTATATTTTTAATCAATACTTCTCTGAGATATTAATTATTTTTAAGGAATTTTAGGTACAAAAATTGTGTGATTTAAGAATTTACCAGTAATAGTATATTACACACCTTAGATTGGAAAAAAGGAAATTGGAAAAAAAAAATACAATTATTCAAATTCACCAACATTGTTTTTAAAAATTGTGAAACTTACAAAGTATTTCAAGAAAATACATTTAACAACAATAACTTGCATTTATACTAGATTATTTTTCATAAGCATACTAAAAATTTCGATGGTAAAATCTATTTTAAACAGATTTTAAGTAATTTAATAAAATTTGGGGTAGGGGTATAGAAAATCTCATTTCACTAATGAAGGGTAAAAGAAAAAAATGAAATAATTACACAGTATTAAATGCCAAATTTGGATGTATTGAGAATGGGGGAGGGGGGGGGGGCATTACTATCTGACTTAATTTTTAAATCTATGTACCAGGTGTACATTGAAATCTCAACACTTAATAATTTAATAAATAATTAAGGTTTTGTGATTAAAATTAATTCATATATTAAAGTATAAACAATTAGGTGGAAACCCCGAACCAAAGCTCTCTAGCTTATGTGCAAGTTGAGAAAATAACACTTGAACGTGAATAATGAGTTTCCATTTGTGCACTCATTGACGCTGGGTGTCTCAAGGACCAATGTATACACTATCAGCAAGTCCAAAACGAGGGAGAAGGGATCCGTCAAAAAGACCAAATTGGATCTGGATGAGTCAAAGAAAATTGGTCATTCCAATCTACTCAAGTCCCTGATGCCAATCTTCTCAACTACAACTTTTGGGTTCATGTTGAAGGGAAGGTCATCAGTATCCATCATTCAAACACCAAGGCCCTCAATGCCCCCAATCAGCCAGCACTGGGACGCCGTGACAGAGGACTACATCTGGAGTGGGTGCCAGGCCTTCCACCACTTGCTGGAAGCCATCACTGCCGCTAAGGGTAGCTACATTAATTATTAGAAGAGTTCTGACACACATCTACTTATTTTATTTATTTTGTTGAAATTCTACTTTTATTTATTAAAATTTACCTGGTTGAAATTTAAAATTCAATGTGTTCATATTATAATGTAGCACTCGGTTAAAAAAACTTGCAATGTTTTGTTTTATTTAATAAAAATAAAATTTGTATCATTTATAAAATTTGTTGTATTACCTTTTGAAAAAAGAGACTATGTTGCCGCACACTGTGTATTCCTTTATCAAAAAGTTTAATAAATCATTTACGTCACTTTTCTATGCTTGTATTCGCTTGAATGAAATGGACACAATATAACATAATGAAGTTCATTGTCCAATCTGAAGTTTTTAGTAAATGACCATCAATTTTCCCCAAGGGCAGTTATTAACACTACCAACTTTCCATGCATGGAATATTTATATTTGTGTAGAAATATAAAATAATGATGTGATTAGGATAGCAAATGAGGAATGGGATTTCTATTCATGGAGAAATGGTAAGCTGTCGTCCAAAACCGATTTTGCTTTGGTCTTTAGTAGTTTTTTCTCTTTGACCAAAAAAGCTTCATATGTATTTGAACCTTCTTCCCATCATAAAATGATTAATTTAGAATTTTCCTCTAAATTCTCTTGTAAAAAGAAGTCTTAGTATACCTAAGTGGATCTAGAAGAATATAAACTAAAACTAAAAAATAGAGGCAGGATATCTTATGACCCAGCTCTGTGATAAAAAGACTTTATAATACTTTAATAAACCTAGTACAGGACACAAATTTATCGTTCACAAAATTGAGGAGAAGGAGGTAAAGAAATTACAGGGTGATATTGAAGAAATAATGAAAAATTGGTCATTATTTATTCGAACCTTTGTGGCTGACAGTTTAAACGTGTTTGGTATTTTAGAAATCGCCGTAGAGGATATGCTTAAGACAATTGATACTTAAAATAACTATTACACAAGATGTAAAGCTCTTATATACAGGAAAGATCTTACCGCCAAAGGAATTAATAAAATTATTACTGAGAACAGTATAGTCTTGGACTAAAAGGCTATTCTCAAATTATTTAAAAATAATAACCAGGAAATAGTTGGTTGCCCTAGAAGTGGTTTTTTGAGACCCAAACAGTGGTAAATTTATTTGTGTTTTCTTATAATAATATTTCTGAATATTTTTTGAGATATTGCAAAGATAACGGAGCAACTGGTCCAGAAGCATAAGAGGAAAAATCTTTTCTGTATGTGCTGATGATATTTTCCGTATCTTCTTAGCTTTGGTAATCAAATGGAAGGAAAATGTAGACTTCCTACAGAACTGACTTGGAGTAGGATATATCTCATTCCAAAAAAGGGAGATGGAACTAAAATTAGTCATTGGAGACCTTTAACGATTCTTACTGAATCTGATAAAATTTTAGCAGTTATGTTGGCAAAACAAATCGAACCAATCTTAATTAAAAAGTTGGGATCAGAGAGGAAAGTTTTCCTTAAAAAAGACGTATTTCTGATATTTCAAGAAATATTCAGTCAACTATTGAGTCAGTGAAAAAAGATATAAAAAGGTTGGAGTAGTATTTGCAATTAAACAGTAAAGCGTTTGACACGGTGTGTGATAATTTATCCTTTCTTCGGTGAGAAAATACCTCCCTAAAATATTTTTCAATCAAATCCCAGCCCATCTTTATAATGTGACTTCTAATAGTATGTTAGATGACCCGATAATGCGAGGTAAAAGCTGAACACAAGGATGTCTGGTATCTTCTTTATATCGTCTAATAGTACAGTAGACATTATTCCCCAACCCTCTAACAAGAAGATTAATTTAAACATAAATGTTTTATTCTAAACACAAAATTTATTTTATTCATTTAACAAATGTGTACTTATTTTAATTTTTTTAGTGTGTGTGTAAATGTATGAAAAATAAAGACTTATTTGAAGAAGAAAATTATAATTTTCTTTTTAAATATGTGACATCATATCCTTTCTCATTCCACAAATTTAAATACAAGCACCATATTTGACTGAAATATGTTAATGAAATATTATGAATTAAAAAAATTAATTGGGATTTTCTCCTTACCTTGGTTGTGTCTGGCAACAGTTTGAGTTGAATCATTTCCACTTTTAGAGGACATGTCTTGAGACCAAACATATTCCAATTCTCGAAACTTTGAATTTTAATCGAAACATTTCATAAGAAAACGCTTCTGTAACTTAGTAAGTTTCAGATCAGAGGATAATTTTAGAGCTATTGACTCTTCAGTTGAACAAAGAAAAATAGTGTTTCATGCTGCTCATAACAGTTTTAAGTTAACACTACAAATGATAGCAAAGTCTTTCGCATGGGCAAATTAGATAAAACGTGGTCAAAAGATGGAGTGAAACTTTCCTCGTATTTCGAAGTTCACAACTACACAATTTAGGGTGCCAATATAATCACTTTTTGTAATAAAAAAAAGAGGGTTCAAATACGTTCCTTTTGATAAAACAATATGATTCACAAAGTTTGAACAATTTTTGTGAATATTTAGAGGTAGCTCAACGACCCTAAAGTTTTGAAATTTTACATATTTTTGCAAATAAAGGTGATTAAGTTTTAATATCATCCGTACACTACACATGACAGCTTGTTAGTAAAATTAACAAATTTAGTAAAGTTACACTTATGTATATCAAAAGTTTTTATAAATGTTTATGATAAATCATTTATTACGTGTCTAAAAGATCCATAAAAGTATTTACATGAAATTTAGCCTTTTTGCCTATCTGTCTATTTCTCTGCGTATCGCAGCTAATGAGCGGCTTTTTAAATCTACAAAATTTTTGAAAATACGTTTTTTTTACTTACATTAAGCAAAAAAGTTTTTATTTTGATGACTTTAACTTTGATGACCTTTTTGGAGGAAAAATACATATAAAGCCAATTTTTATGAAATAAATCAAAAAGTTGTGTCAAATAGAAAAATGAAAATGAAAAATCATTAAGATCTAATTTTTTTTTTAAAAAAATTATCTCCAGGGTCCTTTGAGGTCGTGGGTGAGGATGTCAAATATTTCAAAAATTTAGAATTTCTTCTCATTTTTCAAAACGGTTCCAAATTTGTAAATTGTATTTTTAGACAAAAACAACATTTTTGAATCTAAAACCCTAACCATTCCGAAATTTAAAATAGTACCACACTTAGAATGCATAATTAATTTAAGAACAATGCGCTGTCTTGACATACTACGCAAATCTAAACAAAGGACAAAAATACTGCAACGTACTATTTTATGAAAATCTTGTTAAACCATTTTTTTAGGAAACAAAACCATTTGCATGATAAATTATTTTAAGTTTGGTTTTTTAAGCAGTGTTTCTATATTATTTAAACTGTAACTATGGCAACATCAACAAGATCTCAAAATAAATTGTATCTGATAGATGAATCTGTGACAAAGATAACAGGAAAAAAATTGTCTTGAATACGTATGGTTTTAGGGCTATTTCTACATCACCATCTTGATCAAAAGAAGACAATCCGAAAATCTTCTCGTGATACAAATACTGATAAAGCTAACCTCCCTATTAAGGCCCATCCAGACTGTCTATTTAAGCTGAAACAGTTTTTTGAAGAATGGAGACTCATTAAAAAGAGTAAATGCTGATATTCAAAAACTCAATTTCAAAAAGAGTTAGCAAATTGCAAATGCATGCAATTAAATTACTTCAAATTGTATGATTAGTTTTTAGCATTTAATTTCAAATGCTCGTGTTTTTAATTTATATATTTGCTTTTTTACAATTGGGATTTTACTAAATGTACCCTTGACACAGATTATTGGGGAACTATTGTGGGATCTGTAACAACAACTTTATATTTACTTGCTGTCTAAAAAAAAACTTAATAAGGAATACATTACTCTAATCTAATTACTAAAGATGTTAACTTCCTTAATAGATACAGACAAACTCTCCTTATTTGTATAAATTGTTTTTCTGAACATGTAAATATAGGTCAATCAACTTCATTCCTATTTCCTGCTATGGTAAAGGTAACACCTCAATAAAATTGTAAATATCTTCTTCAAAAACATAATCTTTGGATTCATAAATATTGTTTAACTCTCCATTCGGAACTGGGATATTCTTTACACCGAAATTTATAAAAATGATTCTTATTCCTTTGAATCTACATTTTATCGTTGATACTTTTTAGTTGTCTACTGAAACATTACATAACATTATATGCAATTCTTTAATACATTGATAATGTCATGTGTATGATTTATTCGTATATTTAGTAAATTTTAATTGAGGTTGAGAGAACTTAATTTATTGGTTTTTCTACTAGATGTTTCATTGCCTTTCCTTTTGATTTTTTGGATATTTCTTTCTTTTTTTTTCAGTGTGAGGAGTGAGGCTTACAGCAATGGCTACAAAACTAAAAAAGTATTAGCCATACTTTATAGCCCAACCTCATCAAAAACTGATGGTTACTTATTTAATTCCCAAAGTTTGCATAAAGTATTAAATATTTCATAAAAGTTTAATCTTTTGTTTTATAGGAATAACAAACTATATCTTGTTACAACCCAAAACTCATGTTGTTAAGATTAAACGAAAGATTTTTTCTCGTTTCTCATATTTATACAAACATTTTTGCACTTTGTAATTTATGTTTACGATTACAAACTGGATAGAATACTTTAAAAAATAAACCAAAGTTTAAATTGAGTATTTTTATTATCGTTCCACTATTTATCATGCAATTAAATACATTTGATTTTTAAACAGCCTGTTATAAAAAGGATGTTTACTAAAAGAAGGCTAAAATTCTATGACATGACAATTCCTCAATTATAGCACCTTGTATGAGCTGAAAAAGACATTGGGGACGTTAAACAGTCTCAACCTGTGCTAAATATAAAATATTACATATTTAAATTTACTGATTTCTAAAAATATAGCAGGCCATCAGAGGATAGCCTATTTAATAGGCTATCAAAATTAATATTTTTTTATAATAAATTTGCAATATAATAGGATAATACAAGCATAAGGTAATTAACACTACCACACAAATTATATATATGCTACTACAGCAGTTCCTTTAATCTATTTGATGATATAGTTATTTTCAATAACTTTTTTTCATCATTGTACATTAGGGTGACAATTCAATCACTTTTTGTGAAAAAGTAAAAATTTGAGGGTTCAAATGCGTTCCTTTTCATAAATAAAAAATACGATTCACAAAGTTTGAACAATTTTTATGAATATTTAGAGGTATCTCAACGGGCCTAAAGTTTTCTAAATTTTATATATTTTTCGGGGAAACAATGTGATTTTGTTTTAATGACATCCACATATTATATACTACATATTACAGCTAGTTAGTAAAATTAATAAATTTAGCTAAGTTAAACTTTTTTTTTAATGTTTATAATAAATCCTTTTTTACGTGTCTTAAAGAACAGTAAAAATATTTAAATGAATTGTATCATTTTTGCATATCTGTCTGTTCACATGCGTATCACAACCAATGAGCGGCTACTGATAACTAAAAATATTACAAATAGTTTTTTTTAGTTAGATTAACAAAAAAAAGTGGCAATTTTGATGAGCTTAACCTTGATGACCTTATGAGGAAATCATATATATATAGCCAAGTTTTATAAAATAAATCAAATAATTGTGTAAAATGAAAAAATATTTCAAGGAAAATTTAGTAGGAGCTAATTTTATAAATAAATGACCTCTAATGCCATTTGAAGCAAAGAACAAAGACGGTTTAACAATAGAAATATATACTTTTAAGTTAATCAGTAATATTGCAATTTAGTACATTGTATTTTATTTAATGATTTAATAACAAATCAAAAGTATACATTTGTAAAATTTAGGTTTTCTATTTTTTTTTTTTCGAGTAATAGAATATTTATATTTTCATAATTATTTCATATTTAAAATATTTTTTATGAACATAATATTTAAAAAAGCTAGTTTATAATATTTAAATTTTTCTTCTTTGAGTCAGAATACAATCTTCTATTGTTTTCAACTACTTCGTCCTCCATCAACAAGCCATTATATTAATGTATTAGCTCAATTCTCCTTCACTGCAAGATCATTAATAACATTGATAGAGTGAATTATTTCTGAAGCTTGCTTGAAATCATCCCTATTATTCCATGGTGTATGATCAGCCTCTAAAAATCCATAAGGAAGCTCCATAATTTTCTTAAATCTTATTGTCTTCTAAATTTTTATCGACATCTTTTTCATAAAACTGTTGTTGCTCTCAATTATTTACTTTGAAAGAGTTCAGCACCCCCCTGTTGGATGAAAAACTTACTCGAACATTAAAAAAAGTGAGTCCTACAAGTTCCTTTGACAATTAACATGAATTTCTGGAAAGTTTTAATTATGTTGATTGGTAAATTTGACTATTTATAGCTTATATATATATTTATATTCCACACTTATATCACTGGTAAATGATTATTGGAGAATAATACAACATATACAATATATAATCTATACACATATAACAATTAAATTCCGTTCAAACAATAAAATACAATTAATAGATTCGAGATTTTGTCGATTTCTAGAAATGTTCCATAAAATGACTTAGTAAAAAATATTTGTATTGGATATATATAAACACTGCGACCAAATAAACACACTCATTACTTTTCCCGGCGAAGAACTTCTTTAAAATTAAATACCCTTACCGCGGTGACCTGGGCTACTTTTCTTGAGATATGGGATCTATCCTTTTTTGTAACCATTGTCTGAAACTTTACAATAGCTCTGGACGCTATCTTCAATGCCACATTTTGCCTATCCGTCATGAAGCATATAGTAGTTCGTGCTGCGTTGGTGCTCGCCTATCCTACGCCATCTAATGTCAACGTCTCATTACAGTTACAACAAAGGATCCGCTCATCGTTAAATACTATCAGCGTGAAGTGGAGGGCCGATGCTATTCTTTACTTCCTATACTTTTGTTTTGCTGTTAGTATAATGCCCCATATTCTTTTAACATATTCTTTTGTATTTTCCTTTCCCATCGCAGCCTTCATAAGAATGTGGAGTTCACTTGTAAACGCATTCTTCTTTTGATGGAGCGATTTGGAATATTCATAACATCGCATATGGGTTTAGGTCTTCTAGTCAGGCTGAAGGGACCTCTTCAGTATCGTTATTGCAGGGTGAGTAGTTTCATTGCATTTTAAGACATCATTTATATCATTTAGCCCCAAATTTATTCGTATTTCCCTAGATATGTTTATTTTTACCTGCGTATTACCTTGAAGTGGTCCACTTGCTCTCATTATCTTCCAAGATATGTTCATGACCTTAGATGTTTCTCGTACCAGGCTTTTCCATGGCGTTTGATTTGTAGTGCACAAGAAGTTTCCCTTGCATGCTATATATATATATATATAGACTTTTTCCAGATTTCCAATTGACCTGAAATGCTCTCCTATACCAGGGGAATAAAAGAAGTTTCTAATGAAGCATCACATCTATCATACACAAACCACCTAGGCTAATAGGATCCACTTGGCGTGTGCCTCTCTCAATATATATATTTGGTTCGCCATCAATATGATTTCTCTTCTGTTAGCATATTCCTAATTGCCTTTATTAATACAGGAGGAAAATCCCAACCCTCCATTTCCCTCCACAATGCTAACTGCTCGAAGGAATCGAATGCTTTTTTGAAATCCAATAAAGCAATGGCCAGGGACTTTCCTGACATATTTGTTTCCCCTATTTCTTCAACATATTCTGAACCCAAACTGTGTTTCAGCAAGAATTTTATCTAAGACTGGCCTCAGTCGTTCTGTTCCGATCCCAGAGTATATATTATATTCTACATACTTTCAGGATTGTTACGGGTCTCCAGTTTTTAATATTCCTTAAAATTCTTATCTTTCTTTGGAAACAAAGATATTCTTCCCCTATTTTGAGCATTGTGTAACCCTTTTCCGAAAAAGTTTTCGTTGAAGAGGTCGGCTAAAATTCCAGACAACTCTGGCAAAGCTCGACAGAATTATCCCGTGAGCCCTGACAATCCAGGGGCTTATTCTTTCTTTAACTTTGTTCTAACGTACTCCCAATTTGCTTTCGCTGTGAATAATTTTGTAAGCGTTGTTCTATCTTATAGGTCAATATGTTCTTTTTCTACTTTCAGATGAAAAGCTAATCTCTTTGATATATATAATTTCTGAAAATATCCCTACACGTACTATGCATTTTTTTGTGCCACAATTCCTCCTTTTATCTCATTTTCCTTGTTGTTTTTTTTTCTTCCAGGGTTATTCCATGTGAAACCAACGAAACTAAATAAAAAATGTCACCCAGCCCCCCTCAGATTGGGATGATTTCTGGCAAACAAGCTCAAATTCATTAGTAAATTAAGCGGCCCAAATTTTAGTACATAATTCTGGGTCGTTTCTGAGATGTAGATACTCGTCTCAGACTAAAATTTTCAACGTTGCTTGAATATATTTTTACCAAACGCTTCTTTTCTATTCGTATTTTTTTATCCTAAAGAGCTAACCTTGTGAAAGTTGGTACTTACTATTTTGAAATGTGAGGATTCCAAACATGAAGCTAAAATTAGAATATCTAAATTTCTTATGACCTCAATTTTGATTGATAAAATATAACTTCTAAAAAATTACCCAACTCTTATTAAAATAAACTTTGGCAACATGTTTTATATAAATAGGGGCATCAATGTGCCAAAAATTGAGTTGGCTTTTGTATCATAGTTTCCAGGGTTCTTATAAATTTGTAAAAATTTTAATCCCTTTTGTAATTCTATTACCTTTTTTGTGTTTATTATTCTAATTCTTTGAATGATTCCATTTTTTCCGGTTTTCCTTCCAATCCTTCACCTGAACAGGAAGTTCATTATTGATCCAAACTTTCTGGTTAGTTTTCTAACATAAAACTTTTCGTCCGCTATATCGATATTTTTCCTCTAAAATGTTTAATAAAAAGGGCTTCTTTAATCACTTTCAAAATTGTTCTCGATTTTTTTTATAACTTTTTCTTCTCTAAGCATCTTTATCTTTACTTATTCTCCAGTAACAGTTTTTTATTATCAAAATTAAGATATCATCTATCTTATTCATTGTTTCCTCCGTAACAAATGGTCGGCTTCCATCTTCATTAATTATTTTCTGATAAGTCTAAGCTTTTAATATTTTGTTCATTTTACTTTCAATTAAAATATGTCCAATAATGAAAACAGTTTGAATTTCATTGTTTGGTTGTAATATTTTTAATATTTGATTTTATATCGAGGATAAACTTTTTGTAATAGATAAAATCTTGATTTGCATTTCTCTCAAGATCTTTATCTTTATTTATTTGTTTTTGTTATAAGTCTTTTTATTCATAAAAACCCTATGCCTTTAATAAAAGGATTATTAAAGTTTATCTTAATCTTGTAATCTTTTTCATTCTTGGTTTTAATCAAGTTTCTGCAATCTATGATGGGGTTTAATGTTTTTCTGTTACATTCTTTCAGGTTTTTACAGTGCCATGGATATTCATATAACGAAATAATTGACTTTAGATAATTTACGAAGATATTTGGAAAAGTTTATCGAAAAAGTTAAAAAAATAGAAAGACCTCCAAGGTCACAATATACGCAGAAACTAAGAAACGAGGCAATGATTGAACTATTTCCAGGCAAACAGTCTGGAATTAGACAACCTAAAAGGAAAACCGAAACAATATATGTAAAATATCGAACCAAATACTATAAAGGATGGCTAGGAATTTTTCCATTTTGGACACATTAAAAGGGAATGTGACAATATTAAAACATCGAACAAATACTAAAGAGGATGGCTAGGACTTGCAGAGAAAAAAGAAAGATGGAGAAAATATGTTGGAAGGAAATGAATGTGGAAGAAAATATTAAGGAAACGATTCAAACAAGGGAAGATATTGTGGCATCCAAAATAAATAATACAAAAAAGATAAAATGAAGTGAAGTTAATGGCTGTGGAGAAAAAGTGGGACCATTTTCAGAGAGATTAAAGGAGGATGAAGCGGAATTAATCATAATGCAAGATTGCCAATTGTAACGTTATCGAAGGAAGTACTCTTGAAAAAATATAAATCGTTACATACAGAGAAGACGTCGAGACCATAGGACGTGAAGACTCGAATGAGCTAAATTCCTCAGTAAACGCAGTGAATGGGCTGTACAATTGTGGGAAGGAGGGGGAAAAATGATAAAGAACGATCAGAAACAAATCTAAGTACTTCATCTGTTAAAAGTTTAGAGGATACAGATCAATCTATCTACCAGAATACAATTGAATATTGAAAAAGACAATCAGAATAATAAGTGCAAACGTAAATGGAATCTCAGAATCACGCAAGAGAGGAAGATTTTACAACTATCTAAGAACCCTGGAATATCCAAACATTGTTGCTGGTTGTGATACCAGAATAATAAACGAGGTAGATAACGAAATTTTAAGTAAAGAATATATAATTTATTTTTCAAAGGCAATTAAGGGTAAACAGAGTCATCCATGCAGAGGAGTCGCCCTTCTAATAGATCAAAAATTAGAAAATACCACGACAGAAATTTAATAGATATATCCCTTGACGTTTTTGGATCCGAATAATTAATTAAGTCGATTTATGCACCATCAGGAAAGTTATTTGGACATGTTCTTGAAAATGCAACTCTAAGAGCAGCAACTTCCAACATCAAAGTAGGGGACTTCAATGTTTCAAGATTTGGAAACGAAGAGACGCGTAAACCATCTTCAGCCAGAGCTGACTACATTCTATGCAATGGAGATATTTCATACACTATCAAAAATTCAAAAGTTATTAGCAATATAGGATTATCAGAAAATAAATTTTTATTTCCCATTATAGTTGCCCCAGATATGAAAATGAACCAAAGACACAGGAGAATGAATAACGAGTTGCTAAAATAAAGAAAAAAAAATATGTTGGTACGTACATGGATAAACGAATGAATATTTTGGAGGAATTTAAAATTTTTAGTAGCCTACAAACAAATTTGAACAAAAACACATTCTTATCAAGTATACTAAACAAGAAAGTACTATTCAAATTAGGGATGCAAGAAAAACAAGAAACAGAGTTACTAGGAATCTCAATAAGAAAAATAGAAAATTATAGTGATTATATCCAAGACAGGGCATGCATACTTCAAAAAAGAATTAGTGTCACAAAAATACACAATATAAATCCGATAGATTGAATAAGGCATCGAAATCAAGTTATCATTCCATCCATAAACCACTAACTAAAAGTGACAAAAAATGACCACAAATCCGAAAGAAAATATATGCAAAGCGTATTTGAAACGTCCTAAAAATATAAAAAGTGATATAAAAATATATTCAATAAAAAATCAAGAAGGACTAGGAGCGAGAAACATTGGATTTTAATGTCTTTCTCGATAATTAAGAAAAAAATATATATATAACGGATGGAATGATTTGGAAAAATATAATTCACCAACAAGATTCTGTAGAACCCCCATGGTATGAAGCAATGAAGACAATCCAAAGTGTTCCTCTGCAAGACTTCAAAAAATTAAATTTGTAGTGATTCAACGGCAGACATGAATAAGTTTAAAAAATTAAAGATTCAAACAGTTGAAGAATTAATATCAACACAAGTTATAAAACATCAATCAGTGTCCTAATTAAAAGTGCAACTTCAATCAAAATATCGAAAATACTTGAACAAAAACACCAAGAACTACCACACAAATCAACTTTTAAGGGAAATAATATTAAATGGAAGAGGAAGTCAAATATATTTTCTTCATTTACTTAAAAGAACTCGGGTAATCAACAACAATATTAGGGAGTAAAATAAAACAATTTTTAATAAGGATCTGACGACGTCTCAAATGCTTTTGAAGTACAAGATAGCAATGGGATACATAGGACATCTGGGAACAGACGAAAAGGATGGATTCCGGTGTTTGAGGTGTGGTAAACAAATAAAGAAAATGGTGAGTCATATTCTGGGAGGCTACCCAACAATCAAAGAAGACTTTGAACATTTGACTAAGACCCTGGAAATATACATCAACAAAGGCTTATATGAAAAAGAGGTTATATAAGGGATTATTATTTTTTTTTAAAAAGGATGCACTAGCATATAAATATAAAGTTGTATTCCAAACGATGGTGATTCAGGGATTAGCAAACAAAATCTTCTTAAACAATGTTCATGTAAAACGAACACTGACAGAAATAAAGTTAGAAGTATAACCTGAAATCCTACAAGTATTTTGGAGTGATAGAACCCAATAATAATCGAATCCAAGGCCAAAACTAGTATTTCTTACGTTCATATTTAATATTAACGTTAACGTGTTTTTGTTTATATAATTAATTGGTACAGAGCGTGTCGATTTGAGTACTTAATCTGTTTTTAATCAGAAAACGGATTCTTACTATTAGTTAAACACACTATGTTTGTCGCTTGTGACAGAGCCGTCTTAGTTGATAGAGCATTAGTGTAGGCATGTTGAGGGTGAAATGTGGGAATAACTTCTTCATTTTTCATTGTACAATTTTCTCAAGTCATTTAAGTATAAAATTCGAGAGAGTGATTGGCCTCTAGGATTTTCCCGTGTGGTAATCACTTTTGCCAGATTTTGACAGAAAAATCACTTTCTTTTTTTCCCAACTCCTTGGAGTATGTCCAGTGCTTAGAACAACTTAATAAAATTAGGAAATGTATGAGATTATGCTATCCCCAAGCTGTTGTAAAAAAGCTTGTTTAAATCCATCTAGTCTTGAACTTTTAAGTAGGCCAAAATATATGAATGATTCCTTAACGTTACTACGATACACAAATTCTTTGTCGAAATTGGTGGATTGAAACGGTATTACAGCAGTGAAACCACATCTATATTCGGGTGAGTGAGTTTCCATGAATACATGTAAGGATTCTGCAGGTGATTGTGCGTATCCATTATCTGTTTTAGGAGACTAATTGAGTCGGCACTTCGTTTTGGACTCTCATTAATTTCATTATATCGTTAGGACTTTCATTCTTACTGCATCATTTCTCCATGAATCTTATTTCTCTTTCCTGAATGCTGTACAATATGCGTTTTTGTAGCTAACTACTCTTCCTTATATGAGGTGTGGTTTGGCTTCCACTCGAATTTTCCTAGTTTGTATCTCAAGCTGGGAAAGATTTTTTGTCGAACATGGTACTGATATTGATTAAACTTTATTTAGTGATTCCAGTCATTGGTCTACCACACATGCGTTTAGAAGTATTTCGTTTCAGCAATTGGTTTGTATTTTACAAAATTAAATACTATGTATCGATGATCTGACATTAATACTCGAAGAGCAACATGCCATTCTGTAATCACAAACATTTTTCTATCAGAAAATTCTGGAACCAACCGAGCAAGTAATTAATTTGCCGTTCAGATGCAGGCCCTTGGACTTCATCCAGATTTACTATGGAATGTATATCCACTTAGATTTTGATATTTTGTTGCACCGTGGCTAAAATATAGTTCTGTTAATAAGCTACTAAGCTACTTGAGACGTTCTTATTTTTAGTTCAGAGTTGGCTGCTTTAGAGTGTTGAGTATTAATAAATGAGTAACTGATCATTGAACTTCTTTTTTTTCTTCTTTTTTTTGATTTACCAAGGAGGTCATCAACAAATAGGTCAAAAAACATATTCATTTTTGATTGTTTTAACCAGTACGAGTTTCAGACCTATGGGTTTCATTTTTTGAAGGGCCTGTCACATTTGTTGCACGACTTAACAATTCATCTTTTGGTTTTGTCTATTATTGTTTTTTCCTGGCATTGATTTTTCATTCTTTCTAATAATGACCTTTCGGATATCTTTTTGTACACTATTGGTTCCCCTACATCCCTGATGACAATCTCTTCAACTACATCTTTAGCTGCATGTCAAAGGGAAGGCCGGAGGTGTCTTTCATCCAAACAGCAAGGCTCAAAGGCACCGTCATCCAGCACTGGGACGTCATGACAGTGGACTAAATCTGCAGCAGGTGCCAGACATCCCGCCGCCGCCTGGAAGCCAGGATTGCCGCTAAACATGCTACATCAATGATTAAGAGAGCTCAGAAACACATCTATTTAGAGTATTTATTTGATTAAATTTCTATTCTTGATTAATAAATTATATCTTATTGAATTTTATAATTCAAAGTATGCAAATTTTAATGGACCACTCTCTGTATATTGTTTGGGTTAAAGTTTGCAATTACACATATAGTCTAATATTTCATGAACATATTCTAATCAATTATAGGGTTTCTTTAAAAGTGCACTATTGATGTTTTATTTTTGGAATTTAAATGGGAAAATGGACAATGCGTTTTTGGCTAAAGAGGCCAAGTGTACTACTCAATTTGAACAAAAATTCAGAAAACATGTCGAGCAGAATGGTGAGGAGCTACTGAAGCGGAAGTGACCAAAATCGGCCAATCAATTAATGCGATCGGTGACAGTAGTGAAGGTCAAGAAGGTAGAGGGGTGTTTCCAGGGAAGTTGTGAACGAATGATCCAAGCTAACAATAATTTTATAGATTGAATTGAATTTTTTTTTATATATAATGTTAATTTTCATGAAAATTTTAATAACATCGTTTCTCAAATAAAGTCACAGGAGCAGTTTACTTTTTCTTTTCGGATTGAGAACGTTAAGATAAACCACCCAAACACTAAATTGGGATTTTCTCCTTCTTCAAGATTTTTTTTATGCTGACGAAACACATAGTCCAAATACAAATGTGATTATAATTTCTTCGTATGTACAGGGTAGGGTAGCAAAACATGTACTGTTATTTAATGTATATTTTCTCCTTAAAAAATGATTATATTCTCATTATGAAAAGGTTTATTGATTATAATTTGATATTCTGGTTCCGCCGTCCTTTGTACATAAGCAAATTATACTAATCATTTAGTCATTTCATTATCATGTACGAGCAACAAGAAAAAAAGTAGTGCGTGTCAGATATCCTAGATGCTGGAGTTGATGGGATGAAGATTACGGTCATTGTTAAGTATTCTAAGAGCCTGGTTTTTATGTTGGCCAAAGATGGGGGGAAAAATGGAGAAGACGTCTACAGATTATCATGAAGTGTTGGGGATAATTTAACAGGCTGTTATTAATAATGACAGTGACCGTATTGAGTGATAAAAGTTTTGCAAAAACCTTGTCAACTTTTTTTAATTACATTTTTTTTTCTATCATTGAAAATATAAAATTGTTGATGTATTTCTAAATCCATCTCTCAAGTCCACGTTTTTCTACTCAACCCTGTATGTTTTTAATATCAAAAAATATATTTATAGAACCAAAACTTTTGTATAGTTAAAATATATGTAATATGTATGTATATAAATTTGTATGTTATTATAAATGTACATATGTTTAAAAAATTAAATTATTTCTACACACGAAAAAAATGGCCAACAAAACATTTTTAGTATGGTATTTGCTTTTGATAAAATGTATATCTTTAGCCTTCATCTTAAACATTTTTAATTTAGTATTGTTTTTTCCTATGCGAAATCTTACTTTTCTTTTTTTTTATTTACTTCCTTGATTTATATTTAAAAAAACAAATGTTGCGTTTAACTTTAAATGTATATCTGTTGTTGACAAGATATTGATTCAAATATTTTTATTTATTGAATGTGTTTAATGACTTAAAGGTATACATTTACAACATCCAATATTTAAATAAAGAGGACATTGAGTGAAAGGTGGTTTAAATACAGAATACTATACAGGACTCTCGAGGTTACTAACAAGTATTTTAATGACGAATGGGAAATTTGATTCTTATGTCAATGTACAAAAGAAAGAACTAATCATATTTTCTGAGAATGTCAATTTTTATCTTAAATGGATGGAAAGTTATTAAAATGGATAGTATAGTATTCAATAAACAATCTATGAATTACTTACAATAAAAGAAAACAATCTTGATGCAATTTTACGTATTACTAATCTTAATGCCATTGGTTTGCAAACTCTTTTTTTTTTAAGTTAATCGTCCAATGAATGTAATTTCTAAATATTTATGTTAAATATTCCTGATTGTACAATTTTTTATAGCAGTCTTTGTAACTTTCGTTTGTCTACGTGGTCGAGAAAATTATTTTTCAACTTAGTATATTATGTTATATTATAATTGGATTGTAAATCTTTAAATGTATGCTAATAAAGGCCAATACAAAAAAAAGTCAGATACGGCTATCGAGGGGATGTGTGAAAAACATCAACAACAACAAAGTATAGAGATTTAAAAAAATGAAAAACGATTGACGCGTCTGCTCTTTCCTCTTCTTTTTGTTCATTATTAGATAAGTCCTTGAAGTATTAACATCTCCCTCTCCAACAAGAATTATCTCCTATCTTTGGTGTACACTGATTTAATATTCATAATATAATAAATATGTATGAATTGAAATATCTATCTATATATTAAATGTGAATGTCTGTATGTCTGTAAGGCAATAAGGCAATTTCGGATTTTAAGCCTCCAAAAACGGCTCTGGTAACTTTTTTTTGGCCTTAAAGGCCATGGCAGCCTCAAAATAGCATTTTTCTTTAAAAAAAATGACAAACAAAAGACTATTTTATAAAAATAAAGACCTTAAAATTATAAAAAGTTTTCTTACTAGAAGTTATTATGTATATTTGCACACTTTTTAAAAAGAGATTATAAGGTTCAGAGAAGTAAAAAAGGAGAGAGAATAAGATACATAAAGACATGTACAAGAATAATTATTAAACAATCTTCATTTTTTGTTTTAAATGAAAGGGAAAGAGTTCAGAATTAATCTTAATTTCATAATGTTTCAGGCAACGCAAGAAAACCATCCTCTGGTATTTATAAATTTTCAATGCACTAATGCTATTTTCAATGTAAAAGGGACTTATTTAAATTAAAAAAGCCATCCCTAACTTTGCCAAAGTGCTCCAACATAAAACTTTTTAATAACATATGAGCAGATCGAGTTTGGGGGACAGAAAACGTGAGCCACTTCAATTTTGATATTTTACTAAAATAATTTATTTAGGAATAAATTACTTTGACTGACATATTCAACAGTCAATAACTCAGGCCAACCACCTTCAGCTTCATCCAAAGCCTCCAAACAGACCTCGATGGTGAACTCCTTATCAATGTTGGCCACTTACTTCTAGAATGGAAGCTGCAAGGAGTCAACAATGTTATGTGCACGTTTATTAGACTCTTTCTACAAGACGCCCCCAATATAGTTGTGCAAGGGGTATAGATTCTACGAGTAAGGATGCCAGGTTTCCTTAAAACCAACACTTAGGTTTTCAAAATATTGCTTTTTTCCAGAATAAATCCAGTTCCAATTACCTTATTTGGACAAAACCCTACAAATTTAAAACAACAGATCATTTAAAAACAGTTTAAGCTTTCTAGCATTATTATCTATGGAGTTATTAGCATCCTTAAGCGTTCTCCCGTCAAGGGGCAGACAATTATGGCCACAAAGGCCCCATTAAGTTTAAGGTGCATAAAAGGCGGAAGAAACAGACGGCAATCACTTGGATTGATAACCAGAGAATTATCTATCACATGGAACCAAGGTGAATTCATTCTATTTATACAAGGTGATGTATCGTTTCAAAGGGAAATTTCAGTGCCAAAAGTCCTGTCATAGGTAATCAGGAGTGGTTTTTGCATATAGACAATTACAGCAGACACACTGCAAGAAGTACTACGGAGCTCATCTCTTCAAGGTACATCAGAATAATTGAGCAATCCTCTATTCACATGACTTAAAGCCGGGGAGTTCTTCTTTTTCTCCAATGCCAACGAGGGCCTGACTGGCACCTCAATTGATGATAATACCTATATTCAAGACAGAGTGGGAGGGGGTGTACAAAACCATCACCATGGATGACTACGTGGAAGCTTTTAACAATTGAGTGGAGTGCTGGGACAAGCTTATCCGGAGAATGAAAAATAATGTGAAATAAAGTGTTTTCTAAATCCAGTAGTTTGGTTTTTGTATGTTCATTCACATTTGTGTTGACTATTCCCTCATATACCAAAATATGCAAGTATATATATTTTTTAATGAGATAAATAGAAAAGTGATTATTTATGTTGATGAAATTAATTGACACTTTAACGTACAATGAAAGATGAGGAATGTCATTTAAATAAACATGAAAAATATAAAATGGATGCTGTGTTACATTGTTTTAGGTATTGGGAAAGTTTAGCTAGCAATTGGAAAACCCTATAATTATAACAAGTTTAATCAATAAACTTAATTGTTATTTTGTACTCCGTAAGTATCATATTTGATAAAACAAATGTTTTTATTAGGGTCTTCCAGTTTTTTTTAAAGGTATTGTCTCATCAAAAAAGTGATAATGCCATGTGGTTTTGTATAAAAAAAAATGATATTTAGATAGACAATGTTATTCATGATCAGAAGTCAGCCATATTAATGATAAAAAAGTTTTGGTTTTCTTGACTATATGGAAGCATTCAACACCATTCCTATCCTCAATGGACATCTTGATTTTGTAAGCAGTCTTGATGGAGATGCCAACGGTCAATTCAGCCTACTGGGTATTGATACCAGCATGAAATAGATTACATACGCTGTGCCTTTTTTGTTGCTGGTCCGACATTTTTTCACTTCAAGACATAGAATAAACACAGGAGTTGTTTAGCTGTAATTAGTTGTGTAATTAAACCTCTTGATCAAAAATAACGAGGATAAAATTGTAATTAAACACTACTGCAAGTTTTTGGGACACTGGTTCCTATAGGAATATCTTTTTCAATCAGTACCCACAGACAACGTCTCCAAGATTTCAAATATTCATCAGAATAAACTTAAAATCTTGTTTATTCTCTTGAAGTCTTTGGTTTTTGTTTGTCTTAGAACAAGGCATTTCAAATGTTTTAAAGTACTTTTTATTAATCCTCCAAATTTCTCCAGTCTAGTTTTATTATTGAAAATTATTGTTTTCCTCTGAAGTGTTATATTTGATCACCTTTACTAACACAGAATTGATTTCATAGTACAGAGAAAGTGTTAATGTTATTATTTTACATTTTCTTTTGATTTACAACCTCTTATAATCTCCTTTACAACCTCATAGCTGAATAAAAAAATATGATGAATTATTTGAAGGATAACATGATAAAGGATTGAAATATAAAATCAAATCTCTCACTTATAAAATGCTAAAAATTTTATAATTCATTAAATAAAATTGGCAGAGTAATAAATGAAAAGAACAAACAAGGTTTTGTATATCTTTTCATAATTTTTATTCCATATACCAAAAATTGTTTGCAAACAATGGATGAAATATTTATTCATCGTCAAAATTCAAAAAAAAAAATCTCCTGATAAAACGTGTAGATATGTATATACTAATAATAAAATATCAATTGCTAAAAGAATAGCATTATATAAACATGAATAATAATTTTGACTCAAAATTAAACCTCCTAGCCGAGACCCACACCGAAAAACAATGAAACATTTTTATAAGACGATCACAAAATTATATAAAACAATGACACTCAAAACAATTAAAAACATAGTAATTTTGTCTCCCTTGATGAAAGCGTTCATACCTCTGTACAATTATTTTTTAGCTAGTCATATATCTAGTTGGATCTAACAATTTATTTTAACAATGTCAATAGTATGATCCCACGAATCACCACCTATCCTTGGTATTTTCAAAGAAAACTTACTATATCTAGGTGCAGTGAACAAAACTATTGCTCTAAAGTTATCTCCAAGGATTGATTCTCCGCATTCCAATTTATTGTCAATAACTGCTTTGGTTCTCAAAAAAGCTAAATGTATTCCCCATTTTCAGAGGTATTTTGTCTTTGCTTTGTAGGAAAGCCTAACAATATTATTGCTTTTAAAGTACAATTGCCCCCCCCCCCTTCCACACACGTTAAGAGAAACAAATTAAAGTAAAAATGAAACCAAAAGACATTTTCAAAAGCATCTAAAATATTATAAAAACAGTTTCCCGGCTTTTTTAAATCATTATTGTTGTCATTTTCTATTCTTTTTTATTCTCTTTATAAAGCAAAGTCCCTATTATACTTTTCAAGCCATTGCTTAGCTTGAAAAGTATTTTATTTCCATCAAAAAGCAGTGTAAAATTAAAATACACAAAATTGTTTTGGAAATAACAAAAGTAGCGAAATTCATTATTGTGGTTGATGAACACGGTTCGCCTACGAGACTTTGGCAATGAGCCAGGATTGATCCGTTAGGCCGGTGGTGTACATGACTAACCGCTATATGAAATCAATACCGTTGATGCTGGGGATATTGACGTTAAACGTAACATACCTTGCAGCTGCGGTAATAAATATCCTTACGTCTCCTGTAAATACTTGTTCCTTTTCAGATTACGGGAAGACTGAATTGATTCAATTATGAACTTTGATGAAAGGTATAAACTAGGGTTTCAAACATACTCCACAATTTCAAGTTGCAACAAGACAATTTTTTCTTAGACACATAAAGCTAAATTGTGGAAAACTAAACAGTTCCGCCATTCATGCATTTACTGGTTGACCTTTGTTATATTTGTTGATATATATTTCGTACCTCTGAACTTCAGATTCCTAGAGGATGTTGATTCCATATATATCAGAGCAATAATTCTGTTTGGACCAATAGAGCGTCTCTCTAAGTAAGAGCCTTAAACTTTTATGTGCTTGATATATAGTTTTATATCACAAACATACTTATTGCTAGTTCTGGATTCTTTAAGTCCTACAGTATAAGCTTCACCTCAGCCACGTTGAAATGTTCGTATTAATCTTCAGGGTGTCTGAAAAAATTGGTAAGGGAAAAATGGCAAGATTCTATTAAACTGATATAATAACTATCACCAATATATTTACTATATATTACGATAACAATAACAAACAAACAAACACGACAGCGATTCCAAAGGAAAAAGTGCTAATAACTTAATTTTGCATTATAAATTATAATATCATCAGACATGATGGGTTATTCATATTCGCCAAGACTCTTGAATTAACGGACAAGGATTTGCATAATAGTATGTAAGAGCAGTGATTTCTACTTTTTTATGATCCAGGATGTGTCATAAGAAGAGGTAGTTGGCTGTGGTGCGACAAACCACTGAGAGGATTCGGGGAAGTAGTCAAAAGTCGAGTCATTGGAGAGAGCAAGGAAAACTGTAAAGCTCAGTAAAGTAAATGAGAACTATAGCATGTTACTAATAGGCGCCTTCTACGAACTTTTATGAATATTTTTCTAGATGATACAAAGACGTTTGAATATGTAACTATGTTACGTTTGTTATAAATAATTATAGTCTATTGTGTTATTTTACTTATGCCAAAGCTATGTGCCTGGGCATAAAACTATATCTCAATTTACTGGTCACAATATCCGATTTGAAGTCTAAAACAAGGGAAGAATTAGTTAAAATTTTTACCAATAAAAGTACAATTAGTAAAGTTGATATTCAAGTGTATTTTGTTGATTAATAGAGTGGTTTCATTGATCCTGAATATATTTTTTTAACTTGATATATATATATTTTTGTTTTTGGTGAAAAATGATGAAAACGACACTCTTTTCTTTAGAAAAAGTTAATAAGTTATTCATCATTCATAGTGATAAAGAATATCATAGAAATGTATTCCATATTTTATATTTTAAATAAATCCCTATTCAACAAATATGCATCTTCTAAGATTTTTTTATTTCTTGAGTGATCTTATATTTTATGGGGGTTTTACTAGCAAACACTCAACAAAATTATCTTATTGTATACGATTTCAGCTTCTTATAATGACCTCGTAATAAATAATCCTATATTTGAAATATTTAAATTCCAAGCTCTCCGTGAACGGATCCCTTCATAGTTTCAATTCTTGAATTTATTCAATTGTAATATATAGATTTATAAGATTCCCCACTCAAGGAAGGAGTCAAGTCTACTCTTTTGAGGATAGGTTGTTTTGGTTTTCTTCTTCGGATAAAGTTTAAATCCGCCATCACTCCGGTAGATATTAGAATTTGAGCATCTCTTGTTGAGGATAAAGTATCTCGAATCCCTTCTTTTGTTCTAATTCTTAGGGAACATGGAAGTATCTGTCCTTCATGAATGAAGATTGATCTTCATTCATATGAAAAGCACATCCAAATTTAAAATGTGTCACTACGTTTATCCAATTGTTTGTATGTATTATGTTTGATATACTTCAATATTAAAATAATAACTAATGTATCATATTCTGTTTTATAACAAATTGATAGATGTAACTTTTGTGATTATCTAAATCTTCCCTTGCGACTTTTTTTATCTTTTTCCATGGATATATATTCGATCTAAATTAGTTGAAAATTAAGCATAATGATGGAAATCGCCAATTTGATTATTTCTATTTTATTCATAAAACAAACATTTTAAGGGCCTTTAAAATAGTATTTAGTGTATTTAAACTCACCAAATATGAACTAATACCCACAATGAGGAAGGGAAATCAAAAAGATTGTATTGCTCTGTAATTGAATGGTAAACCTAGAGTTCAATAAACAAAACAGTTACAGAAATACTAAACTTTTAAAATAATATAAATTAAACGAAATATAAGGCACCTGACATGTTTGAGAGCCTGAAGCCTCCCCATAGAGTTGATCTCAACCATACATTTCTAAATTAACCAAATTAGATAATTACATGAGTGTCGAATAATTTTTTTTAGAGCCGTTTCAATTTGTATTTACATTTATTCAATAAATAAATTAATTAATGGAATTAAACATTGAAAAAGGAATTTACATTAATATTTGTTTGCATGTTAATGAAGTTGGAGCCGGATTCTCATTCTAAATTGAAATGAATGAATATATAGAGTTGTAATATTCATATTCGTTGATAAATATCACAAAAAACCATTATTATTTATAACAAACGTAACATAATTTATAACATAGTTACTTATTTAAATGTCTTTGTATCATCTAGAAAAATACACATAAAAATTCGTTGAAAGCGCCTATGAGTAACTTGTTATGGTTCTCATAACATGGTTTGATACATTGGAAGGATGAATTCACAGTCTTAGATAAACAACTTCGAGAATTTGAGTCCTTTAAGTAACTACGTAATGAAGCCTGTTTCGTTCTCTTTGGATAAAAAAGAGGTTTGTAAAGAGACAAAGACAATCGTTCTATTGCAATCTCAGATTGCTCCAACTTTACTGAGCTTTACAGTTTTCCTCGCTCTCTCCAACGACTAGACCTTTGACTACCTCCCCAAATCCTCTCAGTGGTTTGTCGCACCAGAGCTAACTACCTCTTCTTATGACAAATCCCGGATCATAAAAAAGTAGAAATCACTGCTCATACATAATATTATGATAATGCTTGTTCGTCAATCCAAGAGTCTTGTCGAATATTAATAATCCATCATGCCTAATGATATTATAATTGATAAATGGGAATTAAGTGATAAGCACTTCTTACATTGGAACTGCTGTCGTGTTTTTTTATTTTCTTTTATCGTAGTATATTGTATATTGATGATACTTATTGTATCAGTTTAAAAGAATCTTGCCATTTTTTCCACTTACACACTTTTCCTTTTTTTTCCTGCCATTTTTTCCAAAGCCATTTTCTCCTTGACATTTTTTCCGTTGTCATTTTTCCCTTGACGTTTTTTCCTAAAATCATCTTCAGTAGCCAAGGAATCAAAGGCTTATGGAATAAACCTGTTTTCTTTAGAGGAAATAAAAATTTATGATATAAAAATACTTGATTTTATGCTATTGGTAGGATATTTTTGTCAATACTTCTGTTTAAAATTCTACAAGATTTTCAATTTTTATCCAAAACACACATTTTTTCGAAATTTTGTTTAATAATATCAATTACCAAACTTGAGTCATAGATTACAGTTCTTTCTACAGAATTATAAAAACAAAAGCAATAAATGGAATAATGTGAAGGTTCGTCATGTCAGTTCCGAAGAATACCCACTTAAAGCAGGGGATCGAAGAAATACATTCACTCCATCCTTCACCCCTTTTGGATATCAGATGTCCATTTATTAATTATATATTTTGATCTTATCACTGAAAATGTAGTCAAAGTCCCTTCAAGTTGACCTTTGGATCTTTTTTTCAGAGCAGGAATATTTAATCTAATGAAGAGTTTTTCTTGCCTCTTATTTCTCAACTGTTGTGCAATCTCTCCAATCTTAGAAAACAATATTGCTTTTTAAAGCATCAACGGAATAGCTCTTGACTTTTTACTGACATTACAGATTGCATAAAACACAAAAAGCAATGCTATGCTTTTGTTCATCGTATTTATATATTTGCTAAAGGTATTCAGGAATATTTTTTTTAATATATAAAAATACATTAATTATCTTTTTTTTACAGGAACAAGAATTTGTATTAGAATTATTAGAAATCCTCCTTGATTAAAACAGCACTTTCAATAATTCTACACCTCAAAATCTACAAAAAATTTAATATATAACAAAACAGTAAATATGTTCGATTCCCATGTCCTGTATATAAAGCATTTTAAAAAATGCATTAATTTCTTGCTATTTTCATATTTTCTTTGAGCTGAAGAGTTCTAATACTTAATGTTGAGTTGTTGTTGTTCTAAGCCTATCTATCTAAGACAGCTTATTTTTGGTGACTACATTTAACACTAATTATTTTCCAAAAACTTATAGATCATTTAAAAATAAAACAAAATAATGCTTCAAAATATAAAAGTTCTCAACGCATTGTTCCTATATTTGTTCACTCGTGTGCGACTACGGATGAAAATTAGGTCCATTTTTTAGCTCGCCTGTTTTTTTTTTGCAGTTGACAAACGGAAGAGTAAATTTTTCTTTTTTTGAGGTGTTGTCCTTGTTATTTAAATTTCCTCTTTCACTACATGCAAAATTAAATTGAATATTTGGGTGTGCACATAAAAGACGAAGAGTAACCTTGAGGATTTGTTCCAGAGTTATAATTGTAGTCCTTGTTGGACAGAGAATATAATTAAGGATTGTTTTTTAATTAATTTTTGCCTATGTCCTTACTTATTTCCCTTCTACCCTTCCTCACAGCTGTTTGAAGCTGCTCTAATTGAACCTAATTACATCTAAGCTAAGTACGCGAAAAGATGCTTAGAATTTACAGCTTTTGATATCAACAAATACTTTTTTTAAAGTTTACGATCACGATAATTTCAACAATTATCACATCTAGGCATTTATCCTCGGAATACTCAATACAGCCTATAAAAAAATTCTTCAGACAATTTAAAATGCTTTTTATGATTGATTATGTCCATTAAATGAAGATTATTCTTAAAAAGTTTGTTTTTGAGGCTATGATTGATGTACGTATTAGATTAAAATACATTCACTAGTCTGATTTCATGTTGGATATTGTATAATTTGAGTCAACTCCTTCATGGTCCTAAAGGATAAAGTGGTATCATAGGTTCCCAGCCTGTGGCAACCCGTGTACGGTATAAGTAAACTTGTATTATCGGAGAAGATCCGAGATGCGGGACCATCAATGATGGTCCTCGAGGATAAAATGAATGGAAATGATAAAAATTGATCAAGGATAAAAAATGGTTACAATTAAAATTATATATATGCAGACCTTATACTTTACAAGATATTAGCCTCTTTCTGGAAGTCATAATATTGCAATAAACAACAATTTTGTTTTCAGCTATAGTCTTGAGTTATGCAGCACCCCAGTAAATAATTCATTCTTTTTTTCTATATAATATTAAGTAAAGTACTTAGGACGACAGGTAAATAGAAATTAATTAATAAATATTGCATTTAGATTAAAAAATACATACTTATACTCGTAGTTATTGGTAAATTAATTAAATCATCGTCTGTAATGAGTTAAAACGTTGTTTTTTCGCAGGTGTCTTTTCATACCTATTCTCCTAAAAATCATCAATTTTTCACTTTCCATCAACTACTAGTTTTATTTCTTATATATCATTGAAAATATAAACAATATGCTCTATATTAACTCTTTATATTTTTAGGAACCCGTAATTGAAATGTCATCTTTATATTGAGTATGGTAATTATTTCTATATGATATATTGTTTTCCATATTAACTCAAAATATATTTAGTAAAGTGGTTTTACAAAATGATATTAATTTGTAGTAGTAAATTTTATCTTAAATTGATTAATGTAAATTCATACCTCCTCTTTCAGACACTACAATCATAATTGAATAAAATAAATGACTGGATGTAGCATGTGTGAACATAATAATGAAAAATGTTAGGGATTATCAGAACATGATTATGATACATAAGCTTTAGTCATAAAATTTAAATATATTAAACACAAAAAAAAAAATATTTGGTTCATTTGAGAGACAAAGTTTAAATTCAAATGTGCTTTTCATTTACTTAGATTAATCTTCATTCATTAAAAATAGAAATACATCCATGTTCTCTCAGCGTTAAGACAAAAGAAGATATCTGAGATACTTTTTCCTCAACAAGCGATGCTCAAATTTCGATATCCACGGGGAAGATGGCATGATTAAAATTTATGCAAAGAAGAATACCAAACCAAGCTTCCTTGAGTGGGAATATATCCTTCCATATATAACAATGAATATATTGAAGAGTTTTAACTATGACGGGATTCATTCACTTTCAGATTCAAATATAAGCTCTATGTGTAAAATATAAAAAATATATGTTAATTAGGTACTACTAAAAATTGAAGTTATAAACAATTGAATCATTCTAACCGAAAAAAAGAAGATATTTCATGTGTTTTTATTGGAGAATTTGACTAAGGAATAATACCATTATTCAAAGTGGACTTCTATGTTCTCCAAGAGATAAGACCAAAGAAAGATGGAGGATATATAAGGAAGGTACTTCTAACTTGATCTTCCATCTTAAGCGATACTCTTATTCAGAGCTCCGTATTCCACGTCGGACGTCAGGATAAAAATTCATCCAAGGAAAACTATCAGGCATCATAAGGTTAGTATAGTCGACTCTTTTCTTGGAAAGTAGATTCCAGGATCGAAACAATGTAGAGATATATTCATTGAAAGTAGGGATCTTAAATATTTCAAATATAATTAATACTTATTTTATTTGAATTTATACGAAGCACAGTATTATGATACTAATTATTATTACTTATTGCTGGGTATGATGTCTTGGTAAATACTTTAAAATCATAGACAATATTAAGATATTTTTTTGTTCTGCTAATACAACCACATAAAGAATATATAATCACTCACAAAATACAAAATCAAACAAAAATCCTTTAAGATGGATATGTTTTGAATAATGATTATTTTTTAAATAAAAATATAATATTTTTCTATAGTATAAGCAATGATTTTTTTAAACCCCTATGAATAAGTAATAAGGATCTGAAGATGAGTATCGTTTTCCTCCTTTTTCACCCTAAAAAAGAAATATAAGGAGTTTAAAACAAGATACAGAATCAATAAAACACTTTTATGACCGTAAAAAACATTTTATATTCATCAGTTTTTTTTTAATCCTACTAATAGCTCCAAATATTTCTGAAACCTGATGTGTCAAAAAATTTTGACCCCTTAATTGTTATCTTGTGTTATCTAAGTATATTTCTTCAAACGTGCAAGAGGAAATCAATTATCCAAAATAGTCATGCAGTAATAGCCGCCCACTCAATAGTTTATTTTCAATCAAATTACATCAAAAGACTTCATTATATTTGCTAAAAAATGTGTATGAAACGAAAAGCAAATTATATGCAAATAAAAAAAAGAAATTATTTCAAAATTTTACATTTGATTATTTTTTTTTAATAAAAGTTAAGTAGGATTTGGAGTTACCTCATTTTTCAGTGTTATGTATATGTGATAAATCTTTGTTTCATAATGGATCGGTTATTTTAAATAATTATAATACATAATGAAAAAAATTAACAGTTGAACTTTCTGTAAAAGCTTGAATTTCTAATATTTATTTCATAAATATTAGAAATTTCTTTTGCACTCCCGTCAAAATAACCGCACTCTAAACAATAGGTCGTTTCCTATTTCCAGTTTGTAAATCCTCAAAATTTTGTAGCCTGTATGTTTTTTGTAGTTGACAACCTGAACAGTAATTGTCTATTCTGTCTCATTTTTTACAGCTCTAAAATACATCAATTTAAAATGATACCAATGACTGCTTTTACTTTTTGGAAATATATTGAAGGGATAATAATGCTGTTTATTAAAATTTCTCTTCTAATAACAATACTGATACACTTTGTAACAAAAAAAAAAGTGAAAAAAATGTCAAAAATCAACAATACACGTGATACCCGTAAAAACGTAACTTTAAATATAGATTGATAGATATATGTCTATATTAATAAATATAAATGATAGTAGGTAGTTGGCGATGCGTTAATTAATTATTATTTCTTTGGACAATTGGTCTTATCCTCGATGAACTTTAACTCTTTATCATCAAAATGAAAGAGACCTTCATCGTCAAAGGCATCGCTCGTAGATTCTGCACTTTTTTCATGAGTGTCTTTGGGCATTGTGTTCGTACGAGCCTGTCTACGAATGGTTTGTCGAGTTGGTTCCGTACGTCTAGAAGAAGATTTCTTGGAAGGGGTGAAGATGGATTTTTTAATACTTTGTTTGGGTGATATTTTTTTGAGGGTGGATGTAGGATCATCACGTGACCTTTTGATTCTGGTGTCATGCTCCTCTGCCTTTTTCTTGTACTCGGATTCCGTTATGACGTACTTTAACTCCTGCTGAGGTTGTTTGTTCTGTGATGATTTAGTTGTGGAGGAAGAGCCTCCTCGTGGAGGATGAGTAGGATACATGACAGACGGAGTCTTAAACTTTGTATAGGGTGGCGAACTACCTCGGACAAACTCTTCGTAGGAACAACCAGGTTCATCATAGGTATGTATGGGATTTGAGTAACGTTTTAGTATAGTGGAATGCTGTGAGGAACAAGAAGGGGGAACTGAGGGTATAACACGTCTGATACAATTCATATTTATAGGTTGCATTGTAGGATTAGTCTCTAATTCGTGGGCTAATGTTGTGCAAGGAGGTGGGTTAGAGTTAACAATATAGGGTAATTTTTCTGATTCATTGCGAGAGCATCCTCTGATAGAAGAGCTCACATGTACTCTCTGAGATGATCGGATGTCACCTTGAAGAATGATTGGAGGTGATGTTGGAGGGTAATGGTAAGGAGGAATGCGTGGTCGTGGAGGATGCTCCATTGGAAATCTATGATAATAATCTTCTGAAGATTCGTCTAATCGGTAATGAGGACTCGTCGGAGGAGGGGGCCGATGGCCCCAGTTTGAAGGATAGATCTGAGGCTGATGAAACTCTACTTGATGATGATGCTCCATAATATTTTCTTCTCTTATCGGAAAAACCTCATTTTCATCATCGATCGCCCCCTCTTCCTCCATATCTTCCTCATCTGATATGCAGATATCTTTTTTATCTTGTTTCCTCAAAATTTTTCTATATGGCTTATTCTCCCTTTTTGAAATTGGAGGATCATCTCCTGAGGAATCCAGCTCGGAACAACTCACAGGGCCCGCTCCTAACGAAGGTAACGAATGCGTCCTCCACTCAAGATTATCACTTTGTTCATCGATATAAAAGTTTGATTTTTTTGGAGTTGCTCCTCCTCCAGATGAACTAGGCATATCTGGCATGTCTCCCAGACTGCGTTTTGTATCTGATCTTTTGACGCATTTCGAAGAAGACACGGTTTGTGTTTGAGTATCGATTCTCTCTCCAAAGGAGTGGCCATCCCTGAAAGTTATAAATATTTATTATTATAAAAATACAATTAATTTCTCTGACTCAGTATTTTGAACTGACCTGACATAATATTTAAAGAACCGCTGTAGAATACGAGATGCATTATCCTGATTTTTCCATTCTCTTGTGGAAGAAACGATTTCTAATTCTTTACGAGTTGGAAATTGCTTTTTAAATTTTTCGTCCATTTGACTTGTCAGCTAGAAGGGATTAAAAGGTACAAATAGCTCTACTAAAATCGGGTTTCTTTTAATTATGAGGATATTTACTTTTTTAAAGTCATCAGAGCCATCGTCAACAAAACCCAATGTGTACTTGGTGAGTGAGTGCAGTACATCAAGACAATGAATCTTATCACCCTTTGCAATGGGTAAATTGAAGCTAACTAGAGCTAGTGTATTCGGTTTTGAAATTCCTAGAGGAGAGTCTAAACTTGCAATAAAATCAGATATTTGTGCAAAATTGATGAACTGTGTCGCATGAGGATCATATCTGGAATAGAAGGCATAGTTTTATAATAAAAAAATAAGAACGAAGCCTGACGGAAATATATCCTTACTTTGACCATTTCGTGTAAAACATTTCCAAATCTTCCTCCACAATACCGATTTCCTCCTCCTGATGAGCTTGATTGAAATTTTCAAGAATAATGGCAATGTACATGTTTATAACAATCATGAAATTTATGATGATGAAAGAAACAAAATAAACAATCGCTATAAGGGGATGTCCACAGTTACCATTTGGAAGACTTTTGTAATTTGGATCACAGTCTGGAGGGCTCACAAGAAGAGGCTCCAATACATCATTCCAGCCTGCTGAAGTGACCAAACTATTTTGGAAAGTAAGGAGAAATGTTAAACCATAGTTTTAATAAGAATAAATATGTCATACCGAAATAAGACTTGCATTGATCTACCAAATGTTTCAAAATTGACTTGATCGTTAAGTGCTCCTTGATGTTTAACATGACCAAAGAGGGTCATTCCAATGATGGCGTATATAAACGTTATGAGAGCCAAAAGTGCTCCAATATTAAACAAAGCTGGAAGCGATACCATTAATGCAAATAGTAGTTTTCGGATTCCTTTGGCAGCCTATGACACAGGAGAAAAAAAGTGTGCATTGCAAAATGAAACATGACTTAAAATGAACTCTTTCTTTGCAAAGTTTAATGATTTTAGTTTTTTTTTTTAAATTAAAGGTATAAAGCTTCATAATTAAAAAAAAAAACCTTTTAAAAAATTATTTTTTTAGTTCTTAAAGATTTGTTGCTTGAAAAAATATTCTTTTAATCCTTATTAAGCTATCAAAAATTTATTGATGTAAATAAAATGTTAATCTCAGTAAGCTACAAAATAATAAGTTCTGGGCTATAAAAGTCAATTTTATGTTTTTCGAAGTAAAAACAATGAGGAATAAGCTGGCTGTAGGTAATTTTGCATCATTATATTTTGTCGTAAACTAATTCGCCTCAGGACTTATAGTCTTAAAGCCATTTATCCTCAAGGATATTTCGCCTTAATATATAAACAAATTAGATTTATACTTGTATTTTCGTTATTTTTTTAAAAATTGATCTCCTCTTGGAATGTTTTAATCAATATTTGTAATGTGTATTGCTATAAAACGCATTGAATGGTTGTTTTCTGTTGGAAAAAGGATGGACTCATTCTCCAAAATTTCAATGCATACACCGAAAAAACCTTACTATGTAATGAATTCGAACCGGAATAAGAAAGACAAAATGAATATGCAAGGTAACGGTTTGAAACGAAGAATAGGTAATTACTACTCCATTGGTAATTATCATTAGACATGATTGATTATTCATGCCAGATAAGAATCAATGCTTGACGAATAAGCATAATATGAAGCATAATTCTATCATTATTCCAACATAAAACAAATAACTAATGTATTTTGTAGTAATAAATATTACATATTTGGATTTCAACCCAAAATAAACAATGATGAATATGCTTCTTTTATTTATATATTAAGGTGAAATATTCTTGATGTAACATGTCATAAAGCAAAATGGTTTTAGGCAAAATTATCTGGTACTGAACAAAACATCTCAATTCAAGAACAAAAATGTGTTGACTACTGTGATTAATTATGAAAGGGAGATATACTTTTATAAGTCTTAAAATTCTTCCGATTCGAAAAACACGAACTACTCGTAATAAAGTTGGAGAAACGGGAAAATCCGTCATTAGGTCCTCCATTACAATTCCAACAACACTAGCGATGACTAAAATAAAATCAAACAAGTTCCACCCGGCAGTGAAATATTGAAAACGAAGTCCAATTATTTTAACTATGGCTTCTGTGAAAGAAAAAAATATATTTTTGAGCAAGGGATGTCATTGCCTTAAATTTAAAAACATAGGATGTGTGTTAATAGATTACCTAGACTAAATATAGTTGTAAAGAGAGCATTGCAAATCTCCAAAGTGAATGTTACAATCCTGGATTGACCATAGTGCTCAATTCCCATACTCACCATATTTAAGAAAATGAGTATAAAAATGGCTATTTCAAATCTAGAGAGGGGGAGGGGGGATAATTGTCGTGTAAGAAAATATATAACCACTGTTTGAAAATACAATTACCTCCGAGATAAGGATATATCATAGAATAACGCGTGTAATTCATTACTAGGGCGTTTGATAACTTTTTGAGGTTTTTTCCGACCCAGTTTCTTCATGGCAGTGTAATAGTTCTTCTGAGATTCTGTCAAAAACATTTCAAGCACTCCACCCTCATACTGCATTATTTTGTTTACAAAAATCAATTGATATACTTAGATATATATAATGGTCGATCTCTGGCAGGCACAAAAAAACTCACCTTTCCTCTTTTTAGCTGTTTACGATTTTTTTAAATGTTTCTTTAATTTGTCAGATGATTAAGTATAAGTATTGTTATGTCAATCATTATTTAGGATTGAGAACTACCATCCTGCCTAGTTCAATACTGCATATCAGTTCTAAAACTAATAAAGTGCAGTCCATGATGACGTTTCTCAACTTCATTTCTTCAATTTTTAATCACTTCTATTACTCACAGTCCGAAGGATCAACAGTCTTAAGGACCGATCCCAAGACTGGACTGAATTAACAAAACTAAGTATAAGTAAAATTTTATTATTACATTTGCTTCATCTGAATTGACTTTGAAGTCCATATACATTAAGTATATTTCCTTCTCTAGGACCGACCGAGATGGGAACCTACGCACATTGTGGTCAAAAGAATAATTTCTACAGAGTGCGTTGTCTATTAAGCAACGTCGTTCCATTTGATTTTTTACAATTTTCCACGGAATAATTTTGGTGTACACATATATAATGGAAACTTTCTATTTTTATGAAATAAAATGAAAGGGAGAGTCAGAAGGAAGAAGCAAAATTTAGGTACTTCTTCAAAAAAAGGAGTAAAGGTACAACTTTAAAAATAAATAAGGGTTATGCTTTATTTCTGTTTTTGTTTTGTTCTAAAGAGGGCCGTTGCTAGCTTTCATGATTGGTGGGGGGGGAGGACCTTAGGCAAAATATTATCAACACTGTTGTATAATTACTAATATAAATAGTTTTTACTTTATATATATATACTAGCAGAGGGGGCCTGCGTTGCAGGGATGAATAGAAACAAAGAATGAAGGTAGAAGAGAAGAAACAGAGTGAGGGATGTTGAAAAATACAAAGAGAGAAGATAAGAGGGATGTAGAAAGAGAGAAGGAAAATTTTGTCTTATTTTGGTCAAAAATAGGCTAATAATGACCTTGGAGGCCCAAAAAATATTAGGGGAAAATGCTTGGTTATTTTATACGTCTACTTGCTAAATTTTAGACTGATCTGTTGCACCATTTTGTATTCCATTTGTGACAAAACTAAAAACAGACTTATATATAAGATATGATAAAAATTTTGGAGGGCTTCAGAAACTTTTTGTGGGCCCAAAGGAACTGGCGACTCCAATGGTTTTTGCAGTATGTGAAGAGCAGATTCAAATATATTCGTATACAAATCATGTTAATATATGACTAAATAAAACTAACAACATTGAACTCAGAATTCGAATAATATAAGCATTCCCACCTTCATTTAGCTTCCTAATTTTTAAGAGATTGTGTTAATATATAATAACATTGCTTAATTAAAAATCGTACACAGCTAAAAAGTAGTAAAGACTCTTCCTTTGCGTCCATCAGTGACCTTAAAACTTGTAGTCTCACTCACCTTCTTTTTCAGTGCATTAAAATTATCGATAATGACACCAATAAATAGATTCAACGTGAAGAAACTCCCGCAAACAATAAAAATAACGAAATAAAAGTAATTATAGATACTCGCTTCCCATGAGGGTTGCTGATCCACTTCTCGAATGTCCACAGCATCTGCCATTACTTCCATCCATCCTTCAAAGGTGGCCACTTGAAAAAGAGCCAGATAAGCGTGCCCCACATGATCAAAGGTAATTTTAGAATTGACCCAGGAGTAATTTTGTGATATACAGTCCCAGCGATCATTCACTACAGAAATATTAAGCCTCTCTCCTTGTTCGTCTAGACATTTGTAGAACTTGCCTCCAAAAATTTGTACTCCCATTATAGAAAATATAAGCCAAAATACGAGGCAGACGAGAAGTACATTAAAAATGGACGGGATGGCATACATTAAAGCATTTACAACAATCTAAAAATATATATATATAAATGATTCGCTCTCATGAATAAAAAGTATTATTTTACTTTCATTCCTTGCCACCTTGAGATAGCTCTTAGAGGTCTTAGAGCTCTAAGCGTCCGAAGTGATCTTAAAGATGTTAAATTAGCACTCCCATCGATGGCAAGACTAAGAATAGAAACGAGTACAATGATAAAGTCGAGACAAGTCCACATAGAAGTAAAATATTTCCATAGCCCAAAAGCTATCCATTTGAGTAACATTTCAATGGTGAAAAGAATGGCAAAGACCATGTTGACTATTCGAAGTATAAACATGAGGTCATCGTTGTCCTGAAGGTTGATGTCCTCGAAACATAGGGATAAACTACATAATATGAAAGAACACTGAGTTAAAATCATTAGATACCACGAGGAAAAGAGCTGCGACATAAGGCTCAATAAATGTATGGTTGTACGATAATATTGAATAGGGATAATGTGTACAGTACTGTATGTTAATAATAAAGTATGTAGAACCAACATCTGTGAGATATTGGGGTATTGTAAAGCAATCACAATTTTAAAGCTTACCTTGATGCAAATATTAATAAAAGGATTGTCCATTCAAAAAAGGGATTATCTACAATATCGTGTATAACCTGGCGTATGAGATACCATTTCATGCCTATCCACGACTCTTCAAAGCATGTATAGCAGGGTAATCTGAAAAAGTAATAGATTATTGGGATTTGGATCTATATAATTACAAATTACAAATAAAATAAAATATACAAATTTCTAATATATTTCAATTGATACATAGATATAATTTATACACGGTGGTATTGTATCGGTCCTTATATATTCGGGCCAATCCAGTCTTAGGACTGGTCCTATTAAAGTTCCAACTATAATAAGTCATATTTTCTACAACTGTATAAATACTTATGTGAGCTTCACTGTAGAGACCAGTTTGGAATCTCTGCTCTAAACTATAGGGTATTGCTTATTTGCATATTAAATAAGGGTGTATTAGTCATTAAAATTTTAAACGCCCTCTACAAGGCATATTATGCTAGTAAAGTACACCTTATTTTACTAATTGAATAAGTTCAGAAAAAAACCAAGTATCTTTCATGCACAGTAATAGTTTGTGCCACTATTTTTAATTACACTGATCAATCATATTAGCATTGAATGCTCTTATTAAAAAGTGAAAGGGTTTAATTTGGTAATAGTTCCATAGTTGGGAAGAATTGGCTAATTCTCTAATGATTTTGGGGTTTTTTATTATTTCTTTTTGGAAGAAAAGTTTCGAGATACAATAAAAATAATGACATGAATATCTCTTGGAAATATTCAGCTGTGTATTAGTGTCGGTCCTTATTTAGGACCGAGGAACGTAATCCATTCCAGTGCAATCCCACTTGTTATTCCTTAAAGAAGGTAAAATCGATCACTCGGACGTCATTCAAGGTGTTTTTCCTATTTTTAATTATTCTGTTATATATTTGAAAGATCTTCTTCAAGAGAGAACATATATAATATAACTAATATGTATACAATAATCATTAGAGCGTAAAAGATAACAAGTAACACTGACGATTTGATGCAAAATGATAAGTGTATGTAATTTATTTTTATAACTTAAAGAAAGAGGATTTCATAACCATTACTCTGAATTAAAGGAGAATATTATTTACCCAGCTGGTTTAGTATGTCAAAGAATTAATTATATTTTTGACAAAATAAATAAAGGCTCAGATACATGAGTTTTGTTTATTCTATCCCTTTGATAAAATATAAATATCTTGCATATGTGTGTGTGTGCATTGATTTCAATAACTTCATTTTCATATTACTATTAAATTAAAATATAGATAAGCCTTGTTGGCCAAGAAAGAAAACAAAAAGCCATACAGAATAGAGGGGTTGTTAATTAGTTGAAGATTAAAAATATTGTACATACTTAATTCAGACTTATAAATAAATAAAAAATCAAATTTCTTGCTTTTGTGTTGAAGGGCCACATGATATAATTATACTTACAATCTTGTACATAAATATGGAAAACAAGGATCCGGTTTTTTCTGTTTATGCTCACTCGTTTCATCATTGAGGCCTTCTTCAAAAGTCAGTGTTTTTAAATGACCTATAAATATAACGATGAGATAGAAAGATCAAAAAGTAGTCAATATTTTAAATATAATATATTGTATATAATAATAATCAGAACCTCATTCAAATGTAATTCATGAAAGAGAATGGATATAATTTGTATTTTTTGACAGTAGTTAAGCAGTGTGGACAGTGTCGGTTTTAGGGGTGGTACGTGTAGCACAATATTATAACTGGTCAGTTCATATTATTTTCTAAAAAATAAAATTCGATTTTTTTTTAAATAAAATAAAAATGAATATCTTGTTACTAACTGGGTGATTTAAAAAAATATTTCAATTATTTGAAATAATAGGATTCAAATTATCTTTATAAAGTTTGAAATTATATTCAAATTTCAAAACAGAAGTTTTATAGAGAAAAGGATCAACCACACGCTAAAACCACCCCTGATTGTGAAATTCAAAATATGTACGTGCATGAGTCGATATAAATATAGGTATTGTGTTAATATAATTTTTCAAGGCATATGAATGTATGATTCTAGGTAAATTATCCGGAGAAAATTGCGAGTATAAAGTTTTCATTAAGAAAATTGTAATTGTGAAAAATTGTCATTGGGACATTTTCCAGTCATTTACTTGCAAAATTAGAGTGCCATGGCCCAAAATTTGTTTTGCGCCATGGCAATGCCACCAATCAGGTTAAAAATCATCACTGCATCCTCACAAAGTATTTAGGCCTCCTCGAAATACTTCGAAACGAATTCTAGGGCCATGTTTTGATTAAGTCTACGACAAAGACACCAAACAGGTTAAAAACTATTGGATAGGTGTTCATTTTGAAGTATTTGAAGGAGCCCTAAATGCTTTGTGAAGTATTGGTGGTGGGTTTTACCCTGATTAGTGTCTTTACCGCAGCATTAATGGGCCCATTTGACTGTCATTTATTTTGAAGTATTTAGAGGGAGCATAAATGGTTTGTGAAGTTGAGGGAGTTTTTTTAAACATACATGGTGTCCTAATCGTTGTTCTAAATAGATCCCATGGGCTCAAGGTTGATCTTGAATGATTTATAATGAGTCTAAATGGTTTCTTAAGTAGCAGCTATGGTTTTTAACCTACTTGGTGGCTCTGCTATTGGATAAAACAACTTTTGGGCCAAGGTATTATGATTTTGTAAGTAAATGATTTGACATTTTCTTTATGACAATTTTCTCCAGGGTAATTTTTCCGATTAGAAATTTTCTTTAAGGGACTTTACCCCTAACGAATTGTACATATTTTTATAAATTACAAAAATAAATGAATAAAAAGTGATAAAAATAAATGTAGGGATGTTTGTTGATTAAATAAAGAGATGGTAAAATGAATGCAAATCGAGCTATAAGTATGTAATTCGATGTAGGTACCTTCTTCATTCCCTTCCTCTTCGATATCCAAAATTTCTTCACTAACAAGTTCTTGGGATGAGTGTTTAGAGTAGTTTTTGAGAGAAACATCAACAAGCTCAAAACTATCTTCTACAAAAATGAATTTATTTGTGGTTTTATTATTGAGAAATCTCAATGTGACATGTAATAACCTTATGTATGTTGTAACAAAATCTATTAGTGCATATATCTACACTATCTACTCAAAGCTAGAGATAGGACGGGAATTTGACCCAGGTACGGCATAATTAAACTTATATTTTCTGAAATATCCTAGATCCAAACCAGCATTGCGTACCCGAAATTTTACGAGTCATAAAAAAATCTGAAGAATTTTCTGGATCCTAAAATGCTTATGCAAGTATTGCTTAATGTTCTAAATTGTACACTTAAAATTTAATCCTAGTTATAAAAAAAAGATTTTATCTATATCGAACACACACATTATTTATCTTGATTAGTGATTTGAGCAAGACCTAAATTAACAATTGCACTGCGTTGTTATTTTACAGGATGTTATACTTCAAGTTTATACCTTTATGGTTTAACAGAATCTTTCTCCGAAAAGAACAAAAAAAAAAAATCATTTTATTTTTAGCCAATTTTTCTCAACTATTATTAAATGATTGCTGATAGTTGTTCACGGTTTAAAAGGATTGAATTATAATTCAACCAATCAACGTTCAGAACACCAATTAGGAAAAAAGAAGCAAAAGTATCGACGGCTGACCACGAAATACACAGTACATTTTTGTATGAGCGAGGTAACGCCATGCACAAAAAGATTAAAATATACACCGCATTTGGTTGTTAGCTGTCGCAGTTTCTTACTCTTTTCCTCTAATCAGTGTTCGTAACATTGATTGGTTGGATATGAATGAGTTCATATTAAGCTGTGAACAGTTATTAACCAATATACAATAATAATTCCATAGTTGGAAGAATTGGCCAACTACCAACTGATTTCGTGCCCTTTTCTGTTTGTATTCGGAGGAGAAGATGCAAAATACAATAAAAGTAAAACTTTTTCATAGGAAAGTTATAACAATAAACTTTATTAAACACTTTTTATAGGTTTAAAAAATGTCTGAATATTTATATTTTATACGAAAGTGTATTTATCTTTTTTCATAATTTTATTGAGATGTGCGACTTCAAAATGACTTTGTAGGTCAATAAAATCTTGCATAGATAACTTTCATTCCATGTCACAACTTTTCCGTACTTTCCATAATCGAAATTCAAAAAAAAGTTTAAAATAAACTGCACTAATGTATATGCCTCCAATTTAGTTGTAGCTTTTGATTTTTTTCTTTGTTTTTTTTTTACAATGTGTTAGGTAATCAGTGAAAATGCTCTAAGTACATATACAAGGAATATAATAAATTGAAAATAGGTATATACAATTGGGTATAATTACGTAGGAGCATTGAACAAAGACGGAACTTACCTCGAAGATCCGGCTCAGAATGAAATACGGGACCATTTACTTTATTAATAGATTGTAACGAGCCATTGTTTCTACCATCAAGAAGATTTGCCTTGATGGCCTCTTTTGTTTTTTTCTTTTTATGGGATAATTTTGACTTGATTTTGTTGAGCTTGCCTTGAACGAAAGACCCGCTTTCACCTTTGACTTCCTATTACAAATAAAGAGAGGGAAATTGTATTTAAAAAAGACTGGATGAAGCAAAAAGTGTGAAGTTTGTGTGTTAACAATCAATCTACTCAAGTTCTACTGATTATTTAAAGAAATGAATTCTAAGTCTAATTAATTTTAAAGTAAGACAACAAAATATTAATTTTAATGAATGTGTGTAGAGAAACATCATTTATTTCTTCACTTTCCACTATAAAAAAGTCATAGCCAGTCATTCTTTAATGTTGATGAATTGGAAGAATTTATAAGCAGTATACAGTTATTTATCGTATCCAATATTTATTATTTTCTTTTTTGTTAAGTGATTTTTATAGACAAAATAAATAAATAAAACTTCCTTCATGTTAGTTACAATTAAAATACTGAAATATTACATGTACCTAAATCTAAGTATTTTTTAAAAATTTATAGTTTTTTTATTTAATATTAAAACACCCTTAACCCTATAACAACCGCTAGAAAAATACAGAATTTTCTGATTTTGTTGTTAAATTGAAGTCATTACTAATTTTTTAAGGGAAAAAACCAGGTTTTTTTGGTTTTTTTTTTTTTTTTTAACCAGTCAAAGACTTCAAAATTAAAATGGTTATATTAACCAAAGTTACTGACTGATGGTTATCAAAAAATGAAATAAAGTACTATTGAAATTAGATATTTATTTTATGTTTGCAACCTTGTAAGGTCATACGTAAGAAATTTGCATTTTTTGTTCAGTTTAACGATCCATGGATTATATATTTGCTATTAGATGCATGAAGTCTTTGAGCCAAAAAATTATTTAAACTGAAGATTGGAAAACTCATCAAATAAATATAGGAAATGTTAACGGTAATTTTATTGCCAACATAATTGCTGCCTATATTTGTGCCACTGACAATTTTGCCTCGACCCGATTTTGTCACATGACATATATATTCCCTTTTAAATTATTTGTACAAACTTTAATTTTGTATCACTATCACATTAATTATAAAGCTATAGAAAAATTTAAAAAAAGGAAAATTGTGATGAAATAATTAATGAATAGTAATAAAAATGGAACTATCGATTAGATTTAATACTATCAGGACGAGCACAAGCTTCAATCACGCAACCTGTTGTAGCACAAAACATTATTTCTCATGAGACATTCGTCTTTGTCAACTCATATGAACTTTGTGCAATTGTAAGGCTAAAATAATTGTCGTAATTGTAATTATAAACAACATTACATGGTTTTTAGGCAATTCTTCCATTTTGGGATTGTATTTGAAATCCCAAAAAAGGATGATCGACTGAATGTACTCCATTCAAATCAAAAAAGGACAAGGCCAACTATAAAATTCATTAAGCAATGATTGATAAATAATTAGTGAATCATATGGATAATATTTTTTTTTCTTATAGCTAAATTGTATCACATAAAGCAACATTTCCTAGAGGCAAAATTTCTTGCAGTCAAAATCTTGCCAGTAAAATTATCAGCGGCCAAAATAATACGTATGGTGCTGCAGGGTTAAAGGAATAAATGTAATCATTTATTTATAAATAAAGATTTTCAAATTATGTAAATTCTTGAAAATTTACCTGCTTCAAAATTTAGATTATTTAATAATAATTTCAAAGAATTTTTTTGAACTCAAACTGCCAACAATAAATAATAACTTTTTAACATTTTCATTGGATCATTTAACTATTAACCCATTTACGCCGAAATATATTTTTTTTTTTTTCGAATTTTGTTCTGATATTCGATAAAAGTGTCATAATTAATGCTTAAATGGTTAAAATAAATCCTAATTGTCATATTTTTGCAAATTATATAAAGCAAAAACAAATGTTGCAGGAACACAATCATCGGCATATCTATCATTTTGTGTATTGAGTCCTTGCAACAAACGGCAACAGAATCATATGAGTTTGTAATTATAGTTTTCTGTTTTATTTTGTAAATATAGATAGAAGAACAAATTTAAAAATAATTATTAAAAAAAGTATAATTGAAATTTTTAAATTATTTTGTGTGATATTCTTGAGAACATTTTTGAATAAATGCTCGGTCTTCCTCAGTCATAATAAAACGTATTTAGTTGATCTAATGTTAACTATATTATTGTCATTCCACCTAATAACTACTATACTGGAATTTGCGTCTTTAAAAAGGTCTTTGTTACCCGTAAGTAACTTTTTGAACGCCTTGACACTGGTAAATTGGCAAAACCCCAGTCTTATTTTTCTTTTGTTCTATCATGACCCATATTAAATTTTTCCAAAAGTTTTATCGAAGAAAGAAAGTTATCAAAATATTATGAAAACTTTTTGTTAGGGCGCGTTTTTTTGATTTTTTTTTTTCAAAGCCTTAACAATAACTCTCCCTCCTAAGCCATATTAATTGTAGCTTTCGATGTATGCTTCATATTTTCCTTGGTATAATGAGTTATCAAAGGCGTAACCCTTTAGATCAGCCTTGTATCGGCCACCGAATGGCCTTGCTTCTGATAAATTGTTTTGATGGGTGACGTCCCAAATAGGGAATCATAGCTTGGTCAATTGACACATCAGTTGGGGCTAAAAATTCCTCCAAATTTAGATAAATTTTCCTTTAATTTGTGAGGTAATGGCTGAAATTTTACAAATTTATCGTTTGATGTTTGGAATGGAATGTTTGTTGCATGGAAATACTTCATTATTTCATCTAAAGGATTTGGCCTTGTCCATGTTGAATTAGCTTCATTATAAACATCTGGCTCCAATTGCCAAAATAATTGGCGACGTGGAATGGAGCAATAACCTGACACTAACAATATTCTGAATAAACAATTCATTTTGTTTGAATTTATTACAAAAGCAGGGTTACCTCTTTGAATTGCATAGTTTCTTGTTGATTTTACTAAATGTTCTTTGACCTCTTCCGAGAGAAACATAAATTTAGCCAGAAATATTCAAAAATATTTTTAACCCAATTTATATTGGTTTTATTTATGTACACTTCAATAAAAAAAATTTGGCATGAAGCTGTGAAGCAGGAAGGTTTCTAAATTCACGTTATCTTCTTCGACAGAACCCGCATGGGTAATACTTTCATCAGTAGAAGGGGTAATGAATACTGTTAGAGTTCCAAAAGATTTATTATGTTGATCTGACGAATCACAATCATCTGAAGACAAATTTTACCATGTATCTAGTTCGTCTTGTGCTTCGTTTAAAGTTAATTGTAAGAAATATTTGTCATAAAATACATTCAATAAAATTTCAATAGCAGGAAATCAAATAGTTTAATGCCGATCATTGCGTTCATGCAACAATTAAAATTTTAGAAATTGAAACTACGATAGGGAACACATAGTTGTAGCAATATTTTTGAGTAATCAATTTTTCAAAAGATAAGATGTTACTACAATGTATTAAATACCACAAAGTATTTTTTTAATATTATGGTATAAAATAACCTACTTGATTGCAAGGACATAGTTTGCCTCGTCTTCCTACGCTCTTCATAGAATAAATGATAATAATTTTTTTTTAAATTAATAAAGAAGGAATATAAATTGAGACTAAGTATCTAAGAGTTCTAATTAAGTACACTCATTTGTTTTACAAGAACAAAGGTTTGAAATTAGTCATTTTTTAAGTTGTACCACTGTAACAAGCGTTTTAAATGGGTTAATTATTACGATTTTTTTTTAGAATTAAACTATCTTCAAAATCACTTTTATTCCTTTATTTAGTAAGTACAAAACTCCTACAAAAACTTCAAAAATTGAAAAGATAAATCAATATCTTGTCCATTTATAAGGAAATGTAAAATTGACAATATAATTTGACGTCGAGTTTGAGTAAGGATCCTAAATTAAGCAGTTGAAAGTTTAAAAGAACTTTAGTAGACGTTGAATTCTATCATTACTTATTTGCTGCCTTGTTGATATGTTGCACATGGGCTGAAAAGTCCAAGGCATAAATAAGAATACAGTTGTTGTTGTTTTTCATTCCAAATTTGCTCTTTTTTTATTATTCTTTTTATTGTCTTTATGGAGCAAAGTCCTTATAATACTATTCAAGCCATTGTTGAGTTTAAATAGTATTTTTTCACATCAAGAAGTACTGTAAAATTAAAATACAAAAATGTTTTTCATCCGTTCATTTGCAAATAACAAAAGCAGCGTCAGACTCTCCACAATAAGTCACAAACTAGAGAAGAGATTGTCATAAAATTTTGACATGCTCTGTCTATTGAAGTTTGGTACTGACGAAAACATAGGTAAATTTTTTCAAAAGCGCCATCTATTTGTAAAGCCTTGGACTTTTTTAGCCCATGTGTTAGTTATTCCACCATTAATCAAATAATTAAGGCTTACAAGCAACTTGGGGTCTTGAATTTAGCCAAAGAATACTTTATACATGGACCACGAACTATTTTCCCCTTTCGTTTATTCTTGAACATCATAAGGCTTTTTTTCCTATCTTTTTTGGGAAGTACAATATGTTAATTATAATATATAAGGGATCATTGAATGAAAACAATTGTGTAAGGAATATCTTAATTCCATACCCCCTTAGAAAAGTAAACTCTAGTTTGTCAAAAAAAAAAGGTAGGAAAATAAGAGTTAGTGTTTCATTCACAGAGTATTCCTAACAAAACAAAACAAAAATAGAAGAAATTAATCCATATAAATTCATCCCCAACTTTTGGCAAACTTTACTCTTTAAAAAAATAAATATAAACATTGACTTATAAATATATTTAACACATAAAAAAAATATAACACAATTAGGTGACATAAAATTACAACTTATCAAAGTTATGTACAAGAAGACGAGTGAAAACTACTAGAAATTGATCAAGCTCATTGAAATACATATATGGTAGGTACTTACGGTACAAGGGCTCTACTCAAATGAGTGATTATAATGTACGTCCGATCGTACATTCAAATTATGGATTTTAAAACATTTATTGAGTATTATGTAGTGAAGGAAATGGTGAATGATTTCAAAACTAACTTCACACAGTCTATAGATTGTGAAGTAGGAATTTTGCATAATTATGTTCCTCTCATATGTACAGTATACGGTGCCTGGTAATTTACCTCAAACTATTTTACCACAGGACATTTTGCCTTCAACCATTTTGCCTTATGGATATTTCTCCTTAATATTCATATATAAATTAGTTTTATACGTCGTTATTTTTTGCTGTAATTGATATTCCCTTTGAATTTTTTAAATTAAAATATATCATATTTATTTCTATAAAATGCAGTAAATGTTTGTTTTTATTCAGTTGGAATCATGATGGAATTATAAACTTGCCTCATATCGTGCTTCTTTGTCAATTCGTGAGTATTTTCTTGTATGAATAATCTGTCATGTCTAATAAGAATTACTAACGGAGAAGTGATTATCACTTTTTCTATTCGAACTGTTACCGTGTTTATTTATTTTTCTGTTTCTGATTATATTAAATTTATTACCTACTTTGTCTCTGGTGAGATTTTATTGATGTATGTATTGAAATTTTGGGGCATGATTCCATCATTTTTTCATTAGAAAAACATTAAAAACATATAATGCGTTTTATAGTAATACATATTAAATATTATTCCAAAAAATTCCAAAGAAACATCAATTTTATCCAAAAATGACGTATAAATCTCATATATGAAGGGAAACATCCTTAAAGTAAAATTAATTTAAGGCAAAATGGTTTAAGGTAAAATTACGTTATGCCACAATATACTAGTTTTGTCACGATACATATATTTTTAAAGCCGTTCCGCCCTCAAATACTTTTTCGACTAAAAATAGTAAACAAAAATATTTCGTTCAGGGCGCAATTAAAATGCACTAACAGGAGCATCCAAAGGATTTTTGATACCCGGTCTCTAGGAATGGGGTGGATTTTAAAATTATTCAAACATAAACATTTGAAATTAATATTTCTTTCTTGGATTGTATCATTTAATGACGCTGCATGTAGAGGTTTTAATAACTATTTAGTATGCATAGTACTGTATTAAATGCGTGAGTACTCCAATTCCACCCTAATATTATGGTGTACCGGAATACAAAACAACACTAATATTCTACATACATCAAAGTGAATGATTGTGTTGGTTGTTTTTTGTGAAAAATTCAAATACCTTAGCAATAATATATCTACATTATAAAATAAGTGTCATGACTGACGAAAATAATATTTAAACAAAAGCCTTAATGTATGCGTGATTTATTAATAATAATAAATCCAAGTTTTGTTATGCACTATCCCATATGAATGTATGGATGAAGGAAAAAGTAAGGAATGTTCTACGTTTATGATAATGTATGGATTTGTACTATCACATATGAATGTATGGATGAAGGAAAAAGTAAGGAATGTTCTACGTTCATGATAATGTATGGATTTGTATTATAATATGTATGGTGACTATGTGGCTAGAGGTTGGTTGTTTGGGTCCTTGGATGGGAAGGATACATTTACTATATAATTTGTGAGGTGTGAGTTAGGGGGAGGGAAGGACATGCAATACAGCGTGTTTCAGGATGGACATGACTGAAACAAACCGTACCTCAAAAACCTGATTTAATTCGGAAAATGCATGAAAAAAAATAGATTTGGATCATCAATTGGTGTTATTATTTTATATCATATCCAAAAAAGAAAAAAAAATGAAGAAAATAAATCCCAATACTTTTATGCAAGACTTAAATGCATTTAATATGTAAATTAATAAGGTAATAAGACCTGTGGATTAGAAGGGTTACTTTTTCAAGTTTTCTCAAATTTCATTGTACGGTTAGTGCGGAAAAATTGTATTATGGTATGCAAATGATCTATGCAATATGGTATTGCCTTTCAAGGTCATCTTTTGGTAGCACATCTCGTTCAAATTATGAAAAAATACAAAAACTCTCTCATCAGTAACTTTAGATACTAAGAAGACATATTTAGTTATTTCACTAAATAATTTTGATATACATTTTTTAATAAATAATTTTTTTTTTTTTATCATATAGAACAGATAAAGAAAAAAACAGCGTATACGTGTGTCATTTTTTTATATTTTTAGAAAGGAAATATTAATTTTTTTTAATATTATTTTCTCTTTTTGCTCCATAGGGTAGCTTTAGAAAAAAAAATCATTTATATTTTATATAAAATGGAACAATGTCTACCGTAATTAATTAATGCAGAATAATGATTTTAATCTTTAATGACGAAATAAAGAAATTTTGTCTCCTTTCAAACTTCGAAGGGGAAGTGGCATCTAAAGATGACCTCGTAGGAAAATAAAATTGTTAATAATTTATTTCTTACTTATTACAACTTTTACGAACTAGCAGTAATCGAATTTCGAAAAAGGTTTGAAAAAAACCACCCTACTTTGTGTGTATAGTAATTAGTTTTGGGGGGATGGATCATATTAGGAATAAAAAAGGACCTCTTTTCCATTTGATGTTATAATTATCATCATAATTAATTTTGATTAATTACATATGTATACATATTACGAATAATATCTGACGAATAATGAATATTAATTGTACCTTATGAAATACTCCAAATTTATATATCTATAACTATATGATACCTTCAAATGTTTGTTCATATTAACCTTCTTTTTTTTCCAAAATAACTACTAAATATTTATAAAAGATGTTTTTTTAGACTGGAAGGCCTCTCATTAATATTCTACGTCAACTAAGACAACCACTATTTAATTTCTTTATTATCTATGTAGACGAGTCATTCATTGAAAAATTTACACTTTTTTCCCCGTCTTATTTTAATAAAATTTCATATGTCAAATAACCTATTATTGGGAAATTCAAAAATAAAATATCAGAACTTTTCTTTTTTTTTCACAATAAATTTGACCAAAAAGCGTCTTGAGGGCCCTTACGTTTTGATGGTAGCTTGCAAACTCTCATTGGATAAATGCATAAATTATTGTGAGCAGATTTTTGGCAGATTATGTTTTTTTTGTCAAAGGACAATTTGCCGAATTAAAATTTCACCAAAGGACTAGATGGGGCATTTGGTCGAAGAATGCTAATCAATTTATTGATATATAAGGTTGTATATTTTAATTCAATTTAAAATGATAGTATGATCAATAGGAATTGTTAATATACTAAATATATCATATGGTAAATTAATTATTGTTCTTCTGCACTTTTTTCTTTTTCGTATTAATTATATTAATTAATGATCATTATATTAACACAAATATATATATTTAAAAAAATCCGACCCAAACAATGGTCCTTGGCGTTGTGGCCTCTGATGGAATGAACATGCCTCTGTTCTTTTTCAATGCTGGACAGAAAAAGGCCGGGAGGCATACTATAAGGTGCATAGGTACACTATATTGCCATGGCTGAAGACAGTGCTCCCTGTCACATTTCCGCCAAGTGATAAAAGTTTTGCGCAGATAACATGGCTCGATTCTGGTCCAAAGAGATATGGCCCTCATCGACAACAGATTTGAGCCCACTGGACATTTTTATATGGGGCACTTTGGAGAGGGAAAACAACAGACCTCCCGCCCAAATGTGGACTCATTAAAGTCCTCCATAGTGGCTGCATGTGACAATTTTCCAGCTGAGTTTGTCATCAATTCCTGCATGACCTTTAGACTACGTGTAAAGGCTGTGATTGATATTGAAAGTGGTCATTTGAGTGAATTTCTACATCCATCTCTCGATTCAACGTTTTGCTGTCCTACCCAGTATAAAATTATGTAATTTTATTTCCCATTTGATGGTTTTTAGAGATTTAATACTCATTAATCTATGTACATATTCTGATTTTAAATCAATTCACATGTAATAGTTAGTCTCACTAATAGCTATTGTTATCATTTATTTATTACCTCAAACGAATGGATTAACCAAACCATTGGTTGTATAAATAAAATAATAAACAATGAAACTAAGTTACCATCTTAATAACTAACCAATTAATGCAGTGTAATTTGGTGATTAAAGGTCTTTATACGCGATATAAGAAGTTTAATTTATTCACATAATTCAAATTCCAAGTTTAATGGTTTCTTTTGGAGTAATGCTTCGTGCACGGAAAATTGCATTAGAGGAAATTGTAAGTGGAAAATTGCCATGAGAAAATTGCCCCGAATAAAATTGTCATTATTGAAATTTGCCATTGGGAAAATTTCTTCCCATTTACTAACAAAATCAGAATATATCTGCCCCAAAACTGTTTTATACAACTGCAGGGCCAACAAGCAGGTTAAAAACCTCTGCAACCACATCACAAAGCATTTAGACCCCCACTGAATAATGCAAGATGAACACTGAGCCCATGGGTTTAAAAATTTATAAGTACATAAACTACGCAGCCAACAAAGACAAAAAATTATTTATGTAGGATTTTTATTTGTTTATTTATTAAAATAATCTAGTTAAACCCTTGGTTTTAAGTAAAAAATATATCCTGACAATAACTATTTATGGGAATGAATAGAACAAATTAATTGGATTAAAATGACAAGATTTGCTTAACCTGACAAGTATTACAACTCTAGAAACTATTTATGTTGAAATTTTATAATATAGTATTATTACTATGAACTAATTAAACTTCTCATATCTCCCAATCCTACATATTATTCTTTTTTCCGAAAATCATATATTCATATGATCTTTTTCTGATATTTTTTATATCAAAATCAGAGGATATTATCTTAGATGTATTTAAATAAAAAATATGGTCATGATCAATCATACTTTTGTACGATAAAATAAATAATGTTTTGTTCCATAACTCAATAACTTTCAATAATGATTAAACGAGTGGTCACAAACTACAATGCAAGGGTCTTCAAGACATTTTTTGATCCAATTCATCATTAAAAAGAGATCATAAGTCAGAGTGTGATTGAGTTAAAGATCTAAAACTTTATTTTTAAGTTTCTCTTGGGTAGGTAATTTGACATACTTATTCTTTTTTTAAATCAGATGAAAAAACTGTACGTAGATTTTTTTACCCATTTAGGGCTAATTTTTCTAATTGTAGAAGAATGAAATAAATAAAATGACATAGATAATTTAACTAAAACCATCGTATAATTAATGTACTAAGGTTGTGGTATCCAAATTTTTACAGTTTGTAACATTGTAAAAAATATCAAGATCTCCTAGTACCGCCATTACGATATAAAAAAATTGCATGATCTTTTTAATATAGGACATATACTTACAACTGTAATTAGGAGTCTACGAGTCTACCACCATATACCACTAAAGGGGGCTTGCATACAGCCAGTGGTACATTATTTATTTCTGTGAGTATCCGGTATTTGCTCCGAGTTATTTGCTAAATTTTGACTCAAAGTTGCTCAACGCCTTTTTTACTCTCATTCATAGTATGTACAATTTGAAAAATTATATTGTTTTATATTTCTGCCCAAATTTAAACATGTATTGAAAAAGTATAGACATTATAAAAAATTAGAAAAATTAGAAAAAAATATTAAAAACTGCAGATACCAAAGTACTTATTTATATATATTGTTTTTAGTAATTCCGTCTTGGGTTTTTAAAATAGGGTGCGCAAGCCATCTGTGCCCCGAAAATGATTCTTTTAAAACGTTATTTTCTCTCCAATTAAAAAAATGAAATCAGATTCTAAAGGTTGATTGATTCTGATTTATCTTATTTTATAAAATCACCTCCATCCTCCATTGTAGTCTCTATACGAGGCCGAAAGTGCAATCCGGCCTTCACCATGTGTTCCCTTGTCAAATCCTGAAATTTCTTCTTGATCTGCCTGATAAGTTTGTAGTGTGTGTTGTAGGAGGTTCGGTTGGTGTGTCATTCGATCGTACCCACAAACAAAAAGATCAATCAGATTCAGATTTCGTGGGTTTGGAGGACAAAACTCCGGCGAGATGAAGTCGCGAAATTTGTCTTGGAGGCTTTTGAGACTTTTTTTTTTTTTTTTGAGGTGTTCCATGGAACAAAGTTCTGCTGCCATAAAAATTTCCTTCCTAACCCTATGAACAACGTCTCACTGAGTCCTAAAGTTTCAAGCAATTGTTATTCTGTTGCTCCCGGCGCCTTTTCCAATATTTGGAACAACAAATTCATTAATTGCTTCTATTTTTTTCCAACTGGTGCAAGTTTGTCCTGCTATCTGACAAAAAAAAAATAGTAGCCTAAGTGCCCGCGTTTGTCCAAGAGAGCACGCCGAAGTGGGAGCATAGATAGCCCGCGCACCCTATTTACCCTATGTACTATCAACTTTTGAGCAGCCAACATACGAATGACAATTATGATTATTTTAAATAAACCCTTTTTATTTTCAAATAGCAAGACACACTCGTTGTTACATTGTCAAGTCTTAGATGAAGTAGTCACGCAGTTCTACGATAAAAATCTCTAACTTCAAACTTATGTCCCGGCAGACAAACAGACAAACTTTGCTCTATTAATATAAATTACTCAGATAATATAAAATTAATAGACAAAAAAAGTTCTTTAAGACATTCAGTTCACAATTGCTTTAATTTGAATTATGTTTTTCATTTCGCAACTCTTCTACGAATAACAAAATTTAATAAATAGTCTTAAGATGGTTAAAAAAACAAAAAACAAGTGAGTAAAGAGTGCGCAGTCCATGAATAGAGTATTCCTTGACTGAATAAGAATGGACTTGAAAGCAATTATATTATTAATAATTAAATATTGTTAATATAAGTTTATGATATGAATGTTTAAAATAAAATATGTGGTGCATCAATACAAAAACAATCTTGAAGTTTAATAATAAAAAGGAGAAAATCCACCTTTTTTTTTACTTTTTAGGCTAATATTTCATAACCATATTTGAGTCAAATATATATATATTGTGGGATGGTCTATACTTTAAAACCTTTATTGGGTTAAAAGCTTTATATTGTCCCCGATATGGTTCTTCAAATAATATTAGTAGATTTCTCATTCTTTCATTGTGATGATCAATTTTGCCCAATTTAATTGCAATTTTTGTACATCCAACGAGTTAATGGGAATCATTCGTTGATAGAAATTGAAGATACTCCACTTAAGAGTACAAATGTAATCTACACTCAATTTTTAGAAAAAATAATTATAGCTCGCTTTTGTGTTGACGGGCCACATATGACTAAAAGCATTAAAACACATACGTCTACAGATCATATTTTCTTATTTTATTTGATTACATATGAAACATTTGTAAGCAGCTCATACAAATGGTTCATTTGTATAAATGAAAAACTATACCTCCATATAAACAATTTACAAACTAAATTTACTTTACCTAAAACAGAAGATTTTATGGTAGTTACTTTCTAAGATATTTTTTAATATTAATTACAAATACAAAATAAAGGTACATTAAAAGATTTAGATGTAAAGATGTAAGAAACTCGAAATATAAATTTATGAAATGTTTCATTTCGTTTAACAAAGTTATTATCTATATTTTTGTCTGATAGAGAGTTTTCATTGGACGTGAGTGTCTAGGGGACCCAAACCATTAAATTTTATAAAGATATAAACCTTTCTTTCGTTTAATTTACAAGGAAATTGTAGATTTGTTTTTCTAAATGTGATTGATAAATAAAAGGACTTAAACCTTTCCTCTCTATCAAAACCTACTTCTGTAATATCTATAATTAGTTTATATACCGTATGAGTCATAATGTCTTGTCAGTGATAAATAAAGTTTAAATTCAAAGCTCTTGCAAAAAGATTTCACGAGTTAATCCAATAATTTTTCAACTGTTTTATATTTATCTTTTTAATATATCTACAATTGTTCAGTAAAACTCCTCTTTTGGCAGCAATAAAAGCCTCCAATCGGGGCCTAAAGGACTTGAACACTTTTCAGATATACTCTTCCAACATCTTGTTCCATTCCTTTGCAATGGGCTACTTTAGGCTGTTGAAATTATGATGATAAGTGCGACAGGCTCTAGCTTCTAACTGTTGCCATCTACTGAAGTCATGTGGATTCACGTTTGAGCTTGATTGAGGCCAAAACTCAATCGACCAAAATCCACTTGACTTCAATTTCTTCATCCAGTAGGATTCAACTATGTTGCTGGTATGTGCAGAAGTACAATCCTGCATCCAAACAAAGTTATTTACACCATAGATGGCCTCCAGGAGTGGAATCACTTTTTGGATGAGGAGATTTTTCTATATGAATGTCATTACTGTTCTTCAATAAATATAAGAGGGAAAACTTTTTCATTAGAGCCAACATAACCCAACATTATGACTCTCGCAGGTTTTTAGACTTTGCCACATACCTTAATTCTGGTAGAGTAGCCTTGACCGAGGTATTGTATCGGTACTTTCCGTACAAAAATTGCAGACCTTATCAAAGACAAAATTTTCTCTACACTTAATGCGATGATTTTGGGTGTTTTCTAATTTTCGAGAAAGTTTAAAATCCGCAGGCATCTTTCAACTCGTTTATTTTGTTGTAAGGTAGTCAACATTCTGCTTCGGTACTTCCCAAGGCTTTTTACATCAAAATCTTGCTTCAACAAGTCCCTCAGGGTATTTTCAGAGATGTAAGACTATTGTCTCTTGCAAGCGCCCTCATGCTGGTAAAGGATTTGATTGAATAATAGGAGTTATCTCCATGACTTGGTCTCAGTACTTACTGAGGGGGGGGTCTTCCATTGCTTCTGCCTGTCTTAAAGGTTCCAATAGCTTCTTGGCTATGTCAATAAATCGGTCTCCAACTAGACAAAAGTACCCGAGAGTAAACTTTTGAGAGTAGCTTGGAAATGCTTGATGAGAGAATAATAGGGAACTTCATATTGATTAATAAATAAAACGTAACTTTAAAATATAAACCACGCAACCTTGTTAAAAATTTCATATCATAGTGATGAAGAAAGATACTTTAGAAATGACTCACAAGCCATTATAACGCATTTGGTATATTATTTTATTATCTTAAAAAAATTAAATTTACAAGTGTAGCCATTTTTTAGGGATTCTCAGAATCTATAAATTTTATTTACATCAAATTCCGCTGATATTTTTTGGCATCAAGAAGTATCCTTTCTTTTTAGGTTCCTTTAATTGGTCAAATGGAGTTGCACTGATTAAATATATGTAAATATTATGGTTAAAGAAGGGATCTGTGTCAAGAAAAACTAAGTGAACTGATTAGAAGAGGAAAATCGGTTGATCCGTCTGCTCTTTATTCTTTTTTATTATTATTTTATAGGTCGCGGGTTAACATCCCCCTCTAATTGAAGAATTCTCACAATTTGTGACGTAAAAAAATTATAGTATTTTATTTACACAATTGCTATTTTAAATGTAAAAGGTTCTCTTCTTTATAGCAGTAATTCATTTTCTCCTCCAAAATTATATAGCTGGCAGCTGATATTAAAAAGTATCTTAATTTAGTAGTACCATATCCCATGGTCCAGCCTTCCCCTCCAACCTTAAATAAATCCCATCTTTAAGTATAATATATACATAAATTCTTTGGATATCTCCACCCCCCTAAACAAAGAAAAATCTTAAACATGGTTCGAACCATAATTATTCAACCTCATAATACAATCGGTGACGTCACTGAAAACTCTCTATAACCAAAAGAGATTTCTTGTATCTTTACAAATATTGATGATTGGGATGAGACCTAATATTTACATAATTATGAAGGAGGTTTAGCGGATATTTGCTTCACTTTGCTCTACTGAAATAAATGAGTATGTGTCGTTAAAATATATTGGAAGAGTGTAGGAAATATCCGCTGAATAACAACAAATATATTTTTTTCTTATCAACAACTTAAGCTTCAAAAAATACTTTGTATCTAATTTTAAAAATAATACTTTGTTGAGTTGAGTGTAACTTACAGACTTTTCTCTCCTTTGATGTTCGAGACACTGGTAAGCAAGGTAGTAGAGATGACCAATAACTGATATTTTATTACTCTTTATATTTAGGGAGATTACTCTGAATATATATATATATGCATTTAGTATGGCACAATACACTTTTTATAATAGAACCTTCGTTAACGAACATACGAATCCATTATCTACATTTTTAACAATTCAACAAAGTCTGTAGTAACGCTCAGCGCGTCATAATTAAGAAAAGACAAACATAGTCAATTATACATTGGATGCTAGAAAGTTGATATTTAAAAGGGCGTATGTACTATAAATATTGCTTAAAAAGAAGTACAAAAAGTTCCCGGCCTAACAAAGATTCAAGATATTTTTTCTGAATTTTTAGTTTTCTAGATTGTCTCCTTGTAACTCTACACATTTCTTCCAGAGATGTTCCCATCTTTGTAACCCGTCCAAATAGTTCTTGGCGTTTTTCTCTGCACAATAATTGTTCACGAGATAATTTGTCGATTTCCATTTTGACAAAAACACTCACATCAACTCACACAAACGACTGTTACATAACAAATGTGCGTTCAAAATGGCTGAAACTTTGATGGGTAACTATGAACAGATACTAGATAGAAGTGACTAACTTTTATTCACGAATGCTCCCGGCCACTTTTCAGACCACCCTTGGATTTTAGTATCTATATTTGGAATTTCCAATATTTTTTTTAGGCATTCATATTAAATCATATAGAAACAAAGAATGCTCCCAGTACCAAAAATGTGACAAGTTGGTACTTTTGTTAACATTTCTTCGAAAAGAAACAGAAAAAATCCCTAAAATCAGTTCCTTGTAATTATCCAATTCATCCCAGCTGTAGAAGAACATATAATTCAATAATTATTGGGAATTGTTCATAGCTACTTAACAAGAGATCATTCAAATTGTTCCGCCAATGAGCTTTTTAGAAAACTGATAATTGAGAGCTGACAACCAAATATTGTCTAAGTTAATTTGAGGAGGTAATGACGTTGTTATATTTAAGTCATTTCACCATTCAAAGACATGTCAAAGAGGAATTTGCACTATAAATAACAAATATACGTATTGGTATTCCATATATATTGTATAAAACATGGGATGAACAGTCCTGGGCTTCACACATAGATGGCACTATTTTTTATTTTTTTAACTTCACCTCATTTTCAGTGTGTACTAACTTTCAAAATACAGTTGTCAAAATTTTATGGCAATTTGATCTTTAGTGTGTGAGTTAATCCAAGACAATGGATTAATTTTTTTTATATTTTAATGTTGGACTGTTTCTTGAAGAGAAAAAATTATATTCATAGTAAACAATACCTGAAAAATTGTTATGAGGACTCCGCTCAATAAAGCAAATAATATTAATTTAAAAAAAGCTAATTTTGAAGGAACAAAAAACTCTTTTGTTAGTTAAGGCTGGGACTTTTTAGCCCATGTGTTACACTGCTTGAAGCAACTCTGGGAGAAATAGTGCAGTCAGTGTCTGTTTTATAAGGAGATATTGTGAGTACGTGTCATAAGTATTGTATTTTAACCTAAAAATAGGAGCCCAAAGCGAAATTATTTTGTTTAAAAAGAATTAAGATTCGAAATTGTATTCTATAAAATAAACTCTGAATATTTTTTCAAAAAAAACAACAACTTTGAAGTTAATGTCAAATTTATAAAAGAAAGCAGAGAGCCTCGTATTGTCATCTTTGACTTAGGCCCCGCACACGGTAAACACAAAAAGAACTGTAATGAAATTTTTAAGGTGCAGGGTCCTAATTTTGTATTTAATGTCAGAGTCTATGATTTTATTTGCAATGAACACCTATAATCGGGTTTAGCCCCTCCTTCCCAAAGAAAAATGTGTTTTCTATGTTAAGCCGGGACTTTAACGCCCATATATTACTCTACCAAAAGTTAAAAAAATTTGTGCACAAAGGCGTGTAAACGTAAATGGATTCAGTTCATTATAGTAGGTTGTATTTTATATTTGCGTAGATGAGAAATCGGGCGAAATAGATGACAGGGATATGTTGTTCTATCCCTTTTAATTCCTTTGTAAAAATATGACTTAACCAAGGCTCTGTTGTCAGTATGTAAAATTAGATTATCAAACCCCCATTCTTATTTTGCTACTTCTATAATAAAGTAATAAATATATATATTTTTTTGATTTTTACATTAAAAAAGAAGCAATGCGGCTTTGATTTATTGTGGACTCACTCTATTTGGTTGTATGTAAGTATTATAATATATCATATTTGTATTATCTACGCAGTACTTATATATTATATTTGAAACCTCAAATATATCACATTTCAAGAATGAATGTTGGTTCATTTTTTTCAATGAATTCAAAAATGCAAGGGAGAATAATGAAGAGAAAAAAAAATAATATTACAAAAACCATGCACGCCAAACGGATAAATAAATAAATGACTGTTCCTATATAAACCTATATGTTGTGTTTAAAAAAGAAGTCAGTCATTCAAAATTATATGTATAAAGATATCCGTTAAATCCATCTACATGTGCAATAAGATAATTAATAAAAATGCAAACGTATTCTGATAATTAAATCTGCATATTAGTGTGATTTGTTTTCCAACTTTTTTTTATTGCAGTTGGTTGGGAAAAGTTGTCAATCGGTAAAAAAATAACCAATGAAAAAATATATTATACGTACGATGTAAAATTAGGTAGCATATCTGTTTCAAAGTTTGAAAGGAGACAAAAGTTATTAATGTTGGTCAATTAAGATTAAAATACACCAATAATCATTATTTTGTATTTTCTAATTATGATAGACATTATTCTAACCTATAAAAAACATTTATAAAGTTTTTTTTTTCTTACGCTACCCTATGGAGTAAAAATATATAATAATATAGGAAAATTTTGATCTTTTCATTTGGAAAATGAAAAAAAAAAACTCTTTACGCGGATCATTAAATTTTCATTACTTTTTTTTCTAGTTTTGTTCTATAGGACATTCTAGAAGGAAAAAAAACCACTTTTTATAGTTTAAAAAAATGTTTCTCGAAATTATTTTATCCAAAATAACTATAAATGTATTCTCAGTAATACTGAGTAATGAGTTTTGCGTTTTTTTCATAATTTGAACTGGATCTGCTACCTAAAGATGACCTCGTAGAACAACGTAATTTTGCATTGATTATTTTCATACCATATAACAACTTCTCCACAATAGCTGTAATTGAAATTCAAAAAAAGTTGAAAATCAAACTGTTCTAATATTTGTGCACTATGAACGTCACGTGAAGAGATAAAAAACGCCATGTCATTCTATCAATAAACTTGGAAAAGTTGTCTGACTTATTTAAAAGTGTGGCAAAATGTAAGGGATTTCATTGAGATAATGGCATGGCCTTATCTGAGAGAACCTCTATACAGTGTGTGTATAACCGAAATCTGAATAAGCATAAATGGTTTAAAATGGAGATTAAGGAGTAGAGTTACGTGTTTGAAATTTCTACCGAGGTTTTGTGATTTTATTGAGAAAATTTGGTATCACTTTTTTTTTTTTTTTGATTTAAATCATGGAACAAAAAAAAATCCAGATTTTACCCCACGCAGTAATAAAGGCTAGGATTTTGCCAAATTTTGCCAATATTGTTCCTGCACAACTGTGTTTGCAGTTAGGGACGACGTATTTGAGGCCTTTGGATCAACTTGAATGGTTAAGTCAAAAGTTTGTGTTGATAATTATTATTTTTGTGATTTTTGTCCTGCATCCACGTAGCCCTTATCTTTATCATATATGAATCCATTGGACTACAGCATACGGAGCATTTTGGAGAGGGAAGACTCTTGAATCCCTCACAATAATGTGGATGACCTGAAGGTCTCCATCACTACAACCTGGTACAAAATGGATGAGGCCTACGTCAGAAAGTCATGCTTTATCTTTAGAACCCGTTTGAAGGCTGTTTTTGGGAGCTAATGAGAATCATATTGAATAAAGTATAACTTTGATAATTTTTTTCTTTTTTGATGGAGCTTATAAATCTTATTGTTCCTAATATATATGATCAAATATTGATGTACTAACATTTGTTCAGATTTTGGTTATGCACAGTGTGGATGAAACACAAACTCCTATTTTTTTTTTTTTTTTTGATAAACCTAGGGCTATTTTTTTCCTATTACATAGTTGAATATTTATGACATGAAGGAAATAATTTAATTAAAGTAAAGGTGTAATAAATATCTTAAGGAGTTAAAATAACTCTATTTAACTCATGACTTTTCTTATAGCCTCAAATAAATTACAAAATAGTTTTAATTTAATTTTCTCTTTCATTTCACAACTAAGCTACTAAGCAAAGGATAGAATTTTAAAAGTTTGCCACCACGTCTTACTTTTTCTTGGATGATTGGAAATTCAATGACTGCAACTTTTTTGTGAGATATTATGACAAAAAGTAGTTTGGATGATGATGAATGTTTATTGAAGGTCTCATTATGTGGAGGAACTTGTGATTTTGTCTTTTAGGGTGTATATGTGGGGACTCAGAGTCAGATCCATGGACAAAGGCCTGAGGCAGGAGAATAAAATTATGAAAGACACAGCGACATTATGCGAAAAGTATCTGAAACATTGCAGTTCACAACACTTGTACTCCTGACAAAAAAAAATTTCATGTAATGATTCACCGTAGATCTTATCTGGTCTTATCCTTCTGCCCCTCCCTTTGATGCTCCATAAAAGACAAACTCACAAATTCCCCCACATAATGAGAACTTTCAGTTTCTTCCATGATTCTCCAAAGTGTTAATCGCCCGAATATTTCGAAAAAGTCGAGATTCCTCTCTTTCTCCTCCAGTAATATCCTATTCACTTTGCTACGCATCGCTTCCTATTAAAAGCTTGCTATTACGCGCATGAGCGTTGCTTGCTTATTATCGTTTGTAAACATAGAGACAAAGAGTGGTGCCATCTTGTGGCAAAATAATACAACTCACTCTCTGAATAAGATTATTTAAAAAATAACATGTTTCTATCATAGAAGCCGCAGTCGAAATTCTTCTGAGCATACGCCACTTTTTAATCAACAAGCTACAGACTGGCACACCACCTTGCGGATATTATATTTATATATATATATATATATAGTTGGTTCATGTACTATTGAATTTCAACTGTACGCTCTCGCTATCTACAATTTCGAAGTAGAAATAAAAAGTAAGACGTACGAGCAAACTCATAGAATGTACCCCTCTTAAAAATAGCCTTAACTTGATCAAAAAGAATTCATGTTCCATTTAAAGAGTATTCCTTGGTTCATGTAACGTATATATGTAAATTGTTGATGTTGTAATAGTATTAATATGTAATAATTCATTACAGGCGTGATGAAAGTGAACGTAGAAATGACGTATAATTTTCAAAATGGAAACTTGAATTATTTGTGATAATAATGAAATAATGAGAAATGATCAAATTCGTTGTTGTTGTTTTGTTTTTTTGATAAATGAGTATTATTATGTATAATGAGATATGCATTATTTTTTGTCTAGGTGTGAAAATGAACAATATATAAAATAGTTATCTTACCTCTTTCCTAGATTTGAGCTCTTCAGAATTAAAACTATTCAAGAGCAAGGCCAAAAATAAATTCAGGACCATAAAATTTCCCATAACTAACGCAGGCAAAAAAATTGCTAAACAAGACTCAGCAACTCCCTAAAGAGACATTAGAAAGAAAAAAAATGAGGAGAGAGATAAATATAAAAATATATAATGAATGAAAAATATAATTAGAGATAATTATTCTTCATTTTACCACTTTGGCTTCTGCTCGCATACAGTCCCAAAGGGGTTCAATCCATTCTCCACATAGAATTCGAAAGATCATCATGAAAGAATGGAAAAAGTCTGTGAAATTCCATCTGAAATAAATATGATATTTTAGTCATTAAAACTATTTCCATTGAGTGTATACTACGTTGAAATATTGAACAATTTAGTATTGTTATAAAAATTACTGGAGGGTAATTTTCTGTATTAGTATATTTTACAAATTACTACAAAGATAATTTATTAATTGTATATAGTGTATGTGTTGTAATGGCCTGTAATTACTGACTGGTAAAGCATTGAACTCAAATACTATTCAACCAAATTCCTACTTCCACAAATAAAATATTCATAAAATACGTGATTACGAGAGCAGTTTGGTAAAAAATGCAAATTATTTGTACTTGTTGACGAATTATTCAAATTAAAAATTTATTATATGTCTTGACTAAAACTGGATAATTATTTTTTTCATAGAAAAATTAATTAAATCAGGATAACTACAAATAAAATGTCCCTAAAGTTCAGTCGTCAGTATTCCCCCTACAATCACGAACATTTTTTATCATAACGTAAAGTGAATACTGAGACCTTTATAGGCATTCAAGTTGAAAAAATGCTTGTCTTATCCAAATATATTGGCTAAATTGGTTATAATATTGTGCTAGAGCTTTCAATTTCGATTATGTTACTCATTCACAAGCCATAGTGACATATACGGTGTTTGCAGCCCATTATCTTCCTTTCAATACCGTTATTTTACAGAAATTATTTCCATATTACATCAAAAACTAAAAGAGACGCCATATATAGCTTATATATTATGACACTATGCAATTCCCCTATAAAATTTACTGAGTACGCGGATTTTGCTCGGAGTTATCGAGTGTCGACAAACAGACAAAACGACTTACAAACTTTGTTATTATAAGGATCCCTCTACACGGAAACTTTTTCTGTGGAAAATGCAAAATACTTATTCGTTTTGGGCTTGCAACTAGACATTTCACCCAAAGGATATTTAAAAAAAAATTATAGAGGGGAAAAATATATAATTTGTACAAATTAAGAGGAGTAGTTGATTTTTACTATACAAATACGCTGATTTTGCCTTCTCTAATAATAATAAGCTCGTTAGATCTATTAAGCATCATTTTAAAAACGTAGCCGCATTGACCATATATATGCACAACTTTTTTTTTTTACTTTTTTAATGTGGCACTTTGAGTTTTATCCACACGCATACACACGTTGCTACATTGATGAAGTAGTCATTTAGTTCTAAGATATCAAGCGCACACTCAAAAATGAGGCGTCTATTGGCAGACACACTTTACTTTATTAATATAGACTAGTTATGAGACCAAGGTTATTTATGTATTCTTATGACATTTGGATGTATAGGCATTTTCCGAAACAGTCTACTAACACCATGATGAAGTCACGTGGAAGCTCTCTCTTTTTATGAATAAATATAAAAAGCAAAATGTTTTGCCTCGTACGCAACATAATTTACATTTTAAAAAAACTTTAATTATATCATTTACCCATGTTTCCTTTAGTACATTAACTGACAATTTGTTTTTTGTACTTTTTAAATCCGTTTGTTAGTCAAACATTAAATTAAAGTTTGTTTTCAATCATTTATTTACATTTAAGATTATTTGTTCTTTTGTTTGAAGGAATCAAATATATATAAAAAAGGGTTTTATTAAAAAATAAAAATAAAATACTAAGATAATATTTGTTTTATTTTCGTTCTTTGATCGTATAGTATGTATTTTTATGTTGGATCAAAGCTATAGTATATTTATCAAAAGAAAGAAAAGGTGAACCTTAAATACTGTAATATAATTAACTTCAAAATAAATTTATATTACTCATAGAAATTAATAGATCTCGGTAAAAAAAATTTCATGATGAATTGTCAACAAAGGTTGCTTCAGGCAATTGTTGGTGATTTTTCAAATACGAAAGAAAAGAAGTAAAAAGATGGGAAAAAAATTGTTAAATTGTTAAAGTCTTTATTAACATTGTTTTAGTGATGCCAACGTTTTTTCTATGTGCTCTTTTCAACACCCCAAAATAATCTGATTTTGGTCAATAAAAGGTCTGATTCACTCTGTAGAATCTAGTGGATGCAAAGCCAGAGTCATTGATGGTATACAGGGCCATCGGCCGTTCCAGTAAGGTGCAAATTATCATTATGTCCTTAGGAGACAAAATTAACAGCATTGAGTACGTGGGTACCATCTTGGAGAAAAGTCTCAAGCCATGTGGAAATTCCCCCTTCAGGTAACCTTTCATCAGGATGACACGCACTCTCCCACGTACAAGATGATACAAAAGTGGTATGTCTAATTTCCGTAGCTATTGAAGCAACACCTTTTAGCCCACAATCAAGTAAGAAAATGAATCCAATGGATTTTAGAATCTAGTTCATTTTGTGGGACAGGGTCTGCAATAATCCACATCCTAATTTGGATACACTGAAAGCCTCCCTAATTAGGGAATAGGGGAGCATTCCTATAGAGAAGGTATATGCCTACTATGATGCTTTACCTAACAGGATGTAGTTTCTGGGAAAGGGGATCACTTTAACTATGTCTTTGGCAAATTATTGATATGGTATTTAGTTGTGATAAAGAAGAATTATGGGTTAATATTTATATAATGAAAAGTTAAATCTGGTTATTTATTTTACAGTAATTAGGGTCCCCTGTACATACACATATTAGAGATCTAAGTATGAAAACATTAGGAGGAATATATTTTTAAGCTGTGGATATGTTTCTAACACGTAGTGCCTTCATTTGGTATCGCAACCTCTCCTCGAAAAAAAAAACAGAAAATGGAAAAGGTAGTTGGTATCATCAAATTCATACACAGCCTAACAAGACATAATTTGATCAATCAAGGGTCAGATCACCGATAAGAGGAAGGAAGTAGAAAAATTGACAATGGAAAAAAAAACATAGTAAAATTTTAAGTTAGTCAGGTAATACCGTGTTAAACACATTTAAAACTTCAAATTTAAGGTATGGGTGATATTGACTGAAGTGTGTAAAAACCTTCAACTGAATAACCCTATCTATATTAATAAAGTCTATTTTAGTCTTATATCTGTTTACAGTTTTATATATACAGATGTCCTTTTTTAAATAAAATCTATTTATATACTAACTCTTTTATTTTTAGTGGATTAAAGAAAGTTTCTGTTAATAAAATTATTCTCCGAAGTCCTTTTATATTATCACAATCCAACTATTAAAACCAATACTAAAGTTCCCCTTCACCTTGAATGCTTTATATTGCATTATTAATTCATTCCAAATTAATTTTAACGTTACCTCGGAACTTCATCTGGGTAAAAATTCTCTGGTGTGTAGGTTTTTCCAAAGAGCTGCATCCCTAAAACAGCGAATATATAAATAACAATGATGAGAAGGAACGTGAGGTTTCCAAGAGCACCCAGGGTTGATATGATTATGCTTAAAAGTACTTTCATTGTTGTCCAACTCTGTGCCAGTTTTAAAACACGCATCTGTTACAAAAAAAAAAAGGTGATTTTTATTTTAAAAATCAGTATTTGTATGGGCGTTACTTACTAGTCTCATGCCACGAAGTACAGAGATCCCATTTACACTCTCAACAGATAAATCAAGTAAACTGGCAAACACAATTATGAGATCAAATATGTTCCATCCACTTTCAAAATACTCCTTGCTTAGGGCTATTAGCTTTAATATAGCCTCCAATGTGAAGAAGGATGTGAAAACCTATGAATTTATGCACAAAATTTGTTTTTTATTCTAAAAATTAAACCATACCTTATTTCCAATGTTAAGAACATGCTTCAAATCGTTCGACATTCCATGATGTTCTGCTGCTAAAAACGCTGTATTAGCAATGATGCAGATTGTCACGCAGGTATCAAAGAGCATATCATGTACAAGGATGAATAGAGCATTCTGGAACTTGAGCCATAGACCATAGTTAAGGCAGCATTCTTTACATCTAACGCAGTTTCGATCATGGTTATCATCTGATACAAATAAAGAAATAAAATTTAGAAATGAAATACGCCTATTTGTAGATATTATATGTATAATAAATAAAGTGTGTTGTTACAAAGAGGGCTTTTGTTATTGCTTGAATAAATGAGAGGACAACAATTGGAAAGTTCTTTTTAAATGTTTTGTGTATGAAGATATGTAAATTGTAAATACATAGAGCCCTTCAAAATTAGATTATATTCTCATTCCTATCATTTTATGGGATACTACTCAAGCAGTTAAACATATATATACTCAAGGAACTCATTTGGTATTTGTATTATCATCTTTTAAATGCATTAGGAGTCGTAAAAGACAACAAACAAATTATTCAGGCCTTGTATGTACTTAGAGCTACATAACATAAGTGTATTTACGTCAACTCATAATGATTTTTTAAGGACACTTAGCCAATCTATGGACTACATACCATACATACAATATCTAAATAAATCAGATATAATTAGTAATCCTGTTTCGTTGTTTTTCTTAGTCAGAAGAGTTATAAGTCATAAAACGACTCTCTTATCAAAGTTGTAAAGTCTTTCTAGTATCTTGTTTTGATAAAGTTGCTAGCAAGTTCTCTGCATAACTTACTTACTTTCAAACAAAAACAATTGTTTTCATTGTTTTTACAACTTAGAATTGTCAGTTGATTTGACTAAAAAGCCATTTATCTACATAAATATAGGGTTAATCAAGGGTTTGAAAGGCACTGATTTACGTGATAATGAATAAGAAAATAACTAAATTTAGAAATTAATAATAGTACAAGTTATGCAAGAGTGATCGAAAAAGTTAAGATGACATCACATCAGCTAGTACATGTAATTTGCATCTGTTGACAGTTACTTTTCTAAGTTACAGCCATATTGAACGCGCCATTGTTATGTAACAGTCGTTTGAGTGAGCCTTCATTAAATGTTTGTTGTCCAAAATGAATGAAATAAGTAGTCCCATCTATTCCGCGTCTGTTGACGGTTACTTATCAAAGTTTTTACCATTTTGGCACACAAATATTTCATGACAGCTCGATACTCAATTTTGTCAATTTTCACAAAAACACGAATATCAAGTCAATGAAACTACTGTTATGTACATAGAAACTGCCTTCCAAAATGGCTGAAACTTGTGTGAGTAATTGTCAACAGGTGCTAGATAGATGTAAGTAGCTTTTATTGACAAGTGTTGTCATCTTCACGTTGAGGTCAGAATCTTTTCCCACCACCGTCGCAGACAATAGCTTATATTTAATTTATATCATTAATTTATTCAATATAACTGCTGTCGTTAATCACTATGTCGATTAACAAGTTTGGAATAAGTTGCATCCTTTACAAATGTGTTTTCTGTAAGTTACTAAGATGCTACTTCGATTGATTTACAGGAAGATTCCAAATTCTGGTAGAAATTAGCATAGACATTTGATTTTTGATAACCCTACGAAAAATAATTGGAGGGTTCAAATATGGACTTAAATGAGGCCATGACGAAGTGTCCCAAACTGGAATTATTTATTTTCACACCTACTGAGACTAGAGTAATTTGGAGCGTTAATTTGCTTGAAAAGGAGGATCGTTCTTCAATCCAAGGGGTGATCCTCATTTCAGTTAAATAAATTTACGATTTGATGATATTTGTTGCGGATATCAAAGTCATAGTTCCAAACTCCTTAATCAAAATAGTGGTTAACGAATTGTGCCCAATTGGTAATTTGAGTCAAGGTTAATAGAGTACAAGGTTAGACCATAATGTAATCGGGCTTTCTAGAATTTTCAATTTGATGTATCGTACCCACAGCTTGGCATCACAGACAGATTTTGACAAAACACGCAACCGATGATAGTCAATGATGTCACTATTGACAAAAAAATTCATTTGGTGTATAGTATCAACTGCTAGGCAGGTAAGACAGATTTTGACAAAACCTGCAACCACTCATACACTATGACGTCAATATTAAAAAGCGTTTCGGAAGTCAAGCATCAGTGGTACACGCCCTATGGTAAAACTTTCTTTTACTATTAACCATGCTTTAAGTTAAATTTTAAATATTTTATAAATCCATAGACAAAACCTATTTCAACATAATTTACATTGACTTTATATTTGTTAAAAAACATAATAATATAATCCTGAATTGATTTCATAAAACGTTAAAGTAAATCATTGACAAAAATTAGATTAGAAGAGCGGAGGAGAAGTTAATAAGAAAGATGAGAAACGAGTTTGAGAAGAGGAGCCAATCTCTTCTATCCTCTTTGATGGAAAAATAAACTTGACTAATATTGGGATGGAAGCAATGGGCAGTGAACAGTCACTTATCAGTAGAATCAAGCAAGATTACTATATTGATGTTGGTGAGGCTTTGAGTAATATTCCACTTTATAGCAGTGAAAGCAAACAAGATATAATCATGTCCTACACAAATTGCAAAGTTGTATGTTGAAATGGTTAAAGAAAAGGGTTTTGATAAAACAGTCATTGACATTAGAGGGGACTGCTGAGTGCTTGAGAGAGACAAGCAGCTTCTGACATATTTCCACTCTCCTGGCTTTCATGGCCTCGGAAAAGCATTTGCCGTACTTTGAGCACGTAGCTCTTGCACCTGAGGTCCCCATGGACGGCTTTCCTGATTGTGTACTAATCTACATTCATCCTTTTAGCCACGTTCCTCATGGAAATACTGGGGTTGTCATTGATCTTCTCCTGAGATGTTCAAATTAGAAGGATCTTATTACTAAATAGAACTCAACATTAGAAAAAGTAAAAAAAAGTAATTATTATCATTTTATTCATGCAGAAAATCACTAATGTATAAAAATTTTCTTAGGGATCGTTTCGACCATTTTTTAGGACTACAATGTTGCTAAAAGACTTTCCAACATATTCAATGATATTTTGCAACTCCAACAAAGACTGTAAAACAAGTTCTTTCTGTACAAAATGGGGAAAAGAAATTAGGAACGCCAAAAGAAAACAGCGGCTTTGTTAAATTTATTGATAAACTATAGGAGTTATTTTATACAACTTACATATAAATATATATATTTATTTTTAAATTGTAATTGTTCAAATAGAATTAATGAGTATTTAAATTATATTTAGTAATGAAACAGTTTATTCATGTTACAAAATATAATTTATATTAAATACAATGTATTAAGGTAAATATTTAAGAGCAAGTTATTTTGACGAGTAAGGGAAGAGGTGTGTATAATAGTTTAGGACCACACAGGAGTAAATAAAGGTAATTCATGAACAGATTGTCATGACATTTTGACAGCTGTCTTTTAAATGTGGGTAATAACTGAAAATGTAAATGTAAAAAAAAATAATTATAAGAAAAATAGCGCTATCTATGTTTTATATCTTAAGCCTTCAAATTAGATAGTTCCTTACTCTCTATTACAGTGGCCCCATCAAAGTTATACACAAATTAATAAAAAAATGTTATTTATATTTACAATTTAAAGCCCAAATGAGAGTATTTAGGACGATAATTTACTACCTAATATATATTCAAATTTCCAAGAGTTTATCTTTATTATTTTTATATTCTATTTTATTGTATTTTACAAAGAGAAGGACTTAGTCATTTATTTTTGTTCTTTAGTAATGAAAGTCAACCAAATAAACATAATCTTCAGCTTCTACATATAATTTCCCTTTTTTGACTGTACCAAACACACTTAAAGAAGTAGGTGTTGTCATTTTCTAAACGTTAAAGTCTTTGAACTCTATTAATAGCATAATACAACTACTATGAGACAGTTTATTGACATGTTTTAAAGTTAAAACATTGCTGTAAATAAGTTGTTTTTTAAAATTTTCCCTGAAAAGTGCATAAATCAAGTTGATATTTTTACCTGTTGAACAATACTCTTTAAAAGTAAATTGATTAAATAATGACACTTCATATGATTCCCTTCTACTAAATAACAAAAATATATATATTTAAATCCTCTCATTGCGTTCCCCTGAATTGGCTTATCTTATTTTTTTGGGGAAAATTATATAAAATGTACATGTATAAAATAAAAAAAAACATTACCCCTTGAGCAAATAATATTTTTCCCCTTAATGTACATGAAGATAAAACTTTATTTTATTATTAATGTATATATTATGGTAAAACTTTTAAAATTGTCACATTAAGTAAAAATTCTTTATTGATTAATAACAAAAACATTTAAAAAACTCGTATAAAAGTTGTTTGTAAGTAATTGATTGAATTTAAACTTTCATAATAAAGAATATAATTTGTTTACCATATGAATAAGAAAGTGTATAATTTCAAGTTTAAATTTAATTAAAATGCAAGTTTTAACAAGTTTCATCTATATATCTTTTCCGATAGGATGTTTTTAAAAATATTTTTTTATTCAATATAACGATCCGATATTTTTTTTTTCTTTGTCAACGTCCTTATCCAGGGTGATCAAGCTATCTATGCCACCACATTGGAGCGCTCTCTTGGGCAAAAAGCAGGCACTTACACAACTGATTCTTTTTTGTTAGAAAGCTTGTTCAAACTTGCACTAGCTTGGAAAGATAGGAATCAATTCCGAATTCGTTGTTCCAAATATTAAGATATTGCACGGAGCTCTCCGTAGAATCTGCACTGGGAGTTACAACCTTACAAATTGTGGCTCAGTGAGGTTAGAAGGGAATTTGAAACCTCTAAAGGAGATTTTGAGTAAACAGCTATGTGTACTGAGGTCAAATGGCTCCTAAACAATTTTGACGACTTCATCTCGCCAGACTTTGTCATCCAAATTCGCTGGATTTTTTTTTTGTGTGTGTGCGTGATCGCACGACAAATCAATTGAATCCCTTACAACACCAAAGACTAACTTATGATCAGATCAAGAATGAATTCTAGGACTTGCCAAGGGGCCTAGTGGCGAAGGACCACTCGTGCTGTCGGCCTTGTATAGAAACTGTAATTGATAATTGAGGTGATTTTTTTTTATGGCTGGCTGATTTGGTTCGTAAACACTTCCTTCGATTAGTTGTAAACAGTAGGAGGATGTTGTGGAAAACTCAATAGAAATATTTTGTAAGCCTTTCATGGACTCAAAAGAAAAGTGGTTCCGCTACAGGATGGCTACTTTTACCCTTTTTACAAATAAATCGAGAGTCGAAGAAACAGGGAGATACTGCGCGTTCTGCAAGTCCAGTTTAGGGACCAACACATCTGTTTTGGGCTTGCTCAAGTGTGGTTAACATTGTGCACACGACCACTGAGTTTTTCAGGAAATACTATAATCCAGAAATAAAGATTGGGGATTGGCTGGTAATGTCACCACCTCAACATAGATTACACTTCAAAATAGAATGCTTAATAACAATGGGACTATTTATTCTCTATGCTACAACTCATGCACACCTACTAGATTGGACAAATTCCACTTGAAATCCCAAGAAGTGATCGAGAGGTTCGATAGAAATGGAATTGTCTAACAGTATTATTTTTTTGTTTAATTGTTTAGTAGATTTTCTTAAGATTCTATTATTCTTTTTCATTTAACCGTGTTTTTTGTTTGTTTGAAAACGAAACAACAGTCTCCAGTGTTAAATTAATTAATTTCTATTATTTTGTGATGAATTTGTTAGGTGTTTTTTTGGAATGTATAGATATATGAAAGTAATTTACAGGGAATAAAGTAATTATGTATCTTGAAGAGTGAAAAAAAAATCTATTAAGCTTCCAGAATCTGGTTTTATTTTGTTAATTTCATAACTGGTCGGAGAGAATATTGCATTTTAAAATTTTCGAAAATTTACGGGGTTCCCCCGACAATTTGAAGAATTAGGGTAAGAGTGGCTAGCTGTAATAGCGTATCATTAAATTGGCAGGTAGGAGCGTCCACAAGTAGTTGACTGGAAGGGATGTAGGTAGCCCTTCCCAAATCAAGGAACTTTTGTTTTTTACAAGAAAATTTAATATTTGAATTTTTTTTCAAAATACATTAATTTTTTGTCAATAGTTGTAGATTTAAATACTTTTTTCAAAAAATGCCTAATTTTTGATTTTTTTTTGTATGAATAGCTGTAAATTTTTGAGTTTTTTTTTCAAAAATTTTATTTTGTATGAAGAGCAGTAGATGTTTGAAAGAAAAAATTTAGATTTTTCTTAATTTATACAAAATATAACTCCACCAACAAATCCTCAGTGTTACGCTTTGTCATGTTACTACTCATTATCTAGAAGTGTTCTCCTTAAAAAAAGAATAATGATAAAAGCTTCTGAAAAAATCTATAATATTGTTCAAGTTACCAACAAGAACAACAAAACTTGCACGCTAAACAATGCTTAATATTTACAAGCCTCAGTCAAAGACGTCATCTACTGCAGCATCTAAAATAAATTTATGAGTACGAGAATTTATTTTGTAAATGGCATGTAGTTTTATTTGAAAAAACTAATGTTGACGTTTTCCCAAAAAAATTTGTGGTAAAGATATATCCAACTATATATATAAAGTTAAACTTTTTTTAACTTTCAATATGATAATAGAAAAACACAAACAAACAAACAAAAGCAATATATATATATGATATAATTTTAGAAAATATAAAAGTATTATGTTAAAGATATGAGCTAGCTTTAAAATTCTTTAACGCATTTTTTTAATGACATTTTTTGAGAGTGAGTAACACATTATTATTATTAAGTATTCTTATAGTTAATCTCTTTTTAATTCATTTGAAGGGGGAAAAGAACAATAATTAAGGTGTTGAGCTACTTCGATGCACTATACCGAAGGTGATACTTTATCATTGTACGTCTATAATATAAATAGACGTTTTAAATTGTTATGACGTTTTTTATAAAATATTTTATCTTCTGTTTTTTTTATATATTCCTGATCTTGGTTAAGAAACTTTAAAGGTATATATCACAAGCCGATCAAAATGAAAAAAAAAGTGTACTTCAGACAGACTGACTCAGTCACATACCCTTGACCAAAAATGACTAATTTATTTGTAGAATGCGAAGAAAATAACACTTTTATATTTACCTACAAAAATCCCATTCCTAAAAATAACAAAAAAGAAAATATATTCATAGCGCATATAGACAATTTTATACATATCAGTATTTAAGATAATTTTTTTCTCTATTTATATGTATGTTGCCTCATTCCTTATAATTTAGATGGAGTTGTTGATTAAGTATAAGTAAATATTTAAGTATTATAATTAATCAATCTCACCTAGTAATTGTCTTTGAGGTCAATGTATGTAATGTAAATTTATTTTTCTAGGAGCGATGTGAAGTTAACCTATGCACATTGAGTTCAATTGAACAATATCTCCCAAACACGTTGTCCACTGAGCTATTTAGCTTCAACCCAAGTGTTAGAGTTAGTATTTTTTATGTGCGAGTCCTTAACTGAAAAAGTTATATTCAACTCAAATTTTTGACTAAAAAACAATCAAATCAAGGCTTAGAAACATAAAATGAGTGGTTTTCGTTTTGAAAAGGTCATTTCACTTGAATTAATTATTTAACTCTAAAAAAAATACTATCCTAAGTACTTATATATATATATTTTTTACGCTTATACAATAATTTATTGTATTGAATTTACATAGAACTCGTTTTATGCAGGTTTCCCAAAGATATCATCTTTTAAATAAATTCATATTGACTTGGATACCAAAATAAAAAATTTTAAGCCATTATTGTTCAACCTTTTTATTGATTCTTAATCTATGTAATCCTTAATTTTCTCATATTTAATATAAGTAAACTTTCAAATCACATAAATTATCCCTCTGTTATTTTCCCTACAAATCCTAACGCAAGTACGTCCCTGTTGTATTTAACTGCGTCATTATTAAAATGAATATGTGGTGTGTCAATACAAAAATAATCTGGAACAAAAATTTAAAAAAAAGATAAAATTCCTATATATATTTTTACTTCTTGTCAAAGGAGGACTCTAATTACTGTAAAAAAATTAACTTCAAATTAAACTAATATCACCCTTAGAAATTATAACTCTTAGAAAAATTACTTAAAATATGTATTGATAATTTTTCACCTACAAGAGAAGAAGAAGTAAAGAAATGTAATAAATTTATCAGTTTGTTAAAGTATTTTTTTCTATTAAGGCTCTATTTACATCACAAAATGATCAAATTTTGGTCGATAAAAGGTCTGATTCACCCTGTAGAATCTATTGAATGCAAAAATAAGAGTCAGTGATGGTATTGATGACCATCAGCCATTCCCGTAAGGTGCACCTTATCTTTGTGTCCTAAGGAGACAAAATTTAAGAGCATTGAGTACGTAGGTACCATGTAGAGAAAAGTCTCTAGCTTTGTGCAAGTTCCCACTTCAGACAATCAGGAGGATACTCACTCTCCCGCGTATAATATGATGCAAAAGTTGTATGTTTAATTTCTGTAGATTTTGGAGTGACTAACAACTTCTACACTCCATCCAGTTCAAATTTGAATCTGATGGATTTTATAATATAGTCCATTCCGGAGAACAGGATCTGCAAAAAGATACATCCTAATTTGGAATCGATGAAAGCTTCTCTGATTAGTGAAATTGGTAACATTCCCATGGATATGACCCGTGCCTACTCTGATAGCTCTTCTAAAAGACTCAAGGCCATAGTTTCAGCAAAAGAAGATCACTTTCACTTTTTTTGTGCCAATTATTTATATCATTCATGCAAATTTTTAGGTAACTAGTTATAGAAATAAACAAGCAGAATAGCATTACATATTTCATAGTATTTAGGCTCGACCAATATACATATTCAAGGGAATTATATGCCTTGTATTCAAGTTTGTGGAGTATTTCAGATACAAAAAAAAAATCATATGAGGCTCATAATAGGCCTGACATGGTCTTTCAAATTCAAAAGATCAACTAATATATTATTCTTACATTGTGATGATCCATTTTTGGCTATTTTAAGTGTGATTTGTAGCATTATTAAGAATAATTTCTTTAAAAAAATTGCCCATCATTCGTGGAAGAATACAAATTGAATCCACACTCACTTTTACCACATATTTAACCAATATAAAACTTTAGTTGTTGATACGTATGTAACTTTCTATAAGCATCAAAGAATAATTTGAATACATTTGTATCATTACCGGTATTTATACCTGTGGATTCATTGCCAATAACAGTAGTTGGAGTATAAAATATTAGATCTTGTAGAGCTTTACTCATTCTCACGTCAAGTAGTAATTTTTAGCAACATCAAAACGCATGAAACGCGCAAATACGTACAAACATTGAAAAATATTTCACACCATTTCTTGTTTACCTCTAGTAGCAGGTGCACCCATAGGGGACGGGATGTAGGAGCTGTGGGCCTCCCTAATTATAGGAATTTTGAAAAAAACATTTAGAGGGAAAAAAGATTTTTTTTTTCGAAAAATTCAAAAAAAATCAAACCCATCCCGTGGATACCCTTAAATAGGGTTTCCAGATTGGTCTATTTTGAAGACGTTTAGCCTTCAAAAATTAGATTTGGTCTTTTTATATTTGCCCCTAATTTGAAAAAAAAATGTAGTTAATAGTTTTGTTTTGTAGAACCATTTTTTCACGTATCTAATTAAAATAGGTACTGTGGTCCATTAAATTTCAAGTGGCAATGCAGACAATTATATGGAAAGATTGGACATCCCTGGTGTTGAGGATATATTTTTTCTACGTTAATATTTATTTTTAAGCAGAGTATATTTTTTATTCAGAATGATACATTTTTTGCTCCCCTGCAATGTCCCTATTTCATATTCATTTTGGGCGTAGATAAATAATAAAAACTCATAAAAAAACACTCTTTGAAACTTCGATAATTAATTTCAAAATATGTTAAAAACTCAGTAACTTATGAAGTAACATCCCCAAAAATAAAATAAATCAAGTATATAAAGCCTTTTATAGGAGTTACTCCCCTTAAAAAGATTCCAATTGTCATTAATTAAGTTTAAATAATAAATCACAGTCAAGGACCCTTATAATGAGAAAATACAACGCCCCATACCTGTCTAATAAGTAGGATTTATCTAGGGAAATATTTGCAAGATTTGTATGAAAGGAATTTATATTTGAGTCAAGTTATACATGTAAAATCTTCAACTTAAGAGTTGCTATTTTTATTTATTGAACAATTTATGACACGTCATGACCTGTATTGTATCACGCAACCTATGTTCTAAAAAGAAGCAGAAAAAAATCCCAAAAACATCTCTTTGTTAGCCAAATAATTCAATCACACCAATTCCTGATTATCTCTTAAGTTTTCCTTGAGTATCATTGTATATCGTTATTTTTTCATCACTTTTAAATAATTTACCTCAACATGTTTCATAACAGTACACTCCCACAGAGGTTTTTTATCTATTTTGTATTATAATACTACAAAGTAATATTTTATTAAAAGCGTAGCTATATATTTTGTATTTCTATATGATAGCAAAAATGTATCTATAGAAATAATAATATGCCTAATATTTATAAATAGATACGACGAGGGATCAACAAGAAATTGCATTCCTGATCTTTTGAAAACGCAGCATAAGTATTCCATAATTTATTATCTCGTATATTTATCGTAATAATACTTTATTATGAAATAGCCATGTCGTATCAATTGTAGACAAAGGCATCGACAGTGGACAACAATATACATAGGGCATTTTTGTTTGATGAAGCGGCGTAGCTCAGTGGACAACGCGCCTGCAAGAAGTTATTTTTTTTAACTCAATTTGAGTAGAAGGGAATAAACAATATCTTCATATGTTGACAGATGGAGTAAATCTATTACTATAACTATAAATGGGAAAAATATGACATATGAGAAGGGAGTTACTTTTTGTTACAACCAGAGAATTCGTCTTTTTATTTTTTTATACTGTTACACATATGTTTTAAAATTTGAAGAAGGAACACATAAGTATACGCAATCACTTGTGCATGAAAGACGAAAAGAAACAACGAAGATTCGTAGCGGAGTTACATGTGTAATTCCTATTTGGACTTGGAGTATAATTAATGAGCGATATCAGAGTATTTCCTTCCTATGCTAGATACAAAGTAGGGTTTGTGTTAAGTTCCTTTATCTCGTAGATGATCATGCCTAATTTAATGAAACGTACTAACAGCTAAGCTGATCTTTAAATGGGTCATGAGCGTTATTTATTTATATTTTTTATACACAAAGCGACAGAGAGTGGTGCAGCCTTATGGCAAAATAATACAACCAGTGTTGTGTTAGTCCATTTTATTCGGTTAATCCAAACGTAGAACAGCTCCTATCAGTTCTTTGGAACTGTTCCTTCAGACTGTTGGCCCTTTTGACTCTAATTACCGTGTGATACTTTAAAATCTGAACACTTTCAATTTTAAACTTGAACAAGATATAATTTATTAATTAACAATGTAATTTAAACCAAATTGAAACAAAAAATAAATGTGTGCTTAGCGCTTTTAATCATTAATGTAGCTCCTCTTAGCTGCAAAGATTGCTTCCAGACAGTGGTGGAAAGCATGTCACCGACTGCAGATGTAGTACTCTGTCATGGCGTCCCGATGCTGGATGACAGTGGATTTGAGGGCCCTCGTATTTGGATGAAGGACACTGCACGCCTTGCCCTCTACATTCATCCAAAAGGTGTGGTCCAGGAGGTTGGTATCATGGCTGTGGGGGCAAAATTGTCTAAAAAGAGTTTAAAGACTCATTCAAAAGAATTTTGCAAACAACGAAATGGGGTTCTTTCATAGTTTGTGTTAAAAGTGGATTCTGTACCACCCTCACAAGGTTCATTCCAATCACTTTTTTATAGCTCTCTGGCCTTTTTGACAGAGTATTTCTTCTTTTCCAACGTTTGGACTTTATGATGGCGTAAAGGGTGGTCCTGGAGACACCCAATTGGTTGGAGTGCGCAAATGGAAATTTGTCGATCACGTTCAAGTGTCATTTTCTCAATCTGTACCTAAGCTACAGAGCTCTATTTTTTTTTTTTTTTTTTTTTTGTAATTACTTGTTCATGCTTTAATATATCGAAATATGAATTAATTTGTTGAATCACTCAACTTTAATTAATTATTGAATTAGTAAGTTTTCAGATTTCAACCACCCGGGACTAGAATTTATTAAAAACATAGGATTAAAGTTGAGTGGAGTCATCAGGGACTGACCTATAAAAGTTTTTAGAATTGGTATGCAGGACCGGACCGAAACTTAACTGGAGGGGACTGCAGTTTTCCTTCCTAAATAAGACCTGACACAACATTTAATACAAATACATGAATGAGAATATTATTCAATAAAATCATAGGCTTATATTACTCACATATAGGACGCTCTATAATTTATTTTCATCCTGCGCCATTTTTTAAGCAACTAGTTAATTTCAACAACACATTACATACTATCACACCACCTTACGGATAATATATGTATATTTATCAGTTCGGCATGCCCTATTGTTAAGGTGATCACGTTAATTTTCTGGGTTTTTTTTATTTATTTTTTACATACCGGGAGATCATATTATTTTCAACTATGACTATACTGTTTACTTATACACTTAATCAGTACAATTCTATCCAACCAATTAAAGATATTTAAGCTTTTTAAATTGCATTTAGACAATATTGTTTAACTAACTGTTTGATTACAATAAAACATGCTTTTTTAATGCTCGTAATAAGAAACAATTTAAAAGAAAAAGGGGGATCAACTACCATTTGGAGGTCCGAAAAATTCCCCCAAAAAATATCCAACTCAACTAATTAAAAAATATATCAAATTACTTTTCTCCCCTAAAGAGATTAATTTAACGGTTCAATAAAATAAAAAATAATATTGAACATCCTTTTCTCTCTAAAATCCGTAATTTGACGCAATCTCTACCTACATATGTTCAATACCTTCCTCTTTGAAAATAAGTTACTCATGTCTGATAGTTTTATATGTCTTGAATATAAAAGAATATATATGTATATTGGGAATATGTAATTTTGTCTTAAGCTATTTCGCCTCAAGAAATTTTGCCTTTAACCATTTCGCCTCTGGACATTTTGCCAAATTGAAAATTCGTTTTAATATATAAAGGATTTTTTTTTTGTATCAGTTCAGAATGGGAACTTTAATTAAACTATTGAAACTGAAAAACATAGCTTTAAACTTCTGAAATTCAGCTACATAACATTAAAATTGAAACTCTGAATCCCTTTACAAATACAGAATGTAGTTAAAAATAAAGCCATTCATTTTCAAATAGCTATAGATGTAAAAATAAACTTTTGATGACTGAGGCTTTAGAAAAATTTCATTTTCATGAAAAACAACAGAGTCTCGACACACGCTAAAATAAAAATTTGGCTGAAGTTGACCTTTTATATTACATTAAAACTGTACTTAATAAACTTTAGATGTTAAGTAATAATTGGTGTAAATATAAAAAGTCTTTTATGATCACGACATTTACGAGTTTCTTCTCATTACTCTCAAAATAGTTTAAAAATATACGTGTTGATGGATGACAAATAATTTTTGGGGTAGGATAAGACGGTTAGCTGATTTTTTTTAATTTTTACAGAATGTTTAAAAGATCTTCTTTCATCCAAAAAGTGAATTTGCTCAGTTTCATGAATTAATACCTCCCACCTACCATGAGCCTTTCCTTTTGTTTTCCTTATTAAACTAATTTTATTATTCATTTTGTCGCGGGTTCAAATTCATTAGATGGTGACATTTTGTAGGTGTATGCACTGAAATTTTGGGCATGGTTCCATCATTTTCCAACCAATAATAACAAAAATGACGTATAAATCTCATTCATTTATATATTAACGCTAAATATCCTTTAGGCAAAATGTCCTGAGGCAAAAGGGCTTAGACAAAATTACGTAGCACCATTAGATCAAATGTAGTAACTTTATTCAAAAGAAGCTTAACCTGTTTTTGGTACTGTGTATGTAATATTTATTTAAATGTTAAACTTGAGCACAATACCCATGAAATTCTTAAAAAAGTTAAAAATGTTTATATTAAGATATAATGTTTCGACAAAAATTATTATATCATTTTTTTAAAATACCTTTGATTACGCAAAAAATAGAAGATAGCTTCAAAAAATATCAAATTGATATTATTTGCAGTGCAAAATGTAACATATCACTCAAAAATCCCCGGTCTGATACATAAATGGCAACATTGTTGACAGACTTACGTAACTTTCAGTTAATACTAACTTTCAAAGAGTAGGCTTGAAAATTTCATTCCATTCTGATCGTTACTTTATCGTTACAGCTATTTTTGTTACTTCAGTTTTGTAAACGGAAGTCACCGACAGCTGTGAAATCAGTTGACGATCTTCTATATACAAGTGGGTAGGTAAATTTCGGAAAAAAAATGAAAACAAACAGACCTATCCTACATAGATATATATTGAACTCAATACAAAGCCATAAATGTTATATTTTTGTGGTGTTGATTGAGGGTTTCCTTGAAATATCATCAAGCCATTACATATTTGCTATTGCTATATAATAATGACTATATCAATCTTAATTATTTATAAGATCCTTTTTTGATTTCCCAAGAGGCCCATCCACACCCCACCCCCCCTTCCCTAGCTCCTTACATCCTAACATGATAAAGTTTATATATATGTATATTCATTACCGTTACGTTTTAATAACAGGTCAACAATATTTTGATTATTTATATTTGCATTTATTACTAAGTAACTAGCAGTGGTACCTGGAATAACGCAGAGTAATTAAGTTATTAAAGGACCAATTTTGACTAATAATATGCAAGAGAACTCCCAAGAAGTCATCAGTTTTACTCTTCATTATCCATGAACAGATTCACACATACCTACTCAATATTTGTACTCGTATGTTCTTACCTCAACAATGAAGGAATACAAATATGAGTTTATTTTTTTAAATATGATGTGGTGAGCCAGGGAGTACTTTAATTTTATGACTTTGCTCTACCTACACACGCCAACAAGTTATTTTCTGACAATAGATGCAATCAAACATACTTTGCTTTAAATAAAACCCTTTGAAAATAGGTTACTTTCGTGGTTGTAAAGCCTTAAAATGAAGTATCGCAACATAGCACCACGTGATCAATATTTGTAAAAGATAGTGGCGTTACAACACTATTTTTGCCCGCTAGGGGCGACGAGTATACCTAAATTCTACTGTATATCTAACTATACAACTTTTATGAATACACTCTTCTAACTTAATTAACTAGGTAAATTCGGTAAATGGGAGGAGGTGGGGCAGTTGGATACGGCCTAAGTGAAAATGAGAGAGGTACAGCATTTTTTATGTAATAAAAGCGACATCTAACGAAGGAAAACAGTATCACAACGGCTAATCTAACACAAGTGTTTCGCTACTTCGTTGTAAAGCTTTAATATAATAGATCATGAACTACAAGAGAGAAGGATTGGAGACAGAATCGAGAATGCTGTTGACTGCAGTCCTTAAATTCAATTCCTTTATTATTTTTCCTTCATTAATTTGTTTGTTATCCTTTATTGGTTCAATTTTATGACGTCACAAATGATAATGAGCAATGAGAAGCATTGGCAACCGCCGAACATACTTAAGTATAATATTAAGAAAAAAATCGAATAACGCTAAATTATTACATATAATAATTATTACATGTCATTAAAAAATTTCAAAACCACAACTTCTTGCATAGGACTACTCGTAAATATAAGTTATATAAAGATAAACTCACCTTGAATAGACACAATGAAAGGAATATCAATTTTGCTCGGACGTTTATTCCCGGCTCCACTTTTGCGGTTTAAAATATCTTCAGTGATTTGATTTCCAGGGATGGCCACCTAAGATTGAATGAATGAATATATACAAGAGCCATAACTTACTTCCCTATAACCACTTACCTGAAGTCTATGCTTGTCATCAGACCTATTATCAAAGTCTTGGTCACCGACAACTCCACTATCATTTAAAGAAGATTTATTGCTGGATTCACAAATGTCAGACGAATAATTGGACAAACTACTACAAGAATCCTTAGTCATTGTTTTTTTTTGTTTTTGTACATTTTTTAATTAAAAAGGGGGGAAAGAGAAATTTGCGAAAAAATATTGACGTGTTGTTTCCTTCCTTTCAAGTTTTTGCATTTGTTTAATCTGTGCAAAGAGATGTACAATTTTGCATTGCATATTTATACATATATATGCTTTTAAAACAGATAAAGGATTAAATTCAAGGGATAAGTAATACTGGAAATTGATTAAAGACACATAAATTATATACATATAGGGTTAAATTCAAAACCTCACCTCACTAAAAGAATAAAATAATTAAAAAGATTAAAAAATTTTTTTAGTAAAAATAAATCAAGCCAAAAATCTATTCAATATTTTTTTTAAATTTTGAACCTAATACACTCCTCTAACTGAACTAACACATTGAGGAGTGAAATACAGGGGTACCTCCATACTAGTACGGCTCATAATTTGAACAATTCAATTCAATAAAAATAATTTGACATCAACTTATCAAGTTCAACACAATTTCATAACTTTAACATTTTTATTACAATATTTGATCATACTTCAATAAGTGAAAAATAGGGATTTCAGAAAATATGTTCGATTCTTGACCCTAGTTCTGCATTGAAATATGGTTATGTTCCGAGGTTTCACTATATTTACATTCATAAGATCATATTTATTTATTTATTATTATTTTTTATTTTTTTTTTTGTAAAATCAAAGTAAGGGTAAAGGAAATGTAACAAACCTAAAGTGATCTTCTAAAAAGTTGGATTCCCCAGATTCTTGGTGTGTCATAGGAACAGTTAAATTTGACTTTGAATCCTGACTCGTTCCTTTTATAATGGCAGGGTTGTGAGAAGTTGAAGGCTTTAAAAGAAAATTAAAATTGTATTAATATTAAAAAAATGAAAAAATATTTACTCTTTGAATCTCATTTTCAGATAGTTCTTTTATTTCACTTGAGCCCTGCTTGGTCTTAATTCTGACGAATGTTGCTTTGGAATGAAGGCTCTCAGTTGATAGTCGGTGGTGGATATCTGTGAAAAGAACAAAATCGTATCATTAAAAAGTATTTTTTTCTTCTTTGAAGCTTTGATGTCCAAGATTTTAAATCAAATCCTGACTCAAATGACAAAAATAAACAATTGTTTCAAATGATTAAAATGCAAATATTTAGTTATAACAAAAATAACAAAAGAGCTTTTAAGAAGGAGTAGAGAAAGGGAACAAAATATTTTGTTTGTCTTTTTTGAAATATATGGGAGTAAAAAAATGCCTTAGAGCAACAGCTTATAAGATTTAAGAATGAGTAGCATTTTAAAAAGGTTTTTAATATTCTTTGAGGGGCCCTTTCTTCCAAAATTAATTAAAGAGACTTTGTTGAAGAAAAAAATGTTCTACCTATGATCGTAAGGTAAAGACAATTAATAAAGACAATTTAAGTTTTTTCTCGCTATATATACTTTGTACAGAGTGCAGAAGATATTTATGCCACAAATTTAGCGCACTCTCTTGGGTAAACACGGCCATGTGGGCATCTGATTTTTGTTTGTTAGATATCTTATTCAAACTTGTAACAATTGAAGAAAAAAAAAATGAAATCAATTGACGAATGGGTGTTCCCGAATATTTTGGAAAAGGAAACTCATTGGAATATGTCCTGGGAGCAACAACTTAACAATTGCAAGAACTCTAGGACTCAGTGAGACGACGTTCGTTGACAGGGATAGGTGGGAATTTGAAACCACTAAAGGGGATTTTGAGGCAACAACGATGCAGGCTGAGGTAAAATGTCTTCAAGAGAATTTTGACGGTTACATCTAGGCAGACCTTTGATCTCGAAACTCAATGAATCTATATCTGATTGATTTTTTTTTGTGTGTGTGTGATCGTGATCAAAAGATAATGCATCCGAGCGTCTTGAAACACCAAAGACAAATTTATCAATTGGATCAAGTAGGAATTCCAGGATTTGCCAAGGGACATAAATGGCGAAGGCCTGCTTGCACTTTCGGCCTTGTAAAGAGACTCTAATTGAGGCGTGAAGAGATTTAATTAAAACAAATATATCAGAATATCACTAGCTTTCAGAATATGGTTTTATTTTTTTAATCTGATAACTGGTTGGAAAGAAAATGTCATTTTCTCGTCACAGTTAGCTTGCCCACCCCGTATATGTACTCCTATGAGAATTCATAGGAGAGATTAAGTAATTGTAATACATAGATAAATAAATATATCGAGACAACAAGCTATTTTTGATGGGATTTCGGCATTGAAGGGCAGACAAATGTGCAATCAAAATGGCTGACGCTTTACTGAGTACCTGTCAACAGATGCTAGATAAATGTGATTAGCTTCTTTTTTTTTTTTTACATTTGCTGCCTGCCTCACGTTGAGCTTGGAAGCTTTTCAGACCACCCTAGTATATTGGTATTTGATAGTACTATAATATTGCTTAATAATATTGTATTAAAAGTGTATATGGGAGCCGAAATTTCTTCATAGAAATAATAAAATGACCAATATATTTATATATATTATATACCAACAATTGGGGATCAACAAGAAATTGTATTCCTCTCCCATTGGAAACGGAGTATACGTGTAAAATAGCTTAATTATTTCGTTTATTTTTCAAAAAGAACAAACACTGAAATAGCCATGACGTATCAAGTGAAATGAGTAAATCGACCACTGACAACAAAATACATAGGATATTTTTGTGTTAGCGAGGTAACGGCCTGTTAAATAACACTTTTGGACTATTCAATCCTATTCAATGGTTGTTTTTTTCTTCTTCATCAGATGAGTTAATTGAATTGATTAAATGATTGGCCGAAACAATATCCCAGCAGGGGAAAAAAATTGAATCTCTATTAAAATGATAAGTCTATTTATACCACTGTATCCCTCTATGTAAAAAGTTCAAATTTAGGCCAAGTTTATTTTCCAACTTGTAGCCTCTACCTATAAACTTGGGCCTCTATGTTGTCAACAATTATGTTTACTTATATTTAATACCTGGAACTAAATTAAAGTAACATTCAAAAAAGATTAAAAATCATTAATAGTGCCCTGGTGTAGTCATCGATGTAATCATGCTTACATTATCATGATTGACCCTTTTTATTAGTCTTTACATGCAATCTCTATTTATAAATTTATCAATTGACTAGCGGCTAAGAGTGTAGAATGCATTAAGCATAAAAATATTCATATTAAATCAATAACAATTATAAGAAACTTAGCATTATAAAAATATATTCTACTGTCAAATAAAATAATAAATCAACATGAGACTTAATTATAAAAATTAAAGGAGATTTGGACTTATGTTCAGTAACAATTAGTCAGTGCATTGTAGTCACTCTATTTAACGAATCAAAGGAACATTAAAAAACAGTTAGTTGTCAAACTGAACATAAATAATGGCTTCAAATCTAAAGAGACAAATGATCACTAGAACATTACGTACAAGTATGTATATCATGTATGTATACATGGTTGATCTTATCTAATGGTACACATTTTATTCTTTCTATTGTTTAGGATTAAAATTTAAACGAGAGGTTTTGTGAGATCATTTATTTTGACAAAATCATCTGCAAATAATGCTCGGCACAACTTTTGTTCGATGAGGGAGCCCTCAGCTCTAATAATTGCCTAAATATGAGTCATACTCGATCATGGGCCACTCCTTCTTGATGGAAGCTTCTAGAGACAGGACACTCCTTCGCGGAGAACCACATACCCTCTCCTCCAGATGAGCCGAGATGGAGTAATTGAAGGGTTTTACTATCCTCTTCACAGCTGATGTATCCGTATCCTACAAAGGGATTCATGTCTGGAGAGGAGAATGCCAATATATTGAGGTCCCAAAAGTACTCATAGTTGTTTCACAGGAAGACCTTGAGTTAAAACAAAATTGTCCCCGAACTTTTATCTAGCCCCAGGCACAACTTTCTTATCCAGAAGTTCAATATAAGCATCTCCATGGAACTGTTCCTTCCTCTCCACAAAAATTAGACATCATACTTCGCCTGTGCTGGCCACTAGATTTTTATTTTGAGGACATGTCTCACCGAAGCTGAGTCATTGTGTGGATGTTGGGTTATGATGTAGTGGATGTTCTATTTATTCACAGTTGTATCAATGGTTATTTCTCATCAGAAAAGAGCAAAACTCTGGATTTTGTGTAATAAAATATCTACCACAAGATAATATGAACACTGTATAAGTACAATACATAAACACACTATGTTGTAACATGTTCCTTTTTGGGAATCACAGATGACGTCAACAATCAATATATTTAAAGTATGTCAAGTTTAATTTCTTCTCAAAATGGAAAAGTGAAAACAAATTTATATGTGTGTAACAACAATAGTAATAACTTTTTTTTTTTTTTGTTTTTTTGCTTATAAATTAATTCGCTGTTCCATGTCAACGTTTTCCCCTATGTGTGCATTTTTTGACAGAATTATATATTGAGTATTATTGACATATTTGACAACCAGAAATTTAGAAATATATACATTTAAAAAAAGTTAAGTGTAAGTAGGTATGGAAACTCCATATATTGGTAGATATGGTTATTTGGATTTGGAATCCGTTACAGTAATTGATTTATATACAGTGTGTGTAACCAAAAGCTGAAAAAAATGTTAGCACTGCAATATTAGATCATATATTAGGTTGGGGAAAAAGTAATTTCGTATTTCCTGCCCTTTTCTTAACTATGTATATCTTGTTGATTATTGGTCAAATTGAATCCTACAATAATGTGTTGTAAAGGTGTACCAACATTTTTTAGTCTAGCCAAGTCAGCCTGCATCTGTTGTGAATTATATTGCGTCGAGTATGGAGGGCGCAAAGGAATATTTTTGCCATAATTTACATCTTCAAAACCTAAAAGGGGAAAACACGTCGAAGCAACTAAACAAAAAATTGTATATGACGCCAATAATCTTTCGGTTCGTGTTGCAATACAGTGTTTAGAGGGATTTTTTCCCACTCAATTCTGCCATCTACTGTGAATAACTAGACCGTTTGAAGTTGTCTATCGAACATAAGCGGCCAAAATTGGTGAATAGGAGACAACAAGTCATCATCAAGACAACGCCAGGCCACACACACCTTTGATGATGCGCCTGAAGCTCCAAGAGCTACGATGGGAAGTTCTAATGTATTCATCCTGTAGTCCAGATCTGGCATTAACTGACTACCACCTGTTCCTGTCTTTTGGCTGACGCGCTTCTATAGAGGCTTGCGAAAATTGGTTGTCCGAGTTTTTTTATCAATAGGGAAAAGGGCTTTTACAAAATGGGTATTATGAAGTCTCGTTATTTTTTGTGAATAGCTATTGACTTTTGAAATTTTTCTACAAATAAATTAATTTCAACATACAAGATTATATTTGAACAAGAATCGCTTTGTAAAAACATCATCCTTTAATTTAATTCATTGTTTAAATGCAATTTATTTGGGTCTGCGGGACTTGATCTCACAAGTAAGACGCGAGTTGTACTTAGATCTCATAAACTGAAACTTCACAATCAAGAATCTCAGTTAAGAAACCTGCATCCGGACTTGGACTCGGGATAAAGATTCGATACTATACTTGGATTTGTAAAAAATGTATCAGGAACAGTTCTGTCTGATTTGTAAGAAAACAAAAAAATAGAGACTATAACGCCTCGAAAATGGGTCGTATCAAAAAGTATTATTAATTGGGTAAAAAAACTGTTGTAAATTTACTATTTCTAAACAGTATTGTTGTGTAAATTCCTGCGGACACATTGTGTCGCATTTTTTTGTCAATTGACAAAGTTCTTCAAGAGCATTGTCAAGAAAAAAGAAGGTTATGTTGTTGATTTAGCTTTCTACCCTTGATAGCTTGTTTATTTTCTATAAATAAAGTTCTTTACAAAAAAAAAATTATTGCCCCAAGATCACACATTAATGTTTTTATTGGGCCATTGGATAACTTAATGTGTATATTTCCTTTTTGTTATTAAATAAAAATTTGTGGGAACAAATTTCAATGACTTTTTGATAGTTGATCCTTTGATTGTCAAATCATTCACAAGTATATAGTCTTCTTTAGTTTACATCATTCAACAAACTTAATTGAAAAGTTAATTTTATTCATTGGGTTATTTTAAAAGGCATATTTGGATGGAAAAACATTAGACAATTTGAAAATTGTTTTGCAGGAAATCAGCCACAATCTACTGTGACAAGGGAGAAAGGAGAAAAGGGAGATGAATAAGCAGAATGGCAAAAATTACTCCCATGTCGATCTCCAATTCTACTCTGAGTCTAACATGGACTTACAATTATAACCCCACAACAAGGCATTAGTGGTTACACTTTGTCTTTTATGAGTCCACACGATTGTTCAATCAGGTTTGGAATATAACTGATTGTACAAGGAAAGGAAGTTCACTACTCCTAAATTTAATAATAATGACAACTGCTAAGACAAAGAAAATTCATTCTTCAGATTACCAATTACAAAAAAATGAGGCAGCTAAAAAATAGACGCGATTTACATAAGTGTTTATTCTATTACTTTGATAGGGTTATAAAGATGTTATTTCTTCATTAGCAATAAAATATTAGAGAGGAAACAAAGAAAAAGTCTTGCTTGTATATTCATACATATAGATATATGTTTTATGTCATTGTAAGTATATATATGTATATTTACAGAGTGGTCCATTAAAATCTGAACACTTTGAATTTTAAAAACTTCAGGAAGATATAATTTATTAATCACAATAGAATTTCAACAAAATGATTACTTTAAATATATGTGCGTCTTAGCTCTCTTATTTATTAATCTAGCCCCCATATCGGCCAAACGACTTCAAAGTGGCCGCATAAGGCCTGGAACCCGCTCCAGATTTAGGCATCTATCATGGCGTCCCAGTGCTCAAATAGAGAGCTCAGATTTGTTTTCTTTTTTAAGTTATTACTTATGTTTTAATATATCGAAATATGAATTAATTTCAATCACTCAAACATTATTAATTATTGAAATAGTAAATGTTCAGATTTCAATGGAACACCCAGTATATGTTTAAGCATATATATATTATATGTATATGCGATCTTGTACATTAAATTTTTTTATATAAATGTTTAAAATTAAAGAGTCAAGAGATAAAAATTCAATACAATCTTGCAATCATAGCGTTTGGAGAGAGAGAGAAAGAAAGAAAGAGATAGATAGAGCCCTTATAAAATACGATATGCCTATATTTCATTTTTGTCCGTTACAAAAGATAAGCAGGTTTAGTCTTGTGTGTGGAATAATTCAATTTTTTACATTTTACTACAAAATGTTTACTATCAGCCCATTAAAACTTTTTCAGCTGTCGTCTACATTCTTCGATAGATTTACTTTCATATTTCAATTTACCTATATATTTACTGGACCGCCAACCATAGTTATTCACTCATTTTAACTCAAAAAGTATTTGAGTCCTTGGCAGAATCCTGGGTGAACTGGCAAACCATTTAATTAAATATTCATCATTAATTGAAGGCCAAATAACTTGTTTTAGTAAATATATCCGACCTCAGAATTGATGGTGAGCTCCAATTGGTGGCAGAAGCTGCTGCAGGCCCTCTAGATGTGTCGGAGCTTATAAAGGCCTAGGCTTTGTTGACAGAAGTTTTCAGGGTACAGCTGCAGTTTTGGGGTCTCCTGCAGGACTTGGACTACACGTGAGCCTAGATGGAATATTCTAGGGAATTGAGGTCTTGCCTCTGCGGCGGCCAGATGTCATTTTCCAAGAATTGCATGTTACCCTGCAGCCATTCTGGAGTTTTCTTTGCACTGCGGGCAGGTGCTCCATCTTGTTGAAATACCCAGAGAGAATCGCCAACGATGGATTTGATCCACGAGAGAACTTTGGTTTCCATAATTTTGAAGATAACATCAGCTTTCAACCGGTATCCTATAGGCCTAATATCCTCACTGAAGCAGAGTGTTTGGTAGCGAAGAATTATAGTGCTACTCTCCTATATCCCCATATATCACTACTCAATCATTCTGCCTGTTGAAGACCATCTCAATAGTAAAGTTCTTCTCAGTAGAGAGCCACAGAAGACACAAAATATCCAACTTGATAATTTCCTTCTGCCTTTTTTGTTGCCATGAACAACACTTTTTCATCTTCCTTGCCATGGTAGCATTTCAGGATTTTGGCTTTTTCTTGAAGACCAACTTCAGGTGGTTGACAGACACGAAATGTTTCCTGCCTGCTCCTGGAAAGTGTCTGAGGTCCTCCCCTACCTTCATACGCATAGACACAGTGTAAATCGTCTTTCTCGAGACCCTAGTCTGCTTCCAGAAGGCCTTCTAGGACAATCCAGTGCGGAATAACACTGCCATCTCAATTATTTTCTCGTTCTGTGGGTTCAAGGTGGCGGCTAGACTCTTTTTTTTTTTTTTTTTTTTTTTTTTTTTGCAACCGACAACTTATAATGTGTTTTACAGCATTGCTTTTGCGAACGCTGTAAAAAAAGAACTCTTAAACTGCCATAGTTTGCATAATAGAAATAAGTAAACAATTACTTTTGGCGCGATAAAAATGAAAATCCAATCACACCTCAACCTTTTTATTTTCTAAAACTGTTATCAATATTTTTGCATTCTTGAAAAGAGAAAATTCATGGATTACTAAACATCTGTATAAACTATTTACTTTTAAAATCACACAACCTGTCTATTATAACCATTGATGTTTAAGTGAAACATGAATTACTTAATGTAAAGATAATCTATAGATAAAAAGGTTAATCAAGAAACGCTCTTCAGGGGTGTTTGCAGATTTATATATGTATATATATATTTATTTATTTTGGGGTGGGGGGAAAAGGCTTGCTTTTTGGATTTTTTTTTAAAAAGAAATTCAAGTATTAAAATTTTTTGAAAAAATTAAATTTCAAATATTTTCAAAAATCTATGTGTTTATAAAAAATAAAATTTATTGGAAAAAAATTTAAATCAATTCATTTTGTAGAAAAACGATTTGAAAAAATAAATTGCATTTCAAATATAAAATTTTTGAAAAAAAAGAAAAAAAATTAAATTTTCTACTAATAACTACTACTTTTTCTTTCTCCAATGCAAGTAAAATAGTATAAACTACGAAGGAACGGACAATATAAAAGCAGTCATTGATACTTCCTGAAAAATGCCTTCTTTCAATGAGATTTAATAAGAGATATTTCCTCCACAAGCATTAATAAAGGAGATAGGGAATTAGGTGCTAGATCTTAAATTAATATAATGTAATTTATTAAAAAAAAAATGAGCCCTTTCCTGAATGATATTTGATAACTACGTTTAAATAACTCTTTCAAGTTTCACATCCAAAAAAAGAAATTTTCCAAGAAAATCTTTTCATCTTTATACAGCTCCATGATTAATTATTTAAATTTTAAATAAGGTTCCTCAATGTGTAATGAGATAAATTCCTATCTATTTCTTCATGAATCATCACTTTTTAACAGAAAAAAAAAATATCTTTTACAATTGTTATTTAATAGAAGAAATATTTATTATTAATTTATTAGGCTGTATAAATATGAATGGGCGTCTAGTTTCTATCTACGTGTTAAGTAATATATGCATAAACGCTTAGTAATGTTCCATAAACTATAATCAAATTCATTTTGTTTTCTTGTGGATAAAATTTCTTTTGTGCAAAGTGTCTGAGAAAAAAAAAATGGTTATTCAGGCGACACACCCAACAATTCAGTTCCTGAAAATTTATTACTACTTGTGTGTGCAGTTGGTAATGATTAATAGTGCAGGAGCATCCCATTTGGGAAAATTAATATTTGTTTTTTTTTTTGTTTTTTTCATGAACATAGAGGAAGCGGGGATCAAATTGTGCCAAAATATTTTCTACAAAAAACAACACAAAATATACATTTTTTAACTTTTTTATTGAAAACTAAAACTATGACGAGCATATAGGTATAGAGTAGCCATTCATTCGATATCATCACCGTTGGCATCAATAACGGCCTCAATACGGCCTCTGAACCGGCTGCAGGCTCTTCTGACCATCTAATTGTCCATGTTGCCGAATACCTCCTTGATGGAGTCCATCAGGCTGGCCTTGGTGCTATGGGGATGTCTGTTGGTATGTCTTTCGACATAGCCCCTGACAAAATAGTCCAAAGGATTAAGGTCGGGAGAGTTAGGAGGCCACAAATCCTTGGTTACGACGTCATAACAGTTCTCGGTTAACCACTGCATGGAGATTTTGGACACATGGCAGGGTGCTGAGTCCTGTTGCCACACCCAGGGCCTGTCTCCGGCCTTCATGGACCTGGTAGGGTCATCCTCAACCATCTTCTTCACCTTGTCGACAAAGTCGGTATCCCTGACCTTCCTGTCGGCGCCCACCTCCTTGGGTGCCCTCTTTATGGTGGCATCAACATCCCAGGTGTCCTCTACCTTCTTACGGATACGCTGAACAGTCCTTAAATTCACTCTTAAGGTTGAAGCAATCGTTGAATTGGAGATTTCACCTCCATTATTAACCAATGCCATGACTACGATGGACCTCGAAAGCTCCTCGTTCCACTTATAGCTCTTTATCTCCTCATATGATGACGGCATGATGCTAACTGAACTACGTATCGTCAGCTGACGAGAATAGCTTTCCTATTTGGTAATCGGTTTTTTTATTTGATAATGTTGTCTTCATGTTATCAAGGTTTAAAGTAGGCGACAATTTGATCCCCGCTCCCTGTATATATAATTGAGTGTACCATTTTAAGAAAGTAATTTGTATACTGCATCAACATATTTTCTGTTTTACACAACATAAAAAAAATAAAATGTCTGTCTGAGCTCTCTTAATCATTAATTTAAGCACCCTTAGCGCAAATGATGGCTTCTAGGGGACGGTCGAAGGCCGTGCACCTCCTGCAGATGTAGTCCTCTTTCATGGCGTCACAGTACTGACTAACAGTGGCTTTGAGGGCCTCGATGTTTGGATCCAGGCCTTCCCATCGACATGCACGGAAAAGGCTTAGTCGAGGGAGTTGGCATCAGGGCTGTAGGGGCCCAAAATTGTCAAAAAAGAGTTCGAAAGACTCATTTAAAAAAGTGTTGCAACGGAGAAGATGGATTTCTTACATTGGTGGTATTAAAAGTGGCCTCTCCACCCTCACAAGGCTATTCCCACCCACTTTTTTGATAGCTCTGGAGCAGTCTTTTTAGGAAATCCCGTAGATCTCTTGCATGAGCCCTCATGGACTTGTGGGGATTTACCTGTACTGTTTTATTGAACTCGTCCAGGTATATTATGGTCATTTTAACAGAGCCCTTCTTCCTGACCAAAGTTTCGAACTTGCTGATGGTGTAGACGGTTGTCCTGGGCATACTAAACTACTTGGAGTTTGCAAATGGAAATTTGTCGATCCCGTTCAATTGTCATTTTCTCGACTTGTACGTAAGCTAGAGAGCTCAGGTTTGTTTTGTTTCTGTAACTAATTGTTTGAGCTTTGATAGTTAGAAATATGAATAAATAATTAATTTCAATAGACCACCCGGTATATTTTGTACAATAAATTGAATTTTTGCCCTTTTTACACATCTAGTCATAAGTACGATCCACCATGCCAATACAAAGATTATGAGGATAAATGGATATATTCAATCCTAAATTTAAGATTTTATATACCATATTTTAACTCCGAAAAAAGAGTTTTCTACATCAATATGAACAATAATTTCTTCTTTGTGCTAATAAGCAAAAGTTAATGTAACTTTTGCATGTTAGTCTTTACCAAATAATGTTTGTTTTCATATTTCACATTTGTGAGCCTGAAATATATATTTAGGTACATTTTAGGTTATATGAACATAGGTATGCAATTAGTCAGATAAATTTGAAGTATTAAAAAGTTGAAAAAAAAATCATATTGGGTAAAAGTATAAAATATAGAATAATCAATCTGTAAATATCTAACTAATTACGTTTAAAATAGATCCATATCATTAAAAACATTAGGTATATAGCTGTTTAAAGACATGGCTGCTGGCCTCGAGGCTGGAAATTTAGGAGCCTCTAACTCCTGATATGGAAGTCAAAGAAGACTAAAATCTTAGATTTTTGAGTATCTATTCAACATTTAACTATATGCAAAATTTCAAAAAAAATTGGAGATGGTGCTGTAAAAATGTCCATTTTTTGATCGATTTGGCGAAGGAATGACCCAAAATTTCTTATCATTTCATCACCTAAGATTTTCATGAATTATTTACATCTACATATTCTTATACGAGTGAATAGTCAACAAAAATGCAAATAGAAATACAGAAGCTCAAATACAAGGTTTAGAAAACACTTATTTTTCAACATAACCTCGATTTCTCTGGATTAGATTCTCCCAGAGCTCCACTCACTTATTAAAAGCTGTCTCTTAGTAATTCAATTATGTTTTTGCACAACCCTCATCTTCTGAGTTGTCATTAATGCCTGTGATTGATGTACCAGGCAGTGTTCTTTTAGCTTTGGGTAACAAGAAGTAGCCCGTCGACGATAAGTCAGGTCAATAGGGGTTGATCAATCAATCTGATGGACCTAGCAGTCTGTTTTTCTTTCAGTATGACTGCTCCAACTGTCGATGAGAATAACCCCACCTGATTGGAAATGACAGGCATTTTGGCCTTAAAATGTTTCTTGTAACTAGATATCATCTTGTATAAATAAGGTGAATTAATTTTGTTCCCATGAGGAACAAAATGCTGGTAGAAAAGTCCCTTCTTATCAAACAAAGTGATTACCGTCTGATTCTTCCGACTCTACTGTACCTAGAACTTGTTGGGGCCCTTGAGCGTCTTGACATTCATTGTTTCCTATCTTCTTTTGCCTCTAGGAATTATCAAAAAACATCAGTTTCTCCTATTGTAAAAATAGAGTCAATAAATGCTCTATTTCCTTCTCAAAAACCTTTACACATCGAATTATCTCCATTTTGTGATCTTCAGTCAATTGCTTTTGTACCCATCTTGCAGCTCATTTTGAAAGGCCAAATAATCCTCAAGAATCCTTCTTACAGTCTCATAGGACAAGTTAAATACCAGCATCATTTCCCCCAGCCTCACCCTCCTCCCATCATCAAAAAAATTTTTACAGCCTCGATCATTGTTTCTCTTCCTTGAATTTGGGAACTTTTTGTCTGATGTGTCCCTCCCAGCCCTAAAATCCACCAAAATGAGTTTAATTTGACTGAACTATGATCTCCATGAGCAGCCAGACACTATTTGAAGTAGGTTTTGGCATCCTGGCTAGCACAATCCTTTTTCCAACAAAGTAGTGAAGTCATGTAATTGTAAAAAAATAAATTTATTGTGTGTGAGGGGGACTTTTTTTTAATTTACATGATGTGGCATTAAGAATTGCTCAATATACGAATTTATAATATCAAGATAAATAAAGAAGAATTCTACATAATCTGATTTAATTTTTCAGGAGCATACTGAAAAGTATTGGAGATAAAATGATTCAATGTTATAAATAGCATTTTTTATCAACCTTGAAGTGTACAGGGTGCACAAGCTATATTTAGCACAAATGTGGTATGTTCTCTTGCGCAATCGCAGGCACTTAAGCAGCTGATTTTTTATTATTAGATAGCTTGTTGAAACCTGAACTAGTTGAAAAAAATTAAATCAATTGAAGAATTTGTTGTCTCAATATTTGGAAAAAATATGAAGCCCTCCTTGAAATCAACATAACAATTGTTGGAAGTTTGTAAATCAGTGAAACGTTTGTTCTCAATGTTAGGAGGGAATTTGAAGCCTTTAAAGGTTATGCAGACAAAGTTCCCATCCCACATCATGTTGTTTTGGGGTGATTACCTCCGAAGGCACGTCATGCCTCAACATGTATCAGGATCAATCACTGATGCATACATGGACCTGTTAGAGACGAAAGTGAGCCCCTGATGGTTACCAACAGGAGGCTTTCCATGTGACAACGGACTCAGTTCCTTGCCACATATCAAAAAAAGGTATCAAATGGCTCCAAGACAATTTTGATGACTTCATCTCGCCAGATTTTTGGCCTATAAACTCGACAGATCTGAATCCAGTGGTGGGTTGTTTTGTTTTTTTGTGTGTGTGTGGGGCGCGATCGAACGAAAAACCATCCAAATACCCTGCCACCAAAAATTAATGCCAGGATTTACCAAGGGACCCAGTGGCGAAGGCTTTCTTGCGCTTTTGGCCTCGTATAGAGACTATAATTAAGAGTGGCGGTGATTTTATTAGATAAAATGAATCAGAATCCATCAGGGTTTAAAATACGGATTTATTTTTTAACTTGAAAACTGATGGGAGAGAAAATTCGCACTTCATATTTCTTGCGCACCCTGTATAACATCCTAGTTTACTAAAGAGGGTTAAAAAATATTAAACGAGGCACATGTTTCACTCATACGGGTGCAGCCTATACATATTATGTAATGTGTATACTTTTTTGGTAAATCCAGGATTTTTTGTCATGAAATAAGTAAACATAAAGTGAAAGTTATAGAGTAGAAACATAATTAGGATTGTCAAGTGGAACCAACTAAACAAAACACTAAATATAGTGCGTACTGTACCTATAGATACATATGCATGTACAGGGAAAGGTACACAAAAAATAATCGTTATTAGTACAATGTATGTAAATACATACAAGAAAGCTTTGTTGGGGAAAAAAGCAACACAACTCCAGCACTAATGTCTTTACTCTTTTTCATATATGTACATACAAGGAACATACAATTCTATGTACATATAATATAAATAAAAACACACACACAACGAGTTATTTTTATAGCCATTGTTTGAAATTAACTAGAAAGTTTTATATACATTTGTTCCTTCGTTCGTCCGATTTGATTTATTTTACAGAGAAACATGAAACATTGCATCTATCAATTATCATTGTACAGTAGAGGGGTTTGATTTGTAACTTTTTTCGAATTTCGATAATGGGTAGTGCCTTCCTACAAGGTCATCTTGTTGAGTATAGATACTTAAAATACATTTTAGTTATTTTGCATAAAATGTGTTTGATAAAAAATTTTCTAGCCACGAAATAATTAAATTTTTTTTCCTTTCAAACTTTCAACAGGATGTGAGACCTAAAGATGGCATCGTAGTAAAATTAAATTTTATTGTTAAATGTTATTTCCATACCAAGTCCCAACTTTTCCGAACTTATCGTAACCGAAATTAAAACTAACCGCCCTAATGTACATTGTACTGGATAATATAATGACATTTCCCTCCCCTTTTCCTCCAAAACCATTCATGTACAAATACTCAAAAAATAAAGATACACGCGAAAAGAAATTTACTGTTTCCTTTGTACAAACACATTTATCTACCTAGTACATGAAAGTATGTGTGCATAAAGGCACAGAAGAACTAAGAAATAAAACAATCCTCTAAAAGGGAACAAACTCTATTTTGGCATATTAAAGATGGGCCCCAAAATTAACAAAATTCTCCTATTTACTATAGCTTTTTTTCATCATTCATTCAGACAAATTATGCAACAGCGAAAAAAATTATTATAATTTTTTTTTTCAAAAAATTTATATTTCAAAAATTAATTTTTTAAAGCTTTTGTGAATAGATTTAAACTTTTTTTCTTTATTTAATATTTGAAACTTGGTTTTTGAAATATTTTCCAAAAGAATTTAATTTTTTGAATTTTTTTTTTGGAAAAAAATTTCCTAAATTTATTTTTCTGACAATAGCTTTAGGCTCTTGAATTTATATTTGTTAAATTTTGTGAGCAGCTGTAGATTTTTAAAAAATTTTACGGAAAAGTTTAATTTTTGAAATTTATTTCCATAAAATTTAATTGTCTGTCAATAACTATCTATTTTAGAAATTATTTTTCAAAAGATCAATTTTTGTGAAAAGCTTATATTTAAAAAAAAGTTCCATAGAATTTAGTTTTTAAAATTTTATTTCAATAGCTTTGGATTTTGAAATTTTTGTACAATTTTTTTTTTTTTTTTCAATTCTTTTTTTTTTTTTTAAATCCATAAAGAAACCCAGCCCCCCCCCTCCCCCAAAAAAAAGTATATATATATGTATAATCCTGTGAAGGTATCTTGCCAATTTATTACTCTTACCTTCAGTACTTGTTTTATTATTGATGGAGGAAGAACTCTTGTAAATAGACACTTGCGCATTACTAGAGCTCAACCCTTTGTGCCCAGATCCCGCGCTACACCCTTTCTTCTTCTTTTTCTTCCGGCTGGTTGTGCCATTATTGTTGTTGCTATTACCATTACTATTAGCAGAAGTATTCAGGGGATGGATGAATTCATCCACATTATCCTCAGGAGAAAACTCCATTTCCAAGATTTTATGACATTGCATGCAGGGCTCATCACTTTTTTTTTCGTTATCCAGTTTGTGACTACAGATCCCTAGTCTTGCTTTCTGTGCCGCAGCCTCGTCTGCTTCTCTTTGCTTCTCCTAAAAATGAATAGAATGTTTTTATTTATCTTTTTAATAGCCATCAATAGAAATCAATAGGAAATGACACACAAATCTTATCTAAATTCATGACCTTGATTAAAAATTATCCAAACTTATTATAAATATGGCTTTCTGACGTAAAATAATTTCAATAATATATAAAAATCCTCATAGAAAAACAAATAAATTAGATATCTACGTCATTTTAGCTTTTTATAAAGCAGATTAAATAATTTGAAAATTGCTGTAGAATTTGAACAAGGATGGACAAGTTTAATTTCATTTGAAAAAAATATATGTTGTTAACTGCAATCAACCAAATCTGCTCCATTTCAATTAAATAAATTACATTATTTTCAGAGTTGAGTATGAAAAGGAATAACTAGTCTTGTTATTTATAGGGTTTTCTTACATAAAATAGCTTCAACAACAATTAAGAAGATAAAAATCCCAATAAGATCTTGCAAACAACAAGTGAATTAATTAGCTACGTATAGTTTATATAATGTAACTTTTTATATAGCAGATTAACATTAGAACGACGGATAGTAACGACCCCCCTTAAACGACAGTGGATATCAAAAATTATACCCATTTATTTTTTTATATTTGTAACTGTTAGGGGTTGATAAAATTAAAAGTAATGTGTCGATTTTTATTTTCTCCGAAGATTTATTATTTATTTAAAAAAATAAACATCACTTTGTTAATAACACATATAAAGAAATTAGCATTTTTTACAAGTTACAATTGTTTTTTTTCAGTATCAATACTAAACTTTCTTGTACAATTGACTGTACACAAGCTTCTATTTTTAGTTGAACAGTTTGATTGTGATTGAAATAATTGATTATTTTCTTCTATATCATCCTTCGATTCATCATCTTCACAATAAGTTCGGTTATCAAATTATTCAAAAACTGGCGACGAGTTATTTTCTTACCAGTCACTTCTTTGTACAAGATAACAGCATTTATACCAGCAAAATCCAAAATATTATAAAAAACTTGTAAAGGCCATCGGCGAGAGGACATTTTGGTGGAATAAAGTCTTGCCATTTGATCTAGAATATCAACTCCATACTTACTTTCATTATAATACTGGATTGATTCTGCTAACCTTTTTGTACATCTAAAACTTTAACACTTTTGTGAACAGAGCTCAAAATTAAAACATTTTTTTTTTTTTCACTTGATAAGAAGTTAATGTTTTGCCACTATTTACAAAAATTAAGCTTGAAAATAGTATTTGTATGGTAGCTCTTAGTTCAGGAGGTATTTCATTGCGAGCACGATTTATAGTTCCTCAAATAGTCGTCCTATTTTTCTGAAGTTCATTTGCAAGAGACAATGACGTAAAGAAATTATCTGTTGTAACATTCCTCCCTTTACCCAAATATGGTTCCATTAGATTCATTACGACATATTCTGATAAAGATTTATTTGCTGGTCTTTGAGAATCTTTTCCCAAGTAAGGAAATCCATTTACCAAGTATTTGGATGATGCATCAACTGCTGGCCAAAATTTTACACCAAATTTATCAGGCTTTATAGCCATATATTGGGTAAATGGATATCTAGCTTTTGTTGGGAATAGTTGCTCACCAATGGTAATATTTTCACCTGGCCTGTATGATGACTTACAATTTTCGACAAATCGATCCCATACCATTGAAATCAAGACAAACTTGTCGTTTTTAAGTCTTTGTGATCTTGTGGAACGAATATCAAATATCTCAATAATCAGATTATTTCAAGCCTTTTTCTGTTTCTAATTTGGAATAAAAGTGACATGATACAATAAAGTTTACAACATGATATGACTCTATTTTCTCCCTTTTCAAACAATATAAACTATTATTTCGGAATATATGTATTTTTTAAATAGTAATCCAATCAAAATTTCTACTGGACTAGACCTGTTACAACAAAATACCCAATGTAAATTATATTCTAAATATTTATGCTTCAAATGAACTCCTTTGGCGTAAAACAAATTGAAATCACAAGTTGTTATCTCTTTTCAAGCCAAACCCTTTAACAATCGTAATTTTGAAATCATTTAAAAGATATGCATCTCCAAGAATGCTTTTTTTCTAAATTGTAGTGACTCCATTTTTTATGGGGGGGGTACTAGCAAATAATCAAATCAACATTATCATCATATTTTTCCCGATTTCAATGTCAATTTCATGATGTTCTGCCTCTTAAAATGAAGCTCGAGACAATGGAAGGAAGATACTTCTAACTTTATCATCCATTACAAGAGATGTTTGAATTCGGATTCCAAAATCCACGAACGACGACGGGGGAGAATTCATCCGAGGGAAACTAAGAAACCTCATGAGGGAGTAGAGTGGAATCTTTTCTTAAGAATGAGATACCATGATTGAAACAATAAATAACGAGTAGATAATTTTTACATTTCAAAATGGGGCAACTTAAAGAATACAAAATGAAGCAAAATTTTTTGGATATTCATGTGTTTTTTTGTTTTTTTTAAATACATTTTCTTTGAAATTATACATTAAATATTTTCTATAATATAAACTGTGATATTTCTCATCACTATGTATTATGAATAAGTTAAATGGGTCTAAAGACGAGTGTCCTTCTACAACATTTTTACCCTAAAAATGAAAATATATCGAGTACAGAACAAGATACAGAATCAATAAGACACCTCCAAATTGGAATATACTAATCTAACGACGATCAAAAATAATAACTTGTTCCATTCGAGTTGTTGTCGTGTTTGTGTATGCTTAATTCACTTAAAATACTACAACAGTAAAAATTCTAACTACATTAGAACCACATATGTTGTGTTGTGTTCATAAAATGATCATTTATGAATATAAGTTTTTTTGTAATCCGCAAAATAACACTAATTAGTTTACGTATATAGCATATGAACTATGCATATTTATCTTAGTGTCATATTAAATTGAATTAAAATATGCATTGCATATATTAGGTCTAGTATAACGTTCCGAGTGTTTTTCGCTAGATGTCTTTAGTGAGCTATATGTAAAGATTAATATATTGCATAAAAAAACCTAAGGTTAAGCGTCCACTTAAAAAAGACCATTAACAGTTTTGTGTTTGATGAAGTCAGTTGTGTATTTCAGCGTTCTCAAGTGGAAGTAAAAAAAGACAAGATTCGATACATTCTTCAATATAGCTACTATCAAGGTGAAAAGGCGAAGAAGTGTAAAAAAGATGTGTATGGACACAATACAGTATGGAAGACTACACCAAAGCAGTGGCTCCAATGATTCCGTTCTTGTGATATGGACGACGAAGATGAGGACCGATCTGGTAGACCAATGGAAATTGTCGATAAAAGCATCGAATTTTACCAGCATTTTAATTTTATTTATTTATTTTAATTCCTTTAAATGTTAATTTTATTATCAAAATGAAACGCCAAACGCTCAGAACTTTTTAGTACATTTATTATCGATATAATATATTTTTTTTTTTCCGCAAAAATTCTTGTTTGAGTATTTTTTAACTTGGTTTTCTTTAAGAGAAGCCATTGTCATTTCAATTATTGGTCATTACATATATGGTTTTTGTTAAAATAATTCATTTAATTAACCTTCGACATTAGAATCCCTTTTTTTTTTTTTTTTTGGGGGAAGGGGTATAAAAGGTTAAAACGATGACCAATGTTTATTTTTTACATAATGGTAGGGGGTAATGGTTAATGGTTTACTTTCTACCTCGTTTGTGTAGCATGGTTGTTTCAGCCAGAGGTAGATTTAGTAAATATGTTAAAAACAAAAACAAACTGGGGGAAGTAGAAAGGTGTGCTCCAGCTTTCTCTTTTTTATAGGCTACTTATACAATGTACATCAAAAAAAGTATAAGAGAATAAATTTTATTTATTAGACACTAGACATAATTTATAAAGGCTTTTTGCTTACTTTTCTTAGATCCCTAGGGCGACATTTTATTGAAAGAGTAAAAAGGAAAAAAAAAAATATTTAAAAAGAGTCAAAATACTTGCTAATTAAAATGCCCGTAAATTCTTTTTAAATTTTTTTAAAATATCCATGTTAGCTTCTCTTTATTTATCTCTTTACATGTATCTTTATAACCTCCCCCCACCTTTGCTTATGATGCGTGGGTGGCTACAAAAAAGAGAGAGAAAGAAATAGAAAATTTCTCTCTCTCGCGTATGGTGCAGTATTCAACAAGGGAACACTTGGAATATGGTATATCTTGGGTAATACTCGCATAAATGCACAGTCTGCAAGATAAATCTTGCAAGAAAGAAATTGAGGATATATATCAGACTTCTTTATTGATATATCTTACTATTTGTATAAATAATTTCCTTTCCCCCCTACCATGGCCTCCAACATGCCCACCAACTTCTGCTCGACTTCAAGAGCTTCTCTACACTCACGTGGCCGTGAAGCAAATCAGACAACCTTTGCCTTTTCGCTCCAATTCTGATAACTGCTGATTTTTTAAATATTTTTTGATTTGTTTATTATCTAGAATAGTCCCTAAATATTCAGCATAAAGTATTCCAAACTGATTTAAAATCAAATCAATGATTTTACCTCACCCACATATCGAAAATATATTGAAACCTTTATGCATATATATTTTTCGCAATGAACAATATAATTTTTTGGTTTTTTTTTGTATCAAGTCTGTTAGGTTTAGAACTTTTGTTCATAACTTTCCTCTTTTTTTCAATTTCGGTCGATATTGGAATATGAACTATGTTAGGTAGTGTTATTTCCAAGCTTATGATGTTTCCAATCAAAAATGTATTACATAAAAATAGTACTTACGGTAGGGTAGCCCTTAAAAATATATATATATTTTTTTTTTAACTTTTACTTGGATCACCTTTTTATTCTGTTCCTCTCATCCCATTATACTTTCCTATCATTTACGGTATATTACAAATCAATATTCATCAAAATGCTAATTTAATCATCTCTTGTGTCTCCTAGCCCAGAGTCAAATTGATTTACATATCCAAAAATTTCTGTCTAGACTGGTCTACTATCATCAACACCAAATACTTCATTTTAGTCAAATCTATTTACTCATGAAAATGTATTATTTGAAGGTTAAAAATGCAGTATCCGCATGAAAAGAAAAGCAATAAATGCGTGCTTATAAAATGTGCAGTTCAGAGAAGGACTATACATTTTTTCATTAAATAAATTATGCTGAACACGAAACATGTTTTCTTAAAGTCTGGTTTTCCATTTTTCCATTGTACCCAAGACAGTTTCTTGTAGCACAGTAATGTTTCAGGAAACACTATTATAAAAAAGCTATACCTTCTCAATATTCATAAAGAGTTTAAAGTAGTCCACACTAATCGCGGTTTTTGGGACCACTAACTGTCTGGGCCATCATGACGAATAAGTTAACCAATTTACATACGTATTTATATGCTTGGTTTTATAGGAAGGTAATATGGACATAATTAAGCTTCTGACCTTATTCATGGTGCAGTAAAAAAAACAATTTTGTGCAAAGTTGAATCAAGGAGGGAAATGGAAATATCACGTAAGAAAACCAAGAGCGATAGAAAGACGATACTTAATATTATTTTATATATGTCCAAGGGATCCCCGTTTATATCAGTTTTAGGAACAAAAAAAAATCCACTTTTTATAAAATCCACATTGTAACTCGTTAAATAGCATAAATTATTTTAAAATTTTCTATCTATCATAGTTTTGGGATTTTTTTATAGTATGACTAGGACAATCAAAACATTTTATTCATCATATAAATTATCTAAAATAATGTATGCCAGACAAGATACTTGTAAAATAATTTGTAAAATTTGATCTTAATAGAGTATTTACTTGATTTTGAATCCGGTCAATTCAATAGTGTAGAATTTAAATATTCGAAACTCAGAAATATTGATCAGTACTATAAGGAACAAGACCTGTAATAAACAGATGAGCTGAAAAGATCCACAGGAAACTTTGCCAATTAGATTTTTCGTTCATGGGTCATTTCCTTGACTCGTGTTGCTAATTTCCTACAACAAACCCGCTAATGAATGAGATCTCCATTATCTATGGTGGAAAGTAACAATAGGTTTGGGATAAGTCTCAAGGAATCAGATTGGCTCATTGCTCTTACAATGAAAGGAGAAAATTACTTGTAAGTAGAGGCTTTAATAGGAAAGACTCACTCGATAATTTATGTATGTAAATCAAAAAGTCCTTTCAAAATGGATTTTTAAACTATTACACATACTAAATTTTGATTTTATAAAGAGGACTTTTATTTCATCTTTTAATAACTTTAAAAATATAAAAATCGGAACTCAAGGAATATTAATTCAGCTTTCAAGTTTTGTTTTTTTATGGGAATTTTTTTTTCAAAAAATTTAATATTTAAAATTTCAATTTTGAATTTTCTTTCGATAAATTTCATTTTTTTGTAAATAGCTGAAATTAAAAAAAATAATAAAAATGAAAATTTAACTCTTGAAAAAAAGAAAAATAATAAAAATAAAATTTAACTTTTGAAAAAAAAAAAAATTTTAATGTCTATAAATAATGAATTTTGAATTTTTTTTTTTTTTTTTTTTTTTTTTTTTTTTTTAATAAACAAAAACCAGGCCACCTTTCATATTTCCCCTCCCCCACCCCAATATAATCTTGCGAATGCCCCTATTAACTGAGTCGTTCTTTTTGTAGTTTGTACATATACACTCACCGACATACACAGCTAATTTTTTTTTTTTTTTTTTTTTTTTTAAATCATCTGGTATATGTGTAGTCGGACTTAAAAGTCGTCCGCCTTAAAATAAGAGGTGACGTTCCTAATGTCAAATCTCTGTTACGTCCAGGTATGCTCCCTTACATATGCAAAATTATACACTTCTATTTTATGAATACCGGGTGTAGAAAAAGTACTGAGACCTGCCTCAAGGTAGTCATTAAAATACTCATAATTGATCAGGATGATGTTGTACATTTTATGATATTTTTTTACTATAACAATCGCATTAATTATGAATCTGCCACCATCAACCTTAATGACAGCCTCCAACAAACTCCGGAATCCCTTGCACACATTGGCAACGTAGTCCTTTTTTATGATCATCCACTACTGGTTAACTTAGGGCTTCAGGGTATCAATATTTGAGTGGTGTACTTCGCAGGCCTTCTTCTAAATCTAGTGGATTCAGATATGGACTCTGAGGGGGTAAAGGTTCTTGGACCAGAAGTTCATTTTTGTACCCATCCACTCTTGTACAAATGTTAGCACTTTGGACTTCTTCATGGTCTTGGTTATCTGTAGGACCACATTTTCCTTCAATACCATCTGCCGGTAGTCGGCTGGAATTAACCGGTATCCAACAGGAAACCAAATTGGAGGCATTTTGCTGGTTGTACGGTAAAGTTCTTTTCATCACAGAAAAAAATTACTCGATTGCTGTTGTGCTTCAGATCATTCAAGAGTTCTGGACATCCCTGAAGGCAGAGTTATTTTTGAAGTTGGCTTTTGGATTTACTTACCAACAATAAACCGATGTATATCATGAAGGCCTTTCTGTTCAACCTTAAAGACCTCCATGATGTTTTCAGGGTTCACTTTGATGGGTCCTCCACTCTTGGGGTTGTCCTTAAGGTTGTCCCCATCAGCCCAACGATTTCTGGCCGGACAGACTATCCCCTTGATAATGTTTTAAGGTCTTCATGATGTCCGAGGTGGTCCTCCCGGCGTGGATTAAACTGCCAATGATTGCTGTCCTTGCCTTAATCGCAACATATACATAATTTTAGTTTAGAACATGTAAATCAATCAAAGGCTTAGAGTCTAAGCTAAACAAAAATAATCAGAACTTTAAGGTACAATCAACAGCACCTATTCAAAGCTGTATTTTTAGAAGGTCTCATTACTTTTTCTACACCCGCTATAGAGGCATAGTATGAACGAACGTATCAATAACAATAGTTTAGTTCAAAATATAGTTTTTTTAATTTTTTATGAGGGGAATATGCCGCAGTATACGGCGAGTTCACATTAATTCACGCACAGCGTTATGAAGGGATCTCCTGTATATAGATTTTATTCATTTTTGATGCAGTTACTATTTTCGGCTTTCGCTTTTATTCAATTGATACTGAGAAAGTATTTTACCTCAAAAAAGGAACCAGATTACGTAATACATCATGAGTTACTTAATTCTTCAAAAGGATTGCTAAAAAAACCTTGAAAGAAATGTTAATCCATGTACATAGTACTTACAAAGAAACATTTTCTGCTTTTAAAAATATTTTTTTGTTTTCACACGCGGAGAAGAGTCAAAATAGGAATGTTAGAATTGGATGGATACTATTATTTAATACAAAAATGAAAAAAAGAATAAACTTTTACGTAATTATTTGACAAAATTCAATTCAAAAGTTGTTTGTTTGTTATTATTATTTAAAAAAAAAATTCTAAACAGTCACAAACAATTATCATGCAAAAGTAAATTAATTGAAAATGTTTCTAAAATTCCTAAGCAAAGTCACTTGTTTAATTGATTATTTTTAATCAATTAATGGCAATTAAATTAATTATTCGTGTAGTTCAAAAATAGAGTATTTTGAGAAAAAGATAGGGTATAACTTCCATTTAACAACCAATACGAATTTTTTAAATGGATTTTCTCCTAAATTAATATGACGATTTTAATTTTTTTTTATTTTAAATGTCAAATAAAAACTGAATCCATAGAAAAATACTCTTTTTTCTCTCTTGAAATAATAGCCTTTGGCATCAATAACTGCCTCATCTCGACCTGAGAAACTGGAACAGAACTTGAGGATAGTCTACTTTGACCTATTCGAGCAATCTTCTTCGATTTTGGACATTAGCTCAGATTTTTTGTTGAATGAAGATCTGCTTATGTGTTTCTCAACTACACCCCACACAAAGAAGTCCATGGGGTTGAGGTCTGGTGAGCTTGGAGGCAAAACACTGGGTCGAACGAAGTTAATAACAAAATATGACAGCCAAGTCAATATTTTCTTTGCAGAGTGGGATAGAGTAGAGTCATAATCGCCTCCAGACTCTTCCTGACTCTCAAGAGAAAGAACTTGTCCAGGTTTAATAAGTTTGTAATCTCAACATTGTCTCATTCGGGGCGGATGGCAAGAAGGAAAATCTGAATTTTTCACAATTGAGTATTGAATAGTTCGTTGATAAATGACATTTTTATTTAACTTGCGCAAAACAGTTCTGGCTAGCCGCCAAAATAACAAAGAACAACCTACCTGCACATACGTCGAAAGTTCGTTTTTAAACCACAATCGTATGCGTTAATTTTAGATGGTTTTTTTCTTCATACAAATTACAGAGTTCAAGTGCTGTACCAGGTGAAAGAAAATAGCCAGTCATGATTTAAAAATACCGCTAACAAAAATAATGATTGGTTTTTTTCTGATACATAACGAATGTCAAATTGATTTATTCTATTCGGCCGCCATTGGCCTCCCAGATAGTGACAAGCCTTTTGCGAAAAGAGTTGCAAGTATTGGGAACGAACTTCAGGTACATGGAATCCCTCTCATGAGGTGTTTTAGGAAATTGTCTTTATGTGTTTTGAGTCAGTTGAATGGATCTAATTATGTTTTTTGGTTTTTTTTTGCCAGGATACTGATAGGAATTATTTGTCTCAATAAACTGTTTCAGGCCAGCAACAAAAAATAAAATCCTTCTTTTTTGTCAAAGCTTGGCATGAGGACTTTCTTAATATCCGTATTATCTTTCTTTATGCGATTTTAGGCATAATAAACTATGCCCTAGGAGTAACAAAGAAAGTTTTTCATTGGTCTGGAACGTAAAACAATATATTTTCTGTTTTCTATTAGATTACTTTATATTTCAATACATAAATAGAAATTAAATACTACAATATAAAGAGTATGATGGTACGTACACGATTGGAAAGTTGATAGATATGGCAAGAATTCACAAGGTTTGATGCAATTGCACCTATCTAGTTAAAACACAAAAACAAAAGGTACATAATGTATTCAGTTTGATCAAATTCGGACCATCCTTCAATCTAAAAAAAAACCCCGTAAAAAGGTTTTAGATTAGATGTTTCGTTTTGCCTTCACATCGAACATCTCCAACACTTCGTGGGATCTTAAGAGGAGTCTGTCCAGACCAATAAGTATGCAAGAGTTGTTAATTCTTAGTAGCCCGGTTAATTCAACAATTGTATATCTTTGCCTTTTTTCATCAAGACACTTATGCTTATTTGATGCGACAGAAAAACTTACAAATTAATTTAATGATGAGGTTTAAATTGTCCGGATTTATTTATGTGATAAATTATCATCATCTAAAATCTTAATCATGCCTCAAATCAAAAACTAACAATTGTTGTAGGTTTAGTGCACTTTGTTTACATTTTTAATCTCAATGTTTTGTTTTTATTTGTAAACAATTGATAAATATAGAGCAGATCAAAAGAGATACTATTATTACTCTCTTCATCATTGGCCATGATGCAAAGGACATTGTAAAGCTGTTAAATTTTCACAATCAAACTGCCCATTGAGTTATAAATAGATTTAAATAATATTTCTATGCTACCTGGAAGAAACATAACCCTCAGAAAGATAAGAAACCTGCCCCACGATTCTTGAGTGCACTCATAAGATCGATAAAAACATTCCCAAGTTGTCAAAAGATCACCAGGTGAGTAAAACAACCCTATATCGAAGTGTTTCTGATAACCATTGTCAACTCTTCACTGATCCCATGAAGGGCAAAAGAGTGATCCATGGAAATATTTTTTACTAAAATCCAATGGTTGTTACCTCCGTTTCTTTTCTGAAGAAACACTCTTCACTTTAGATTGATCATTTAACAGGCAAAAAATATGTGGATCTGCTAAGATGTTGACACAATCCCTTCTGTCTTTAGAACCAAAAATCCGGCTGCTATTATGAGATTGGGTATCATCAACAGTGAATGCCATTTTATGGATCCTTATTTCTTTAGTGTTGGTCTCAAAATCAACCAAGATGTTTACATGGATGTCCTAGAAACGGTTTTTTACCCTATGAGAAAACTATGGCTGTTGGCAGACCTTATACATTCCAGCAAGACACTGCACTAGGGACAAAGCCCGTAGAAGAATTGAATGGTTGAAAACCAATGTACATCACTTTTGACAACCTGATGTATGGACTTCAAACTCCACAGATTTAGATCCCTGTGATTAATATCTTTTGGGAAAGTTGGAAGTCAGTGCTTACAGAGCTCACCATAAAAAGATTATATCCATAAAGCGATCGATCGCCTCAGTAGCCTTGAATCTTGATCCCACGGAAGTATCTAGGGTATGTTCCTCTTTTAGGGATCGTGTAGAAAGAGTAATTGACCGAAATGGAAGAAACATTGAATAAAAGTGTTTTGTCTACATCTCTTGAATAAATTTTATAAATAACTAAAATAATCAAAAATGATAATGATAAATTTATACGAATCATATTGGAATTACGAATGAAAATAAACACAGCTGATTAAAATCAAAATTAATTGGAGGGGCGCCATTAATGGTCTCTCATATTTTGGACAAGCTCTGAGTCTTAGTCTAGCTATGTATCTAATTAACCTTTCTATCACAAATAACGGAGAAGATGCAGAATTTACTTTCCCATTTTTCCAACTTTAATTTAATATTAATTAGACGACTTCCTTCCTTTGCTTCTTGCATGAGTTATTTAGATCCTTTACAAGATTTATCCTTCCCCCCCATGATGTACTTTCTCTATCCCTCCACATCTGCACACCTTTCTAAGAAGTCGAGCAGGGGGACTCTCTTTCTGTGACGTCACGAAGGGGAATAGGATAAGAAACATCATTTCTTCTTTTTTTTACTTGAGTTTCTACCCCTCTCCATCACTTTAATAAGAATATTTTTATACCTATTATAACTATTTCTTTATGTTTTCTACAGGATGTCGAAAAGACTCATGAAGAGAGGAATATAAAAATCTATTAAATATGTATGAATACGAATTCAAGAGAGAGAAAATATATGATATTATATGTATATTATTATACATAATATAGTAATCATGCAGTTAGGTTAATTGATGAAAAGGAAACTCAACCCCTTGTAATAAATATGAATTTAAAACTCACCAAATTAACAGCCTCGGCTTCTTCTTCGTAGCTCATTGCAACAACAGCCAACATGAGATTGATAAGGTAAAAAGAGCCGAAGAAAACTACAATGGTAAAAAATATCACATGCATTGGACCACCCGTGGCAACAATCTGTAAATTAAAAAAAAATTAAAGGATTACGGAATATTTTGGATCATGTTTTTTAGGACAAAATGCAAATGTTGCTATTTATCTTTTAAATAATAATTATTTTTTAACAAGTCCTGCCATCTTCATTCTCAGATTAAAACTTTCCAGAACACTCTAACATAAATTTAATATATTATTACCATATTATAAACATTTTCCCAGTAGTCCAGTGTTATTAATTGAAAGGTTGTCAACATTGACCAAAGGAGATTGTCGAAACTGGTATAACCAAAGTTTGGGTTGTCACCAATGTGCTGTAAGCAAGAATAACCCGTCGGACACGGTCTGAAAGAAAAAACAAGATTATGTAAATTAAATGAACATTCATAATTTTATCCAAAAGTTATAATGATAGGGATATTTTTTGTGGAGTTGATACTGACTATTTGGAGGGATGGGGGTTTCCTTCCACTTAATTCTGAACAACACAAAAAAATTATTTTATAATAAAGTCAAAATGAGCACTTCTGCCATCAGATAATAGATCTTTTTTTTTTATAAATATATAATAATTATCTAAAATTCTCTGTTGAAGTTGCATTTGAAGAAATATAATTAAAAGTTATAGTTTAAAATTTATTTACCAGATTAAGGCTTACAAATACAAATATCCATAAATCCAATTTAAAAACATTAACATCTCAATAATAAAAAGACCTAAAAATATTAACTGTATCAAAACCAATAAAATAATACATACATCAATTTTCATATCAATTCCTGTCAACATACAAGTAAATAAATAACAAACAAATCAATAAAATATAAATATGTATCCATTTTTATCCATTATTAAGATCAACATTTTATATAGATTTTAAACTAACTTGTTGCTTCAAGTTATTTTTCTCACACCTCAAGTGAAACAAATTATAAACCAATAATTTGAGGCATTTATAGTACGAAGGTTTGTTTTTTCAACTTTTTTTTTTTTGAACAAAAAATAATTAATATTTGTAGCGTGCAGTTTTTTGTTGTTTTTTAAATTTGAACCTGTTTTTTATGGATATTTTATCAAACTGTTGTCATTATTTTATCAATCTTGAGGGAAGAACATCTAAGTATAAAGTGAAAATGTGTGAGTTTGCTCACAAAAAAAACAGAGAGTAACACTGAGGGTTTGTTGTTGAGTTATCTTATATATTAATAAAGCAAATCTAAAGTGTTTATGCAGAGTTTTTCTGTTTGTCGATGCTAAGTAACTCCGAAAAATTCCGAGTACAACCACTGATTGTAAAAAAATATAGGCAGATACTTGTATGCGTAAATAAATTGATTACCGGTCATCAATAGGATGGCCGGCATTTAACTGAAGTCTCAAGTTGAATAAATACGTCTTGGCCAGTGGTCCCCAACCTGTGGGTCTCGACCCCAAACAGGTTCGCCACACCAATGATAAGAGGTCTTTAATTGATTTTGAGCTGAATGTGTATATTAAACGTGGACTCGAGAGATGGATTTAGAAATACATTAATAATTTTATATTTTCAATAATACGCAAAAAAATCCTGTAAGCAAAACCTGTAGCTAAGGTTTTTGGAAAACTTGTTTTACTCAATATAGCCGTCTTTTTTTCAATTACAGCCTTTAAACGTGATCTGAAGTCCATGCAGGATTTGATGACAAACTCCTCTGACAAGTTATCCCACTGTGGAGGACTTCAGTAAGTCCACATTTGGGTGTGAGGTCCTGTTAGATTCCCTCTCCACAGTGTCCTATATAGAAAAGTCAAGTGGGTTCAAATCGGGTTAAGAAGGGGCCATATTTCTTTGGACCAGAATATGCGCAGAACTTATGGTATTTGGCGTTCGTGTGAGAGGGGGTGCCGTCCTTAGTCCAGATGTAATTACCCTCCGGGTAGTTGGTATTCAGCCATGAAAAGATGGTGTACCTTAGCACCTTATAGTGGGCCTCCTGGACTATTTTCGGTCCGGCCTTGAAAAAGAACTGCAATTTTCTCTTCATCTGAGACCACAACGCCGAGGGCCATTGTTTGGGCCGGATTTCGTTGTGTTAATCCCCTTGCACCTTTTCTTTTGTAGCTGCACGCCAGCGGTCGTTTTGGTGGTTGCAGAATCGATCAACTGTGAAAATCTTTGTTTCCAATAAAATTTTCAGAATTGACCCATTTGCCTTGATCCATGTGAGGATTTTCTTTCACCTCTCGAGCCTCCTGGCTTCATTCCCTCTGTCAGAAGGAGATATGGGATCCTTGAGAAAGTAACTAATCCAAAAGTTGTGATTTATAGCCCTCCTGATGGTTGTAGGAGCCACAAAGAAGTCGTATGCGAGGTGATTCATTGACTTAGTTGGACCCTCCTATATATTTTTCTCCACAGTTACCAAGAACTTCATATCCCTCTTTAAATTATGCCCGCCAATTTTTGATATCCTGGGTAATCCTGGTGACATTTTGGTAATATTCATCACATCAAATTCAGAATCTAGGAGATCTGAGATGGGCTGTTTTTTTGCTTCTTGCTCGCTCATGATGATGAAATGACTAAATTATTAATATATTTTGTTTATATAAAAAGGATGGCGGAAACATAATCGTAAAAAATAATCACTAAGCCTTTCATAGTTATCAGAAAATAAAAATTAATTAACAGTCCACGTTTTGCTGCCGCACCTTGTATAAAACACGTTTACTATGTCACTCAAAACAACCTATGCATTGAACATGTTCTGGTTCTGTTTTATTTTGGTGGTGCCACCACTGTTGTTCTTCCCATAAGTATGGGAAATTAAACGATTATTTACTAGATTACCCAATTTGGATTGCAGCTGGTTGATTTTTTTTTTCACTTATCAGCTAGATTTTTTAAAGAAAGGTAAAAATACCCTGTCGATGGTGGTCAATGCTGCTGGTAGGACGTCAAAAACATTTGGTGTAGAGGACATTTATAACTCAAAGGAATCAACAATTCCGTATGAAGCGTTCTAGAACTCAATATTAATGATCTACAACATTAAAGCGACGGGGTGAATATATGAAATGTATAGTTACTTCACGAATAAATAATCTAAAATTGAAAATCGAAATATATAAGATACAAAAAAGAATGTACATATGTAGTGCACTATAGAGAGGATGAATTCTATCTGAACATTAACCCGTTCATCACTTATTATTGTAAGTTTGGGAACCAATGGTCTTGACAGATGAAGTATCATACATATTTCCAAACAAAAGGATATCCTGACTTCAATTCAAATTTTGCATATTTTTTAGTCATTATTACGGGATGAGCGGCTTCCTATAAATGAGCCCTTTAAACTCTCATGATTGATGATGGAGATCAAAGGTGTAACATATACGATGTGTGATGTGAGCATGTGATATTGGATGAGTATATTGCCGATTGTGTCGGTCTTGAGAGCCCTCTGATTTTATCCAACTTCACACCTTCAGGAGTAAATTTTAAGCATTTTTCGTGTGTAAGATTTTTTGTTGTTGGCAATCTGGGCAGTGTTTCCTTATTTTCTAAAGCTGTTATCATTATTTTCCCAGTCTTAAAGAGAGAACTTCTAAATATAAAGTGTAGCTATGAGTGTGTGTGATCTTGTATAACGGAGCGTAACGCTGAGAATTGAAGATTGACATCGAAGTAATTCAGACCTTTGTCTTTGGTTGTTACAGAGTCAACTTGTTTCTAATTCCTTCCCTCATAATGCTCCCAAATTATTCAATTAAACGTCATGACAGCCCAGCTGCTTTCCTCACAAATATTTTTCAAATTGTCAGGCTGACCATGTCCATTTTCCCTAGTTTTTTTTGTTTTTTTTTCATCACAAAAATGCCCAAAATTTATAACTACAATACTAATACCCATTAGGTGGTTTATTTATCAACTTTTTTTGAATTTCGATTCTGGCTACTTTGGAAAAGTAGTGATATGGTATGGACATAACCTATGCAAAATTGCATTGTCCTGTGAGATCATTTTTAGGTAGCACATTTAGCTCAAAGTTTGAAAGGGTACAAAAGTTATCTATTTCTTCAATTAAGATTAAAATACAGCATGAATCATTATTTTGCATTTATTAATTATCATAGTCATTATTCTAACATATAAAAAACATTAAAACAAATTTATAAAAGCTACCCTCTCCAACAAAAAGAAAGAAATATATAAGACAACTTTGATCTTTCCTTTCTGAAAATGTAAAAAGAATTATGCTCCTTATACGCCGATCATATAATTTTCCAAACGTTTATTTCGTTAATAGAAAAAATTTAGAAAAAACTTGTAAAACATTATTATAGATTAAATAAATGTTTATTAAAGTAAATTAACTAAAAATGTCTTCTAAGTATCGGTATTTACTAAGTAAAGAGTTTTTACCTTTTTCATAATTGATTGAGATATGCTACCTGAAGATGATGACATTGACGAACAATACACTTTTGCATAGGCAACTTTTCCACACTACCCGTAATCGCTGGAATCGAAAAAGTTAAAAATCAAACCGCTCTAATACGAATCCCCTTATCTTAATCCATATTCCATTAGTTTCATTGAAGACAACAAAACGAAAAGTATGTTATAGGGATATATTTTTGTGGACCTTTTATATAAGTATGACTACTTGTAAAATTTACTATCTGTAAGTAATACGATATGTAAATATGTATAAAAGACGATCATTTCTCTCTCTAATACATGTATGGATATGTATGTACATACCAAATAACTGAGGCATAGCTTTTTATTATATAAAGGGATAAATATACCTTCATATATTTTGAGATATTTTTTAGTATATAAATATTCTATTTATTTTTTTAGCAAAGTGGGGATACTCTGAGGGTAAATTTAATGTTATCGAAGGAAAATGATATGATGAAAACACCCTTTGAAATATGTAAACACATGCTGAGTGTGAATTTAATTATTACACACTTTTTCTATGGTGAATCGTAGCTCACAAGTCCCAAAAAAATAGTTATTTTTCTCCGTTTACACAATAAAAAACTATATTTATTTCAACGTATTTTCTAGATGCCAGACAAAACTAAAACGTCCGATTTGAGGTAATGTCAAAAATTTTAAGGAATTTAACATCAAAACTGCACATCAAATAAAATAACGTCTTATGTGAAAAGAAGACCGTGGCTCATGCTCAGTGTGCTATAACGACCCAGAAGTTTTTCTATGAATTTTTTTTTATTACCCACAACACTTTTGACTGATATACTTGCCTGCCCTCAACCCCTTTAACAACAGCATATTGGTTCGTATTTAAGACAGAGATTGTGATTAAGGTGTGCGTAATTTGAGTGCTCTCAAGGAACGAATAACTAAAGTATGGGCAAAAGATAAGCAGCTATGGTTTGATACTAAAGTATGTATGTGATTTCGTGGCCGGGTTTCATATTTAATAAATACAAGTTTTATCATCTTTGAAAAAATAATCAATATATTAATAGTATGTTATCACACTTAAGCCTTAATAACAAGCAGTAACAAAAAATGATGGGATATATTCTCAGGAGCTAAGAGCAATTGTTATTGCTGAAGCTATTAAAGTACCGTTATTGTGCAATAATAGATGTTCTTTTGCTGGATAATGAATTAAGTACATTACGTCAACTTCAAGACAGCATTTAAAGGCTTTAAAAAGGATTTTATAGCAATCTATAATTTAAATTTGAAGCTTGCATGATAATATTATCAATTATAAAATATACGTGTATGTTACTCAAGGAGGGGGATGTGAAATTTTTTTCTCAGAATGCACCAGTTATATTAAATAATAAGCTACAGATTGTCAAATCATTTTGAGGAAAATACATTTTTTTAGTTTGCTCACGCTTTTATAATTTTAGACTTATTGTCATTAGAGCGGTTTAATCTTCAACTTGGTCCTAACTCCTCATCTTGATCAAATTATGAAATAAGGCAAAAACTCTTTACTTAGTCAACATAGATACTTAGAATATTTTTTTAGTCAATTTGTATAAAATATTTTTGATATACATTTTTCTAACCTAAAAAAGTAATTAAGCTAGGTGTTTTTCTCTATAATTATTTTTTTGAGCAAATTAGGATAATTTGATGATTCATGGATAGCGTGCATAATTTTCTTCTTTTTTTTTTTTTTACATTTTCAGAAAGGAAAGATCAAATTTGTCTAATGTTATTCTCTCTTTTTGCTCCAAAACGTAGTTTTAGAAAAAAAAAAAACTTTGGCATCTTTTTATAGGTTAAAATAATGTCTATCATCATTAATAAATGTAAAATAAGGATTAATGCTGCATTTTAATCTGTATTGACGAAGTAAATAACTTTTTTCTTCTTTCAAACTTTGAAATTAGTTTGAAAATTGAAAAATTAATATTAAATAAGATTGTAGACAAATAAAATTTGCATAGGTTATTTCCTTACTAAATTCCAAGCCATTATCGCAATTCCAAAAAATGTAAAAAAAAAACGTTTATTGTCCATGTAGTTAATTTTCTCAAATATGATTTATTTTTTCAGTATAACATACATATTATATTGTACAATTTAGCAACATTGGGGCGTATTCTTAGCCCAAAGATGTCATTATACACAAAAATGTGTAATTTATTTTTATATTTTTACGTATGTAACTATTTTTGAATTTTTGTTTACGAACGAAAAAAAAAAATATCAATAGGATTAAATATTTAAGAGATAAGTAGTGGTGTGTTGGTCCTTATTTAGGACTCAAGACTCCAGTCCCGTTCAGTTCAGTCTTGGTACGGTCAGGTTCAGTCCTGCATATCGGTTCTAAAAACTTATAAAGTTCGGTCTGGATGACGTCAATTACCTTTTTTTCATAATTTTTAATATGTTTTGTACTGTCAGTCCCAAGGACTGACGGTACGTTAATATTTACCCCCAGAAAGTGATCTCCCTCTTTCCCCCAAATATAGGTTAATTTCAATGCAAATTTTCTCGAAAAAATTCCTAACCAACAATACATATATTTGGAATATATCTTAATGAAAAAAATCAACTCTGATGTGATGTTTTAATCTACTTTCCAATACACAGATTTAATCATTCCATAATATACTCATTATTCTAGTAAAGAAGGTTTTAATTTGGATAAGAGCATATGCTGAAAGAACACTTTATTTAACCCTTAAGCGCCGATTGCAACAAATTGGCTATATGATTGGCTTCTGATGAACTGCAAGATGGTTGGATATATTCGTCATCCCTGTTTATTCCACTATCTTCTCCTTCAGATTCAGAATATGGTGTAGAATGCAGAATCTTCAGTATTTTCCATTCGGATAGATGTTTCTTCCCAGAGATGTTGATTGTCTATTTCTCCCATATATAAATTCTTCAAGACCCCGCCATGTACATTGTTTATACATATATGGTTCACGATGCCATACACATTTCAAAACAAATTCAGAAGTGTTGAGAGTTTAGCTCTTTGACTTAGTTGTATCAACTACTGATGCATTGACATTGTTTAATACTAGAATTGATGTCAAAATGACATTTCTGGCCCTTAAAGATGGTAACATGTTGTTTGGAGTATTTTATAACTCCACACGCTTGATATTTTTTAAAATTAGAGTAATCATTTAAAAAATAAAAGTATAACAAGTACAGATTAATTGGATGATTACTTGTTTAATAATGTAATATTGATCTAGCCGAAGATGTCATTTTTACCGTTTTCCGCGGCCGTTTTATTGTTAACACTGGAATATTTATAGATACTTATAGTTCCCTAAATTGAATAGATAGGTATATTAATCATTTAATTATCACTCCTTATAGCGATTATCTCAAATTATCAACATTTTTATTTTTTTTTTTAAATACAGTTTGAAGTTGTACAAGCAAATTATACAACGTACTCATTTTACATTCTCTAATTACAATGATATTATACAATATAAAAGTATGTTTTTTCCTTCGATGAACTTGGTTTGGGATGAAATTTTTTCACGATGTACTTGCTTTGGTGTGAAAAGAGGGAGGTGAACTTTCCGGGGCTGAAAAGGGCATGTGAACTTTCCTGTAACTATTTTAAGTGTATCAGGACTAAATTTACACATGGCATATTCATTGACACTAATGTATTCAATTAAGTTGAATATTGATATATACATAAATATATATATATACAATTGCTTTATGGGCGTCATTTATGGGTGCCCTCACCATAAAGGGCTGAGGATACTGAAACTTTGGATGGGTGTCTCTTTTGAATCATTTTAGTCAAAGACAGGAGTTACAATTTTCTGGGGTGTCATATAAGAAGGGCTTGTTCTATACTTAAAATACAAAAAAAATTGGAGCTCAAAGAAATTATATAGTGTAATAGTAATCAAAAAGTGACCAATGTCTCAAAAAACAAAAATCCGAAAAATAACTTTTTCAACATTTTTTCAAAATCAAAAAAGTTATGGGCAAAAAAAGAAATACGTCAAAATTAGAGTTTTTATTTTTATTTTCAGGTGTAAAAAAATGAACTTTCAATCGAATATTATGTTCGTAAATATAATAAATTTTTTAAAAACTTTGTCTCGAAATTCGTTTGCATAATAAATTTGTCAAATAAAAATTGATGTTTAACTCATTAGTGTAATATTTTCTCAATATTTTTCTGGGTTTTTTTTTTTTTTATCAAACGTCAAATTTTAAGAAGAAATGCCGCAAAACGATGCATTTTGGACATATAATTTTAAAGCTCAAAACAATTATTGGGTTTTTTTTGTCGATAAAATTATTATTCATAACTTTTTGGGTTGTGCAAATATGAAAAAAATTTTTGTAGGTTTGTGTTCCTCTTTACAATGCCAAAAAATGCTATTAACTACTTTTTTTTGGTAAATTAGTTCAAATCAGTTTTTTGCAATTTTCTTTCCAAATTTCAATTTGGCAATTTTATGACAAAAATGAAAGATGAACTTCCTATCTAGACAAATTTTTCCATGCATAAATGTTAGTAAATTATTTGAAGTTTATGATACAATTTTTATTAAATACATAATCATACATCTCATAAAATATAAAGACGCTTTATTATAATGCCTTTAAGTATAACCTAACGCTCTTCCAAGCCATGCGAGTAATCCTTTGCTATAATTATATATAAGCAATTGTATGTATGCATAGAAAGACCAAAGTCTCATATAGGTAATTAATATGGATTATTCGCTACGATTTTTTTGTTCTACCATTCATGGTATATATATATATATGTAGATATATTAGAGAAAATGTAATGAAAAATATTCCTATATCAATCTTCAATAAAGAAAATAATGGAAATACAGTGGGGTAAAAGAAAATAAGAAGAAAAGAATGTTTGGAAATAAATTTATCAGAATGATTTTCACATTTTTTTTATTCTATTTGAAATAAAATGAAAATTTATTTCAATTTTAATGTTTGACTTTATATATATATGTATGAATATAATATTGTATGTAGGGATATGCCGAGTAAAGAAAATCTACTATGCACAAGAAAGGCCCACTTTAGGGAATTGGGAATAGTGATACCAGGGTGGGGAATAATTTATTTGGATCATGTTATTCCATGGAGTTCAAATGAATATACAACATATATTCGTGTACATATTACTAAATATGTATGTACTTTCAAAGGAAATAAGATAACAAAATTACATATAAATATGTTGTGTACAAGATGCAACTTGTATAAGCAAATATACAAGTTGCAATTATTATGCATTATTTAATTTCAACATTGAGCATTCTAATTACCAACTTATAAATATAAATGATACCGCAGATGAAGTGACTATATTTTTTATTTTCTATATACCTTATATTATATTTTGGGTTTTTTAAAAACTTTTAGGGCAACTCAGGTACCCCCAAAAAGAAGCTAGATAATCCACTGCTCCTCAGAATCTCCAATTTTTTGAGAACTTTGTTTGTTTTTCATAAACTTTGGTGAACGAGCCTTTGTGTTGGTGTTAGATTATACTATGTTTGTCGTATATTCTTTGTGTTCAAAGAACTAGTTGAACTTTTACGTTCAGATCCAAAAATATGTGGTTAGGTCAATTCGAAAAAATAAATATATTTTAAAGAGAGTTTCGAGCTGCTTTTAAATTTAAAAATCCTTTAAAGTGTACTTTTTGCCTATATATATATATATATTGACGCTTAATTTAATAATTTCTATTCATACATATTTTAGAGCACAAGAAAAAAATCATATAAGATGCCAATTATGATCATTGAGCCTCTTTTGAAAAATAATAATTTATTGATCTTCATACATACTTGATAAAGCTTTTCAACTGACTATTTTAAATGGCATAAATAATTAATATAAGGGGGCATTCATAAGACACGTAGTTCATTTTTCACATAATTTTTTTACCTACCTTATATTGCCGCTTTTCTTTACCTCCTAAAACCACGGGATGTTTTTGTTTTTTTTCACAACTTTTATATGTGTTGACCTTTTTTACAAAAAAGAAAATGGGGGTTAATTTTCTATTTATGCCATCTTGGCATATTATCTGGTAAATGAGGTTTTAAGAAAACCTTCTTCCACTCCCAAACGAGGACAGGCTGGAGGCCCCTCCCCCGAAGTGGGCTATGTGAATGTCCCTTACTAGTGTATATATATATACATTTGTAATAGCTCAAATTATTTTTACATTCAAATCAAAATATCTACATAATAAATAAAAAAATTTATCTTCATATTTGAAACTTAAAGTATGAATTTGCCGAATCAAATAATTGATAGTGATGAATACTTTTCGTAATTATTATTATGTAGTTTTCATTTATGTTAATTAAATCTACATCTATAAATATAATTTCGGAACATTATTATATGAGTAAAGTCATTAGAATATCTTTTTAAACTAATTGACATATTAAATGCGAATGTATCTATGTGTGTGAGGGGGGGAGTGAAGGAATGGTTTTTGCTGAAATTTTATATGTAGGTTTTTAAGACTCAAGTGATAGTTCTGGTATCAACTTGACATGGGAGTCATAAAATATCATTGAACAAAAGTTTAACTTTAATATTTTTGTCTTCTCTAAACCTTATAATCTGTTTTTAAAAAAATTATGCAAATTTATATTACTATATGCAGTGAGAACAATTATTAATTTTTTTCTGTTAAATGAAGCAGAAGAGTTCAGAATAAATTTTAGTTTCAAATTGTCCTGGGAAACGCGGAACAAAACTACTCTAGTAACTTATGAAATACAGTATACGTAGTGGTTAAAATCCCGAGTACTATGGGCATGTTAAAAAAATAAACCTTTAATCAAAATGGTAACCCTGACAATTTCAAGAATGTATTAGTGGAGATAATGAATAATGCTCATGACGTTTCATTAGATCAGCGATAATCAGCTGCTGGGTCAAGGGAGGAAGGAGAGAAGGAAATAATCAAGGACATTTGCTAGAATTACTCCTACGTCAATCCCCAATTCTACTCTGAGTCCAACAAGGACTTACAATTATAACTCCGCAGCTAATCTTCAGGGGTACACTCCATCTTTTAGGAGTATACAAAAATATTCCATCAGCTTTTCAATATAATTTAATATATTTAGGAAAGGATTTTCACTTCTCAGGCAATTAAATAATAATGACCACTACTAAGGAATTGAAAATTCATTCTTCTTTAGATTACCGAATAAATGAAAAACAGGAAAGCTAAAAAATCCACAGGATTTTCAACACTGAGTATACGTAAAATAAGAAAACTGGGAAAAAAAGTAGTTGAGGACAGCCGGTTGTGAAATAAGAAGGGGAGGAGGCCTCAAGAATCAGGCCTTGATACCAGCTAATTGCATCATTTTTTCGTATCTTCTTCACTCCCCTACTGTACCGACATGCTGACATAATTACAGTCTGCAACCTCTAAAAAGAAGACAAAAAAGGAGGGGATGCGATTCGGTCCTGAACAAGATTAATAGTTCAGCTTGACAGAAACATAACTAATCTAGTTCTTAAAGGGGGAACCCAAATCCTTGAATTATTTTAAAATGTCTACCTTGCCGGACATAAGAGCCTCCAGCTCTGATGGTGATTCTTGTTTTACTAACCTTCACTAGATACAGAACTCCTTGGATTTTTGCAAATAAGAACTCAATTTTAAAAGTCTCGTGGTACTTAGGTGATGTTACAACAAGCGAGTCAGAGGACCATATTATAGGCTCCAAGAATCATATACTCAACCATTCCAATAAGTCTTTATGGATGGTAAAAGAGATGATGATGATGAAAGGATTACTCCAGTTCCCATTTACACCACTGACATAACTACTCCCCAAAACTTTTGATTTAGATCGGGGCTACTGGGTGGTAAATATATGGTCAGTTTGCATCTTTTAAGAATTGCATTTTACATGTATTTTACAAATACATGCCCTAATTGTCTTGTCACTGACTTCAAGTTCCTTTCCAATTGAGACAAAGAACCTTGTATGGGACTGGTCAATGATGGTGAGCACCCTTTTCGATGAACTCTACGACTTCAAATTAGTCCTCCATGAGTTCTTCAAATATTCCAGTGTCTTCCTGGTTTATTCAATGTAACACATTTTGAGCCCAGCGGGGTGACAGATGTCACGGTTGCTGATTTGTGCTTGATTATCAATAAAAGCATAAATACTGCGCATCTTCGTTCCTCCTTTGTGAACTTAATCTCTGGAAAATTTGATTATAGTTCTTCTATTGTGACGAAATTGGGCTGACTGATTTGATTATATTTGTATATTACGTGGGATTAAGATAATTATAGAAAGGCGTCATTTGATTACAGGGGTCCCAAAAAGGGTGCACATTTCATTTTCGAACGCTGTATATATGTATTTGTAAACCCTTCACCAACTTTTTAATTTATTTACAGAGGTAATCATGTCTGTCCAACTTTTTGTTCTTATCACTTTTCCCATTTTAAATACTTAGAAGAAAGAAATAACATACAAATAGATATATTAATGTTGTTGCAATAAGTAGATATTGCAATTATAATATATTTACATGGAAAGGGGGGGGGGAGAAAGTTAAATTTATACAACATACATATTATATGGCTATATATGAAACTTAATTATGGGTATGATATTAAGATGATTCTTACTCCCTTTATTTTAACGTATTATTAAACCCTAAAAATATCATACTTACAATATTATATGTAATTTGCACGATTTCGAAATGAAAGGGATCTATACCAGGGGCTTCATTGAAATCTGAACACTTACTAATTTAATAATTAATTAAAGTTGTGTGATTGAAATTAATAAATATTTCGATATATTAAAGTATAAATAATTCATTAAAAAATAAAGCAAACCTGAGCTGTTTAGTTTACTTAGAAGAAATGAATTTGAACGTGATGGATGCATTTCTATTCACGCACTCCAAGCAATTGGGTGTCTCCAAGACCACCATCTACGTCGTCAGCAAGTCCGAAACGTTTGGAGCGGCTCTATCGAAAAGGCCAAACTGGACACGGAAAAAGTATAGAAATCAGCCCAGGCCAATCCTCTCAAGTCCATTAAGGCCCATGCAAGAGGACTTGGCTTTCATGCCAGACTGTCCAGAGAGCTATCAAAAAAGTGGTTCGAAAGAGACATTTGAGAATGGAGAGGCCACTTTTAACACCAGCAATGAAAGAAACCGATCTCTTCCTTTGCAAAACTCTTTTGATTTCTTTTAAACTCTTTTTTTTTTTTTTTTTTTTTTAACTTTTGGATCCCCTACAGCCCTGATGCCCAACCCCATGCCTACATAATTTGGGTGCATATCGTGGGGAAGGCCTGCAGTGTCCGTCATCCAAACACAGACTCCCTCAACTCACAGTCAGCTATTACGGGGATACCTCCACTGAGGACTACATACGCAGTCTATATTAAACTGACATCCGCCTGGAAGACATCGTTGCCGCTAAGGGCGGCTACATTAATGATTAAGAGAGCTCAGACACATGTATTAAAAGTATTCATTTTGTTTCAATTCAGTTGTTAATTAATAAAGTATATCTTGTTGAAGTTTAAAATTCAAAATGTTCAGATTTTAATTGACCACTCGGTACAGATATGCGTTTGTTTATGTTTATTTATGAATATATAATGAATACAGAGTGCCATCGCTACTTATTAAATTGTTTGATATTTGGCAAAAAGTAGTAAAATATTTGGATAGTATGTATAAAATTCTTTATTATTTTAAAACGAGTAAAAGTTAGTGAGCAAAAAAAAAAAAAATCAAATTTCTTATTAAAATGCATTTGGGACAAAAAGACATTGGCAAGATATTTGGAGTGAATGTCAACTCTGTTGGGTGATTACAAAAATGGTCTGTTTTACTGGAGTAAAGATAAATCAGTACCACTTTTTATGCAAATTTCCTATGTTTTTAAAGAAAAGTTTTATTTTATATTTAAAACTATATTTTTTTTGGAAAAGGTACAGCCTTCGTATCACCATTTTTTTATTAATTGCACCCAAATTCAGTTTTTTTTTACTATGACTTTTGATTAAAAAAATCAATTATTTTTCTTTTGTTATGGTCGTTTAAGAAAAAAAAGTGTACTGGGTTCGTAAGCAAAACGTTGACTGGTAATTAACTTTTATTTCCTCATTATTATGGGGAGGTTTTACAATTACTTTTTTTTAAATTCCGTTGTTGGTTTTTTTATTATTTTTGAATTAGAAAACAATAATAAACATTTCACTAGTTCTTCATCATGAGTGACCCAGAAGCAAAAAAGTAGCAGATTTATGATCCCGTAGACGCAAAAATTAGTATGAAAATCATTATAAGCAGGAGCCTCGTTTTCAAGATTGCCAAAACGAAAAAGATCTCTCAAGTTAAGCAGGAAGTGGAGGACAAAATTTGATGAACGATTCTGGAGTTCCTGGCCAGTTTGGAAAAGAGGATTAAGGAACATACTACAAAATTCATGAATTGTCTCTTCAAGGAGTTCACTATGGCTGAGGGAACCATCAGGATGGCTGTGAAGGACAACTTGGGGCATTCCTCATACACGAGGATCCCCAGCAACCTTCTGACAGGACCTATGAAGGCCAGAATGCTTGATAGGTGCAAGAAAGTCTTCACATGGATCAAGAACAACGGGTCCACTTTGAAAATTTTATCAGGCAAGAAGATTTTCACAGTTGAAAAAGTGTTAAACCGGTGCAATGAACGCTGGTATGCAAAAGAAAATGCTCAGGCTATGTACCGAACCAAAGATACATCCCAAATACTGATCTTTGTGGTTTTTTTGCAAGAAGATGATCCATTTCTTCTTCAAGCTCATGGAGAAAATAGACCAGTACACCTACTACAAGTTGAATCGGTACATGTCCATGGTTGAAGGCATACTACCCGGAGAGAAATTATGTATTGACGCAAGATAGCGCACCGTCACACACATTACCCAAATGTTATGTCAACCAATATGGAAGAATTTTGATCCAACGATATGTGTTATTCATCCTTGCCAGATGGGAATCCACTTGACTTCAGGGACCTTGGAGACGAACAAAAATACTAACTCAAGGATGGACTCGATGAAGACCTCCATCGTGACTGAATGGGAAAACATGTACAAAGAGTTTGTGATCAACAAATGCAAGGATTTCGCTCGCCGTGTGGAGAATGTGATGACAGCCGATGGCGGCTATATTAATTGGCCGAGTCCCCAAAGGCTTTGTTAACATGTTTTTTGTTATACAAAAATCATAATTGTTGAAAAAAAAAAAATTGTTTGTATTTATCGACAGCTATTTCGTGAGTCCACGTTTAGCCTACGTGGGGCCCTCAAAGCCTCCCTATAACCGGCCTTTATAGCCAAAAATGTTGGATTAGGAACTCAGAGAGTTAAAGGAAAGGTTGTCATCACTACCAGGGATTTGATGAAATATCCTAGAGATGCCACCATTGACCATTGAAGGTTGTGATCAAAGCTAGTTGGGGCATAAATTAAAATATATATATTGTTACAATTATATGACTATTAATTAAAAGTTCCGTAATAGAATCGATATTTCTTCGTACACACCCTGTATATTATGTAGAATGTGAATGGGTAGCAGAAGCTTAACCATTAACTGTATATATAAAATGTATTAACACTTCAACAGCAACAACAAAGTAACAACAATAACAACACATTAGATTATCTACTTTAATATATACAAATAGACAACCAAACATATTTGTGAGCACTGGGAAGAATGAAGGGAGATTAACAAACCATTATCAGATTAGATACAGCAACAGCAATAGATTATTACGACTAAATGAATTATTGTACAAGTATGTATGTATTGGAAGTATGTACTTATCCTACAGAGACCAGGCATCTCCTAATTAATTACGAATAAAAACTTTACATACACATTATGAATTTTCTAATACAAGTTTGATTTTATCCAGTGGTACACATTTTATTATTTTCAATTTTTAAGAGTAAAATTGAAACAAAGATTATTGTCAGATTATTTATTTAACACAATCATCTGAAAATAGTGCTCGGCACAACTTTTATTCAATATGTGAGCCCTCAGCACTAAAATTATCTCAGTACGAGTCCCTTGCAGACATTGACTATGTAGTGAGACGTGAGCTTGGTCCACTTCTTCTTGATTGAAGCCTCTGGAGACTGGACACTCCTGTGAGGAGTAGGACACAACCTCTCTCCTCCAGATGCACCTAGATAGAGTAGTCCGAGGAGTTCGTATCTGGAGAGGAGGGTGGCCACATGTTGAGGTTCCAAAGATCCGCATAGATGTATCATATGAAGGTCTGTGTCTTAATAGCGCAATGACACGGAGCTCAGTCTTCAGTAAAATACCAAAGTTGTCCCCAAAGTTTTATCTCTTCCAAGGTATCACTTTCTCATCTCAAAGTTCGATTTAATTTTAAGGATTGAGCCACTCCTTCCTCTCCATCAAAATGAGAGGTCAGACTTTGCCCAAGACCATGGTTCCGGTGGGATTTTTTGTTCTGAAAACATGTTTCACTGAAATTAAGACATTGTTTGGATGTTTGGTTGTGATGTAGCAACTGTTCTAATTAGTCACAGTGGCATCAATAGCGAAAAAAAATTCATTAGATAAGAGAAAAACTTTGCTTCAATATTTGTTGGGCTTGAGAAAATTTAGAATATTTGTTCCCTTTCTAACTATCTCGGCTGTCACTCTTCAAAGATATGATGTCTCATTGCCCTCCTCTGAGATTTTGCAAGCATTATCATTCCGGATGGATAATAATAAAGTGTGTGCCATTAAATAAGATAAACCCCGCATTAATAACAATACCTAAAATTACAAATTATAAACATTTTATACTAAACGATTTGAATAGTATATTATGTTTTCAAAAGTGCCAATCATTATTCTCTTATTTTTGCATAGGGAACATTTAATCATAAATTAACTATGAGTGTGTATTAGGGTGATTGTTCCTATGTTGCAGGCCATTTTCATTGTCTGGAGGATTGATATACTGACACTATATCCGGAACTTCCTCAAAATTGGCACATTCTTATTTTCAATCAGTGTAATTACGGTAAAAAAAATCATTTGGTCTCATTTTCAATTACAAAATATTATTAGTATCAGTTTAATTTAAATCAATTTGTACAGAATGAAAATGCGGAGTGCTAAGCCACATGAATTTTTATTAGAGTGGTTGGAGAGCATATGTTAGTTGTGTGAACATTATAATAAAACCTGTTAAAAAAATAACCAACAGATTTTCATTTTGTTTTCTCGGCTTGCGAACGTTTAGATAAACAACAATTTATATATCTAACTTTAAAAACGTTGGAGAAGCATTGTGCCTAAACTATATGACATACTTTTTAAAGGTAGTGGGTAAAGCAATTTTAAAGGTCACAAACATATTTTCGCTATATATGTTTATAAATTAAAGAAAATTATCGTTAATTTTAAAAAAAGATAAATTTTTAGAAGCAGAGCACTAGCAATTGACCCGAATAATTACAAAATATCCCTAGTAACGAAGGAGGAATGTTTAAAATGTTCGAAATACAAGTTGTAACTTACCTTGCACCTGATGCATTGCCACAGACCTCAGGAGATCCGTCTCTGAAATACCAATTATTTTCGTTTAAAATCCATCTGCAAAAAATAATTATATACATAAATAAAAGGTTTAAAAAAAAAACCATGTAAATATTGTTTTAAGTAAAATATCAACAATAAAAGAAAAGGATTAATAGTTTAATCCTTCTTTGACAAAAAACAAAAAAAAACCATATGGAATATATATAATTTAATTTGACGTAAAGATATTGAATATATATTTATATAAAGACTGAGTGATTGAGTCTAGCAGTGTCTTATACAGTAATATGTAAATGTAGGAAAGGCCTATTTTTGTGGCATGATAAGTAAGCAAAGAATATACACTGATGATGTATGAGGTTGAGACTCTAAAAGTGACAGGAAGTAATGTATATTGTAAAAGAGGGAAAATTGTATATTTGCTACTAGTAGTACGTACGTTAGGGTGGTTTGTTTTTTGACTTTTTTCGAATTTCGATTAAAGATAGTTCAGAATAATGGAAGTTATTGTTCTTTTTTCTAAAGCTACCCTATGGAACAAAGAGAGATATAAGATAACTTTGATCTTTCTGTCTGAAAATGTAAAAAAAAAAAAAAAAAGGATGCGCGCTATACGCACATCATCAAATTTCCCTTACTTTTTTCTCTCTATTTGTTCCATTGGACAATTTAATAAAAAACTTTTTTACTACTTTTTGTAGTTTACAAGAATGTTTATCAAAATTATTAATTCAAAATAACTAAAAATGTCTTACATATATACTAAATTGATATTTTTTGTCTTTTTTTTTCATAATTTAATGCACATGTCCGACCTAAAAATGACCTCTTAAGTTAATGAAATTATCCATAGGTAATCTCATACCATATGACCATTTTTCCGCACTAACCGTAATTGAAATTCGAAAAAAGTAGAAAATCAAACCGCTCTAATGTACGTCTTTGATGTGTTTAGTGATTCCTTTCCATTTTCTTATTCTCCTTCGCCTCATTATCATTCATCTTCATTAATTCTCACTTCAACACACAGCTATGATGATACATGTATGTACATATGCGGTAAATGTTTGTACATGGACATAACATATAAGATCCCCAGCCAACATGGGCAGCAGCTTTATACTAAAGTATTCAATCCTTCTTGTTTTAGACGTTTGTTTGGTCTAGCCCAGTCTTAGGGCCAGTCCTATGGCTATTGGATTCATTTTTTTTTTGTAAAATGAGGATGGTTTATAAAGCCAAATAAGATTGATGATCTAACAAAAATATTCATATTTTCAGTATAACTAGAGTAGATTTGCCTGTTTTTGCCCGTGACATTAAGAAATTCAAATTAATTAAGAACTCTTCTCCTTATTATAAAACCAAAAAAAAGGCAGTAAAATTTTGATAATTAATTTTAACACGTATGTTGGTATGCACCTCTTTCAAAACTTTTTGATAAAGGTAGAGAGAAGGCATAAGAAAATTAATTCTGAACTCTTCTACTTGTTTTAAAGAAGACGATAAGGTAAGAGAAGAAAAAATATTCAAGTTGAACAGTTTTTCACTCATATTTCATATTATTTTCTAAAATCCTTTGTCATATTCTCTTTTTTTTATCTCTCTAAATTTAATAATCTTCTTTAAAAAAAGTGTGCAAAGATACATATCACATACAGCCGGAATAATTTTTTTAATTTATGGTCTTTTTTTTTTTTTTTCATTTCACACCGATATCAATGTTAATTGATTAATGGAAAAAAATGCAACATATACTAATATATCAATAATGAACACACACCATAAATTTATTAATGTCAGTTCAACTAAATAAAAAGCACATAAGGAATAGTAATAAAATATTTGTAAATATAATACAAAGATTCGAGGTTTCGTCGAATTTGAAAAATTGTTCTCATGAATTAATTTGTAAAATGATTTATCTATAAAGAAACAACTTATAAAAACAAACGCTGCATGAGTCTCAATACTTTCTCATGCAATGGACTTGTTCAAAATCAAATTTTATTGCGACCTGGGCCACTTTTCTTGAGGCATGACATCCCAGGGATGCCCTCTTCGCCACCATTGTCTGAAACTTTGCCAATGCTTTGGCCACATATTTTGGATCTTAAAAGTCACATTTTGGTTGTCCGGCAAGAAGCCATACAGTAATTTGTGCACCGTTGGTGCTCCCCCAATATTTTTGAGAATACCCTCCGCCAGGACTCCCACTACTTTCTCTAGTCTTTTACTCCCTGAAGTCGTACTCCAATGTCTGCATTTCATTATAGTGACTGCAGAGACTCACCTCATCATGAAATGTTATCGGAGTGAAGTAGATGCTGATGTCATTGTGTACTTTGTATACCTTTATTTTGCTATTAGTATAGTGTTTACATATTCTCTCGCCTTTTAATTTTCCATTGCAGCCTTCATAAAAAAAATTGAGTTCATCCGGATTTAGATCTTGCAAGCACAGTTCTCTTTTGATGGAACACTTTGGAACATTCATAACCACGTTTCTGGGTTTAGGTATGATGGTTGGGTTGAAGGAGAGCTAAGGGAATGCTTCAGCATCGCTATTCCATGGTGAGAAGTTTAATTGCAGTTTCAAACATCATTTATATTTTTAATGCCCAATTCCTTCGTATTGCCCTGGATATGTGGATTTTTACCTCCGTATTTTCTTCAAGTAGTACTCTCGTTCCAATTATCTTCCATTATATCTTCTAGGTCTTCATTTCTGGTAGAAGGTTTTTCTATGGAGTTATATTTAAAGTGTACACAAAGACTACATTCAGGGAAAATTGACCTGAAATGCTTTCTTGTACCAGGAGATTAGAAGAAGCTTCCAAGGAAGCATCACATCTACATACCCAACCCACCTCCCCTATTTGTGATCTCATATGTCCTATGTATTTTGGTACATTTACGTAGTCAATGGACACCTTATTTCATTTCTTAGTACACTCCTTGTTATAAAGTAGATATCTCATAATTTGGGTTATGCTTGGAACTATCGTTGTATTTCAATATTTGATTCTGTCAAGTGTTTCAAGCTTATGTTTTCTAATTGATAAAATCATTAATTTTATTTTTATCTATTTTATTAGCATTTTTTTAAATGTCATTTTCCATAGTGGTGATATTTCCTTGTAGTATTGCATCTTTTACCATATAAATTCCTCGAATAGTTTCTCTGATGCTTCCATATTCGTCATGACTTGAGTCTTTTGACGTTAATTTTCAAAAGGATCTTTCTTCAGATTATTGAAGGACTCTACTGAGGCATCTCCAATCCGACTCCATTGACTGTCCCCTCATCAAGATAGTCACATCATCTTCAAATAAAAGATATGTAACCTGTTTTACTCCTATTTTTGTTCCAACTAGATGTTATCTATAATCTTATGTAGGGGCCTGATCACTATGGAAAAGAGAGATGGGCTGATAGGATCCCTTTAGTGTGTGCTTCTCTCACTATATAAATTTTGGTTCACCATCAATATATATTACTTATCTCACTCCTGTTAGCATGCTCTTGATTGCCCCTTTAAATAAAGGAGGACCCCCCAAAAAAAAAAAAAAATCAATACCCTCCATAATGCTACATATGCGAAGAAATCGAATATTTTTTGGAAATCCAATAAAGTAATGGCCAGTGTCTTTCCTGACGTATTTGTTTGCCACATTGCTGCTGGGAGGGGCATGACGGCATCCTCCGTTCTCCTGCCTAATCTGAACCCAAATTTTGTATCAGGCAGAATTTTATCCAAGACTGGCTCCAGTCTTTCTGTTAGAATCCCAGAGTATGTACATTTTATATACTTCTTCCATGATTGTTAAGGGTCTCCATTTTTTAATATTCTTTTTTATATTCGGAAAAAAAAGAAATCCTTCATCCCTTTTTAGCTTCTTGTAGCCCTTTTTCGAAGAAGTTTTCGTTGAATAGTTCTGCTAAAATTCCCATAAACAATGGTAGAGCATTGAAGAATTCTCCAGTGAACCCTAACAATCTAGGGCATTTTTCTTTCTTTAACTTTGTACTAAAGTACTCCCCTACTTCTTTTGTTGTGAATATTTTTGAAAACGGTTTTCTATCTTTTAGGTGAATATGTTCTTTCTTTATTTTCTGATAAAAATCCTGTCTTTTCGATGTAATTCCTGAAAATATACCTCAATATACTTAGCAATATTTTTCGGTGCAAAATTTCTCCTTCCTATCCACCTCTAATGATCTCATTTTCGTTCTTTCTCTTTTTTCTTACAACCATCTAAGTGAGTTATAATTTTTTGAATTTACACCATGTAAATGACATCGAGTTTTTATTTGAGCTCATTTTATTTTTATATCCATCAATTTTTCGAGCTCCTGATTACATTTCCGATTATTCTTTTTTATCAGCTAGTTCCTTCCTAACTCCCTTCTCCCTTTGTCTTCTTTTCTTAGCATCACGTCTTCAGACTACAGTTAGTATTTTCTTGGTACTCTAGTAAAATATATCCAATGTTTCTCTTACTTGATAACCACCATCTATATCCTTTTGGACCCAATCTATGCCTTCCCTTAATGCTTCCATCAAATCTGTGTGCTTGAGTAGTTCATTATTTAGTTTACATCTTGTTTTACTATATGATTTGTTAAGCATATGGTTCCCAACAAAAAGAAGAGATCTGACAACCCATTTGATGAAATTCTTTCTAAAGATACATATGGCGGTAGTACTTTATCTGAAACATACTTGTGGTCTAGTCGACTCTTGTTAACTTATTATTTTTATTTTCGGATAAATATCAGCTTGTATTTATTTGTAACATCTGCCAGATCATTCAAACCTTTATTTTCCTCCCATGATAAAAATTTTTTGAATGGAAAGGACCTATTTATAAATTTCTGAAACATTAAAATCTCCGACCATTACCACTTTCTCTTTCTTGGGATTCGGTCCTAACTCCTTTAAATACCCCACGAGCATTTTGGTGTCTCTTGAGGGAATATACATTACCATAATTTAAAACTTTTCTTCTATATCTTCTATTTCCAAGATATTTCCATCTTGGTCCGTAAATATATCCATTGTGTCCACATTCTTTAGGGTTATGATTGCTAATCCTCTAGTTGACTATTCCTTGGCTGTTGTCTTTAAAATATCTAATTTGTATATCTGATTATTTCTTAAGACAAACGCCCAATCCTTGCTCATCTTAATTCGAGTATTGCATATACATAAAATACCTGGTAAATCGAAAACTTCCCAATATTTAAGCAAACTATATTTCTTCTTTTTATCCATGAGACCATTGATGTTCATTTGAATGATACGAAGCTTCTTCATATTGTTTAAATTTTAATTCATTGGAATCTTGATGCATCTTCAGAGGCATCTTTTTCTTTGGAACTCTTTTCCATTGACTCTTCACCCAGGCTGGATGTTCTTTTTGGTATGGTTTCATGGTGTGGTTTTGCACTTGGGGTAGGGTTTTGGACCTCCTCTTTTCAATTTCTAAATACCCTTGCTTTTTGGCTTATATGAAATAGTCGTTTGAATGTCAAGAAATGTTTTTTTAGAAATATACTATTTAAAAGCCACCATGGGCTTGAAGACCCACATAATTGTGACGAACCCCGTTTCTGGAGCCTTAAAAAACTACTTTGAAAAATATCAGCAAAAACCATTAGTTTGTTTGATCGTCATAACCAGACAAACATTCCCACAAATACTCAGATATTCGCATTTAATATATATGTAGATACGATATAATACGAACATATTATGTTTGTACTAAGTGATATCCTTTATTTTATTATATAACAGAATAACAATAAAAAGGGAAAACACACTGAATGACGTCACGAGGGATAGATTTACTTTCTTTAAAGACTGACAAGTGGGACTGGACAGAGCCCCGGTTCTTAGCTCTAATTAAGGACCGAGACATCACTAGTAGTAAAGGTTTTCATGTGATTTGCAGAAAATTTGTATTTGATCCCTTGCCAGTTTTATTCGTTTGTCACTGAAAAATATTTTCTATGGGGTTGAGCTGCGGAGATAAATTAAGCTACTTCATGAGTTGAATCTGCTTGAGCCACTCTTTCTTGCAATGCCGTATTTTTATCGTACAGGAAGACCAATTGCACAGGACATTTTCAGTAGGTTGTTGCTAAAAAAATTCTGGGAGGATCAAAAGGCAGCCATTCTCCCTTCGATGTTTCCCCCTCATGGTTGACCGTGGGAATGGGGTTCTTGGGGCATTACTTAGCCGTTTTTCTTCCTCCAAACATGTTTTTTTGTGCATATAATATTATTATGTAACTGTTAAAATTTGCATACCATTAAAATTATAGAGCTTTATGTTAATTGTCAGTGGGCAAACTTACAGAATCGGCAAGGGATCAGATACTTCTTATGTATATTGTATATGTTCTATGTATGTATTAGTGTTGCCCTCGGTCTAAGGCCGATTTTGTTTTTCGAATTTAGTGTAAAGTTATTTTTTTTAAAGACTAATTTCCAACTAAGTTTGAAGACAATGTAAGGGAGAAAATGTATAAAAGATTAGCCACACATACCCAAATGAATGAGGATAGAAAATTAAGTCGGGAAAAAAGAAAAGAAAAAAATGATTCGAAAGCTGAAGGAAGATACTTGTGGAGGTGTATCTATATACTGCAAAGCAGTTTGTACATGAAAAGCACTGTAGTTCCATATGAAAATGTGTTCGTGGAAGGTGCATCAAAGCAAGAGAAAATGTATAGACAACTCATGTTAAACCGAATAAAATAGAATAAAGAGACATATAAGAATAAAAATTGTGTTCTCGTCTGGGAGGGTGAAATCAAGGAGAGACAACTTCCCGGGATCAAGTTCAAGGCTTGACCATCTCAAATCTTCGTAAAGAAATATTTCAAAAGTCTGGAGTTCAACACTTTTGGGATCAAGCGTAGAGTGAAACCGTGGTGGTAGAGACATTTGACAACATTTAAATCCATGCTTTTCCATCCATATTTTTTTTAATTAGAAATTAACAAGTATAACTAAATTAATACATGTAAATACAATGGTGGTCTGAAGAGTTTCAGACCTAACAACGATGCCATGCATTTTTCTGAGATTTTTTAAAACACATTTCTACGTAGTCTCCTTCTAACTCTTCACACTTCTACCAGCGATGCTGTCATCTATGTAATCTATCGAAATAGTAAACAACGTTTTTCTTAGCAAAAACATTCCTCACGAGACATTTTTTGTTATTTGCTCATTAACTCCAAGTTGGATTGATTTAGACGCGTCAAATTTTCACAGAACAAGACTTTCCATATCTACTATTGTTTGAATGTATTTAAATGTTACACTTTCAGAAACAAATATTTAATGACAGCTCGATACTCAATTATGTCCTTTTTCACAAAACCACTCACATCAACTCACTCAAACGACTGTTACATAACAAGTGCGCGTCCAAAATGGATGAAACTTTGGTGAGTAACTTCCAATAGCTGCAAGATAGATGTGACTAGCCTTTATTTACGAGTTCTTCCATCTCCACTTTGAAATTGGAAACTTTTGATACTGCCCCCGTGTATATATTATCCTGTATATAAACTAATTTAGACCGTCTTTAACGATAATTTAATAGTTTTCAAAAAGTGAAACAATTTTTTGGTTCCTAAATAAGGACAGATTTTCTACCCACTCCTGATTTATGAGTTGTACAAAAATGATTTATGCAAATCATTGATCTTCATATGACGTTATTGTAGGTCGATTTTATAAATTTTGAAACAGAACTGAGGTCATGAACAATTCATTAGTGAAATCAGTCTGGAACGTTTTTAAAATGAGACCAATCCATGGATCTATTTTTTCTTTGATACCGGACCAGACCAAACTTCTTGAAAATAACGATCTCAAACCGGTCTAGGATTGTCAAACTGGAACCTAACACTAGTATATATGTATATAGGGTACAATATGAATTATAAACTATATAACATATATATGTATATAGATTGTACATATTAGAAAATAAAAAATACCAACTGCCTTGCGTGTAACGTACTTTGTTTTTTACATACTATCTTTTAACAAAATCAGCCTTCAGTCATGAAGGTTGTTAAATACATATGTACATAGTATATACTGGGAGAGATTGGGGGAGGGGCAGTCCCCTTTTTTTTCAAACATTAAAAAAGTAACAGTCTCATAATATATTTATTAAATGCGAATGTCTGTGTGTTTCCGGGACTCACGGACAAACTTAAGTATGGATTTTACTTTAATTTTTCATGTAGCTTCTGAAGACTACAGAGATGATTTTGGTCTTTAAGACCATTTTGGCCTCGAAATAGCATTTTATGATATGACGTAAAATTCCCTTAAGTATCATTGAGAGATTCATTGTTACATCCGCCGAATACCCCTTATGTTTCAGTTATGTCCTCGGAGTGAAGGTTTAACTATACGACAATATGGAGGCTATAGACGATCAATCAAAAGAAAGGCTAGAGTCTCCTGTCGACCAGATAGATATAGAAGATATATCGCTATCCTAAGGAATATCTAAAGGTTATTATTAAATCAAATGTTGTAAAATAAAGTTTATGTTAACTCAATTTTTTGCCTATATTATTTTGGAATAGATGGCCCAGTTCTGAATACTTTTATTTGAAAGATGCTAGTCATATTTTTTGACTAAAAAATCACTAGTTTTAAAATCCCAGTACGGCATGTTCACGGGCTTTATCGTCCAGAGCTGCCAAGCTCCATACGGACAGCCTGCAACATCAAAAAGTCCATAATAGCCCCATATAGCAAAGAATAACTAAAATTTATGCAGCAACAATATGGGCCACTTCTGGCCTGCCTCCATGTGGCCCTCTTCCGTCCCTGAACTCAACTCCCTAGACTTTGTATTTTAGGGCGTCTTGCAGAAGAATATCTAACGCACCTCTCATTTATCCAGTACGCCATGGACACAGCCTTAATCGTCAAGATTTTCAATCTGTTCCCCAGCGTATCAAGGGTGTTAATTGCTTATAAAGGAGGACATATTGAAAAAAATATATAGTAGGTATACATATCACAAATTGGTTTGGAGCTTTGTTTTCTGGATTCCATAAAAAGATAGCGGATACCACTGAAAGTTATGGATCCCTACTCTGTACATATGTCACGTCGTTACCTTTATTGTATCACGCAGCCTTTCCACCAAAGAAAAAGAAAGCCCCAGATCATTTGGTATTTAGCCAAATGATATTTGTCTCTTAAGTCCTCCATCATTGTCATATTGTTTATTCACAATTTTTAAAATGAATTAAATATATTCATGATAATAAAATCCTACATAGTACTCTGTAATAATATTGTAAGAAAAGCGTATCTCTACATTATTTTATTCCATATTGTATTTGTATCTAATATTACTTTGTAATATTTTATTAAAAGCGTAGATATACAGTTGCATTTTAATATATTTTTTATAAAATGATCAATATATATACGAAAAGGGATCAAGAAGAAATTGTATTCCTATCCTTTTCGACACGGAGTATAGGTAAAAAAACATCTAAATACTTCGGGGTTTTTTTTTAAAATAATGAAATATGAAATAGCCATGACGTATCAAGTGAGATGAGTAAATTGACAGGTGACATCAGGTAGTTTTTGTAAGCGAGGTAACGCCTTGATGTATATATTTATTTCGCCCTGGAATAACGTAATAAAATTTGGAACATATTTATTTAATCTCTTTCTTTCGGAAAATGTTTTAAGAAAAAAGTCTTACGCAATACATAGCCATTTAAGCCAAAAATCTAATGCGACTAAAATATTTCCGGTTTATAATACATATCTACGATAAGTCAATTTCTTACTTACATATTTTATACTACCTAACACTTTCTCGCTAACTATACATTCAAGCCTTTCCCTTTTTTTTAAGCTTTTATACATAAAAATAAAAGTAATATCATATATTTATTTTTTTCAACTTCTAATTTTCTCTTTTATAATTTGACTTTAATTAAATTATTTATAAATATATACATATATATATTGTGATTTATTACCGAAAAAAAATATAAAAATTAATTTGCATTAAATAATAATAAAAACATATATACGTATTTCTAAGGAGAGTTGTAACTATTTGTTATGTATGTAAAAATGTAAGCATTAAATGTATGTTAACACATTAGGCCGGTTTGTTTTTCAACTTTTGTTGAGTTTTGATTACGGCTAGTTCCGAAAATTTGGGATTTGGTAAGAAAATAACATATTCAAAATTTCATTTTCCTACGATTTCATTTTTAAGTAATACATCTAATTCAAAGCTTAAAAGGAGCTAAAAGTTATATACTTCCTCAATTAAGATTCAAATACAACATTAATCATTATTTTGCAATAAATAATTATGATAAACATTTTACTAACCTATAAAACAAATCCACAAAGTTTTTTTCTAAAGCTACTCTATGGAACAAAAAGAGAGAATAAAATTAGAAAAATTTGATTTTTCTTTTTCTGAAAATGTAAAAAATGATGCGTGCCTTTCGTGGTTCCTAACTTTATGGTCTTTTTTTTTTTGGTCAATAAGACAATTTCAGAAAAAAAAAACCGTTCAAAATACTTTTTATAGGTCAGAAAATTATTCATCAAATTGTTTTTTTGAGAAATAACTCAAAAATTACTCTTAGTATCTTTATTCACAAAGAAAGAGTTTTTGCCTTTTTCATAATTTGATCGAGATGTGCGACCTATAGATGACCTTGTAAGACAATGCAATTTTGCATAAGTAATTTTTATAACATTAGACAACTTTACCGCACTTCCAGTAATCGAACATCTTACCAAGTTGAAAATCAAACCGCTCTGATGTGTAGGTCTAATTTTTTTTTTTTTTTTCATAAAATTTGGAGTCCGTGAGGATGTTTGCCTAAAATATTACTCTGATATATGATATATGCATCTGGCAGGAATTACCAGCAGTTACGATGTAAATATATTTCCATAATGCTGAAATTATATTGTGCCTAAAAAAAGCAAGCTGAAATGATCTGTGCCCAAAAGAGGCCTCCTGAAAAGATGGAGGCCAAAAGACGCATCCCCAAATGACCGTAAAATACATCTTTTTACATTACATAAACATGTTTCTTGATATTTTTATTACACCCGCTTCTCTACGCAAGCCTCTGCTTACCACCACAAAAATATACTACATTTTAAGACTCACATATTTTTATCTTCCAGAACTGAAAGGAAGATAATATAAAGATAATTTAGATTCTTACCTTAAATTTGGTGCAGTAAAAACAAAAAATTTTTTTAATATAATGGGTTAAGTTGAATAATATAAATATCGGGGGTCGCCCCAAATGACGGTTTTTTGGGAACAATAAAAATCTGTGTTATATGAAATCCACGTTGTATAAGAACTTTAAAAGTATAAAACCCATAAAATCGGAGCATTCATTGTTCAAAGTCCACTTTTTACTATTTTTCCTTCTTTTTTTAGGACAAGAAAACATTTGATTCATTTGGTAATTGATTTTTAATTCGATCATTTCAATACTGTCAAGTTTAAATAATCCAAACTTAACCAATATTTATTCACCAACCTTTTTCATTGGAATTAAAAGTTTTATGTCTAGTTATCAAATCAAATACTTACAGAACACTCTCCCATTTCAAAAGTTATACAATTTTATGATTTAAATATAGTTTAAAGAAACTCATGAACAACCACAAAAATTCTTGTTTAACAACATTATGTTACATAATATAATTTTATATAATTTAGTATCGTAATATAAAAAGCATGAGTTGAGGGGAATATTATGGACTATTCCGAGAGTCAGAATAATTCCAAGCACCGTGTTATGCTAAATCGGCAGTGTTAGAAGCTGCGTTGTCCGGGGGCCTCCTTTATATAATATTTGTCCGAATTAAGTTGGCTACACGCCCACTTTTTTGTTTCTTTATGGGGTGCTGAGTGTGAAATGAGTATTACTCTGTACCTACATAACTACGTCACCTCCATGAACCTGGAGTATCTTGACTATTTTTTCCATCGACTTTAAGGATGTTTGGGGGATTTTGTCTAGGGAAGGGGGATTAGAAAAACAGTTTTCATTTTGACGTGCAGTAAAAGCCTTACACCACCCTGTTCCCAAAATAAGAAAATGAGTCATACCTTGAAAGGAAAATTATATATTTTAATTCTTCGTGAAAAGTAAAAAAAATAAAAAGATTTCTAAAGAATGCATGGAGACTAAAATAATTATGGTAAAAATGAAGAAAGAGAATTAAATTATTATTATTAATTGCTATGTTTTTTAACCAAAATTCCTTTTATCTTATTTGTTTTTAGTACATAAATCTCATAGTAAAAAAAAAGGAGGTTTGATATTAGTTTTATTTAATCATTTCTTAATCCCTAGCTTTAAAATTTACTTCCCTTTATTGACTAAGAAGGATTCAAAAATTGTCATTAATACGTGTCTTGACCCTCTATTAGTCAGCATCCTTTTATAACAAGGTCAGTGAATTGGGTAAAAAAGAAACCATAAATAAAATATATTCAATAACATGATAAACAGTTGAACGATTATCATAATTATGTACGTTATTTAAATATAGTTTCCTTTCGTCAAGTCTGACAGTCATTCATCATTCGTAAATATCAACGAAAGTGCTAAAAGTTGTTGTGTAAATATAAAATATCGATAAAAAACAAAGCCTCAATATCTCAGAAGAGTTCGAAAAATATTTAGTTATATTCTATCCTCAACCTCAATAATTTTTTTAAATCTTTTGTTAATGATAAAGCAGACTTATCATCACCAGCTCCATCACACACATCATCAAAATATAAGTTAATACTGATATGCTCACATGCAAAAGGACATTTAGGACCTATCTCAGTTGGAGAATTATGCTTAATACTAAATATTGCGAGAAATGGCATAGACTTCACTCCAATATGAAAGTCATTTTGGTTCCACATGAGGATTGTTGTCCCTCCAAAAACTCCCTTGAAAACGAAAATCATTGGAGTTAATCTTTGTTTGACAAAACATTTTCTATATGTCAGCCCAAATTCAAATTTTATTTGATCCAAAGCGAAGTAAAATTTGTCCAATATCGGGTTGAAGTCTTGCTCCATTAAAAAAAAAAAAACTGTCATTCAACGAAATTCCGCGACTATCGCGTAAACTAGCATTGAAAAAAGGACGAACTTTCGAAGTTTTTTGTCCTCACGGATCATAGGATTATGAGGAATAAAATACTGAGCACCATTACAAAATTCTAGAAGTTCTTCGTGAGTTGCCTTCTCGGCAAATCCCAGCTCCTTGTATGATCTCATCGCCTTATAATCTGATTTTTATGTCAGAGCATTATTTTTAAAAGGCAAAGCAACCTCACATATAACCTTTTTAAACTATATTGAACTTTTCAAGAGTAATTTGATCTTCCTTCACAAGGGAGCCTTCATAATCTAAAATGCCAATCGATTCCATAGTCCAAAATTTATCTACTAAATTATTTAATTCATATTCATCTTTATTTTTCTCTGAAAAATTTGTAACTAAAGCCAATATAGGCAAAAACTGTCCCTAAATCTGCAGGCAAAACAATACTATCTGGATGTCTTATAATATTCGTACTAACAAAACGAAGATAATTATTTATACCAATTAGAATGACAACCCCCAAATGGGAATTCCCATCCTGAATTGATAAATCCAATTTCTTTTTTAAATGCGAGCATTTGCTCCAATCAATTAACAAAGGTTCGAGGACCGAACAAATTCTATCATCACCAACAAGGGCATTTGTAGAATTAACAAGTGACGAACTCGGAATAGACAATCTCAATAAAGCAATCGTAGTTTCAAGAGTTGACTTTAAATTTCCTAAGCCACAGACAGTAATTTCAAAAAGCTTGCGACCATGGAGTTTCATATTATTAGTCACAGGCTTTAATATCCAGGATTCCTGTGACATTGTTTTAAAAACAACTCATATAGGTATACGTTGATTTTTAGAATCAATCAGGTCAAGTAATGCAGAAGGCATAACCTGAGTAATACGTTGCATATTGTCGTTGAAAGAGTATGAGTTGAATTATAGATTAACAATTTTTTGATTTTTGATTTTGTAGGTGGACCCGATTGTTCATTTTGTAATTTAATTTCGGTGTTAGAAGACTCAAAATGTAGTTACGAATAATGAGTTTTTTAACAATCATTCGCTTCACATTTACCAATGCACTTTCTTCAGAATGATGTTCATCCAGACATCTAAAACACAAATTAAATTTATTTGCCAGATTGCAATGTGAGGAAAGCGAAAACATTCTTTTAAGGAATGATTTGAAATTCCACATAATAAAACAGGTAGGTTGAATGGAAGTAACATAAGTATTGGAAGACTTTGAATGAATGATTTTTCTGTAATCCCTTGATGATGAATGAGAAGGTGGATACAAATCTTCCCGATTAGATATCTCCCTTAAGAATCAAAGTTTGTATTTTCGATTGAAGGGAACTTCTCTTCCTCTTTAACTTGTTCTTTCTCCCAGGCCTGCTTAAGCTCAGAGGGAAGCTTTGATACCGAAAGAAGAAACAAATGATGTCGAAAGAGTCTTTAGCTTCATTCACATAACTTTTCAAAGTATGAAGTGGACCAGATATTAAATTTAAATATTCTTTCATTTGTTTAAGTTCAACAGAACTTATAGTTTTTAATTCCGTAAAACCTTGTATCATATTTCAAACCACGGTTCTTGGTTGTCCGAAGTGATTTTTAATATACTTAATGGCATCTTCATAATATTCAGTAAAGGGAGAAAAAGAATAAAAGCAATGTGAGGCCGACCCCCAAAGCGATTGACGGAGGTAGCAATATTGGAGTTGAAATGAATTAAGGTGTTGAAATCCTCCCGCCATACTGGAAATTCTGCCACATTTCCATAGAAAAGAGCTGGTGTAATCGATGGCGGTAGAGATAAGTCCTTAAGATTTCCTTTCATTAATGACATTTTATCAAGGGCATTGGAGAATATTGCTAACAATCTATCCTCAGAACTAGAATCATCTTCACAACGATAATCTTCAGGAAAGACTTGAATTATTCTTTCTTGTAATTCATTTTCGGACCCGTTTTAGAGAGTTGATAGTTTTTGCAAATATTGCAAAGTTCTAACAATTTATAGTCTTTCAAGTTTTTTTCGGGATGATATGATGCAAATTCAAAATTAAGATAAACAACAAGAAATGAAAAAATAAATAACGATGACGAGACAATTTGAAGAACATGAAATATGACGTAGACGAACGATAAGCGTGTAATCGAAATAGTAAACAAAAATTTCAATGGAATGTCAACATCAAGTGGGTCAGATTAAGTTACTAGCGGACCAGCAGCATCTTCATATAATAAAATTTAATATTTCAGAAGCATACTGAAAATTATAGATGATAAAATGTAGATTCTAAGGAAAAAGAAATACTTCCATAAATTACGAGGTGTATAATCTACCAAAAATATAACAGAGGGTTAAATTTATAGAAATAAGACTAAAAATGATGGGCTTTGAATATTAAATATTTGTAAACAATAACAATAAATCATTTGTTTCATTGATTTCTCTTATTTTAAAAATATGTTTTGGAATTCAATTTGGTTTTTTTATTTTGTGAACATACATGTGCTACTGTTGTTATTTCATTGTTTTTTGTTTTGTTTTTCAAATTGAAAGAGAAAGCAAATGGAGAAACAATTTGGAATCATTTCTTTCGTTTAACTATATTTTATATATGTACTAAAGTATATTCATATATTTCTTTGAGTCCTTACAGAAAAGCAAAGTGTATCATATGCATACATTACAATAAGAAAGACATTTCAGAAGTCAAAATAAATTATCTTGAAAAATCTATCTTTGAATATGTTAGTATAATAATGCCACTACTCCTTTAAGTTAAATATATGTATACTAAATAGTCTATTAAAACCTGAACACTTGATGAATTTTAAACTTCATCAAAATATAGTTTATTAATTAACGATGGAATTTCAACAAACAAAATTAATACTATAAATATATCTGTGGTTGAGCTCTGTTAATCATTAATGTAGCCACCCTTAGCGGCAATGATGGATTGCAGGTGGTTGTGGAAGGCCTGGCATCTGCTGCAAATGAATTCCTATGTCATGGTGTCCCATTGCTGGCTGACAGTGGCTTTGAGGACCTCAGTGTTTGGATGATGGACACTGTAAGCCTTCCCCTCGACATGCAATCAAAAGATGTAGTCAAGGGGGTTAGCATCAGGGCTGTAGGCGGGCCAAAAGCATCAAAAATGCCTCACCACCCTCACAAGGCTCTTTCCATACACTTTTTTTAGAGCTCTCATGACAGTCTGGTGTTAAATCTCGGGATCTCTTGCATGGGCCCTCATAGACTTGAATACATTGGGATGAGCTGTTTTCTTTCATTCTTCCGGATCCATTTGACCTTTTTGACATAGCCCTTCTTCCTCTCTAACATTTCGGACTAGCTGACGGTGGTCCTGGAGACACCCAACTGCTTTGAAGTGTGCAAATTGAAATTCGTCGATTACATTCAAGTGTCACTTTCTCGACTTGTACGTAAGCTAGATAACTCAAGTTAATTTTGTTTTATAACCAATTGTGGATGCTATAACATATCGAAATATGAACTAATTACAATCACTCAATCTTCGTTGATTATTGAATGAATAAGTGTTCAGATTTGAATGGACCACTTGGTATACAGTAAACCCTATATTAAACAATCTGGCAAGGGAAAATAAAAAATTGATTGCTTAGGGCAGGTCACCTTTCAAAACAGGTGTACAATTTTGGAAGAATTCAAAAGTTGAAAATAGTGGATAAAAGAATACAATAAAAGTTAGACTTTGCATCTGGGCAGTAATTTGAATTTCTTAGAGTGTGAAGAAAGGTAGGAGTAAAAACGCAATTCTGAGATTAACATTAAATTTTTTGAATAAATAAGTTTATTTTCAGACAAATTCATGGTATTTACTTATTCAACAGTATGCTCTAACCTAGATTAAATAATAAAATATGCTGGGAAACTAGATTTGAATAAAGAAAAAGCCAGACAATCTATCACATGCTGCGAGACTATAGTACCCTGGAAGGTATAATAAAGAGTGTTGAGAGTTGTTTGAGAGAGAAGGTTGGAAAAAACCTGATCCATGTAGCTTATATACAACTTCGAAGGAACCAGCAAATAACTCAATTTGGCATCGAATATTATACAGCCCCCCCCCCGTCTAAAATGTAAAATTTCTTTAAATAGGGGTGTCTTTGTCCTATTTGTTATATTTCGACTCTTAGCTTATTATATACAATTGTCTAAAGAAATTGTGAACAAATATAATCAAAGTCAACCGAGAAATAAGAGCATGGAAAATCACCATCCGACATCTCTAAAGTGCTGGTTTGTAACCACTCCAAAGTGTAGCAGCTGACCACAAGAGACACTGAAAGGTTCCACAAGGTCCAGGTAAAGGCAAAAAGAATTGGTTAAGGCAGTTACAGGCACCATGAAAGGTAGAAAAGACAAGGTGACCGTGAATGGCCTTGATTGGAGCTAGACCCCCCTGCACCGCTTGGAGAAGTAAGACCTTAATCTGTTAGAGATAATTCTTTGTCAGAAGTTAAGCCTTTGGATCGAGAAAGTGTGTAATCCGTTGCACAACATGCTTGAAAAGCAAGACTCTGGGCCTCTTTACAGCCCAACTATTCGCCCTTGGACTTTGGTATTTTTGGACACATCAAGGGGAAGCCTTCGGGAGTCTGATACACAACAAAACCAACTGAATGCCACCATAATCACTGTTTGAGCCAAACCAGAGCATAGTTTTTGTAAAAACTGCTGTTCAAAGTTCTGCACTAGAAGGCTGGAACTCTCATTAATAGTTTTGGTAAGAACTGCTGTTCAAAGTTCTGCACTAGGAGGCTGAACTCTCATTAAGGCAAATGGCGTCTATATTGATCGAGAATGTAAATAAGGTATTCTTTGATTGTATTTACAGCTCATTTCAACAATATTTATCCTTTACCAAGAATATCTGATATAATTATCAAAGATTTACTCGAATACAACAAGTCTCTTGATTATTTCTTCATGTTTTTTTTTATTTTTATTATTATTATTTTTTTCTTCTTCTTTTTTTTTTTTGGGGGGGGGCTTTTATTTGTTATGAATATCATTATAGATGTATTTTTTCAGTATTATTTAGATGAAATGATAAATAATTTCTTCATGCTTCTGTGATTTACTTTGGGATATTTTCAAATAAAAGCCACATGTGTGTAATTCTAAAATATGTGCTTAGATTATGCTCAACTGTTTTTTGGAGTCAATTTCTCATAAGTATGCACTTGTACGGAGAATTATATGTCACTCTACATCAACAGTTGATATCGGTAGACATAATGATGAGTAAAGATATTTTTTCAAGGGAATAGAAAATCCTTACGATTTAGAAATTGAAGCAAAAAATGGTAAAATAATTACTCTTCATGACAAACTACCTGTTAACTAATAGTAAATAACGATTTTCCCCTTTAAATCTACAAGACATCTTGTACATCCAGAGCTCTGGCACTTAAGGATGATCATTTTCTCTTCATATGCTGGTGTATCTAACAAGATATGTAATAAGATCGTAATAAAGTTGAAACTGCTGGAGTCTTGGGATAACACGATAGGGAATTATCTCTGTGGAGTTTTCAAAGCAAAAAGAAATTACTTCTCAATTCAAGATTTCGACAGAATGTATTGTTTTCTACAATCCTTACAAGGATTGTAGAAAGTTTTTGACAATATTTTGCATGTTTTGTCGTGTGTCCATTGGTTTCCTTTTTACTTGAATTTATTTCTTTTAATGTGGATTATTAATGCCTTAAAGGCAACAGGCAAAGCAAGGACGAAAAAGCTCTAAAAATCGGGCAATGTATTTCTCCTTTTTGAGTGCCAAAGCTCTTATTGCCAATAAATTGGAATGGGATGAGCCAATTCATAAAGGAAAGTAGACAGCAACAGTTTTTACCTTTGCAGCTAGATAAGTAGTTTTTTTCTTTAAAAATATCAAGGATGGGTGGTGATTCCAGGGATCATGCTATAGACGTTGTCAAATACAAGCTGTCAGATTCAGCTAGATACATGACTAGTAAAAAAATAATTGTTCATAGGCAAAACATTTACACATAATGAGACCTTCTTTTTACTTTCATGATCTCCAAAGGGTTAATTGCCCAAATATCTTGCCCCTCTCCTCCTACTTCAATAATATATTCTTATTTCCTTATTATTAAAAGATTGTGATATTTAAATTTCAACTATCTGCTGTCGCTGTATCCCATTTCGAGATAGAGAGAGAAGGTATTTGTAATGTGAAGTAGACCTGTTCAAATTTTAACTTTTTTTTCAAACCTTTTAATATTTGACTTTTTCCTGTTATCTATGGTCTAAAGAAACTAAATATATCATTCATTTGGATTTGGGACCGGGAGGTTGCCTGCAGCATGGGCCTTGAAAATTAATTTTTGGTGTCTCTAAAAAAAGGCAAAAAAAAAAACACGTGATTATTTGTATTCTTTAGACTATAGCTTCGCAATAGATTATCGTAGAACATTGATATGGGTATCAAATCAAAGCCAATAAACTTTCCTTCAATTCGTATGATTATGTTAATAACCCTTTATTTGTGCCCATGGGTAAATTGATATGTTTATATGTAATATGTTTTTATATTTTTTCATTTCTTTTTTCCTCTCTTTTTAGGTATTCTCCTAAGTTATCTTTATGTATGTGTATACGAAAGTAGAATACAGTAGAATAAAATACATTTTTTCCTTGAAAAAAGCAAATAACTCTATATCAAAAAAGAATGCAATATAAAATCTAGAAATACATTGATTTTTAATAGTTTAAATTATATTTTTTGAAAGTAATATATTTATTTCTGAGGTATTCAACAACTTACAGTAAACAGTTTCTCTGCTCTTTGTCAGTGGTAATCCTAGTTATAAAGTCACTCATGATTTTGACGCCTTTTTCAGCAACGTCATTGTTCATTTACTGACTTCACAAACTCCCATGCTACTCTATAGTATTCATTATTTTCTTAGGTATCAACCGGTGTAATAAGGCAGTCACTTTTCAATTCGAGAGCGTCAAAAATAAAATGTGAGTCAAGTCCTATCAAGTCTGTGAGAAATGTGGGTTGAGTGATGACTGGAAAAACTGACTTGCCTTTTCTATAACACTCCGGCTTTTCTGTTTTTGATAGTTTGATAGCCAGCTTTTGATTTATTGGTATCAACATCAACTCATGTGAACTAAATCAGGTGAATGGTTTACTAATTTCTGAGTCAGATACCAACCGTGATTTCTGATTTTCTTCAGAACAGATGTTGTGAGTTCATGATCAATATATTGATAGTGAAGCATGTTCTTAATCAATTGTAAATCGTGGATAGGAGCATCGGTGGCAGATTTTCTTGTTATCTAGTGTTTTGTATAACATAAAGCCAGGATTTTTTTTATTATCTTTAGTTTAATGATGGCGTCCTCTTCGTATTTAAGTCCATTTGTAAACATTAACATTTTCATAGCATATATATTCTTGGCCATCCAACGGGCTTAATGAATTGAGCAAGGATGGGTACAAAAATACCTAGACTAGATTCCTTACCGAGAATAATCAGGCAAAGTTCGGCTACTTACCTGAAGTCTGTCCTTGGAGATGTCTTCTCTAGAAAATTGTATAGGCATTAATTCATTTTTCTCCATGGGATCCAAATATTTTTTTACATTGGCCAAAATTCTTGGATTGGCCTTGTCTAACATGGACCAAACTTATTTAATTAATTTGTCAAACAGTTTTTTGTCCGGACACTGGTTCTTGCTAAAAATAGCCTTCCATGCTCCTCTAATTATAGTTTCTAATATATGATGTCTGCAAGCAAAATAGAAAAATTTTACCCAAGTTTGCCTTCAATCAGTTTTGCTGCACCGTTATGGTTACCACTATTGCTGGCTGTTGTGTCAAATCATAGAACAACGTTGTTTTTCACGTTCGATAACGTTGCATTGTAAGTCCTGAGACAAGTACAGTACCTGAGACAAGACTTTAACAGAGTAATTCTTACCAATAACGTCTCTTAAAAGTGTGCCATCCCAGTGTAATGTACATACAATATTTTGGTGGATTTTCCTATAAGCTATTAATGTATATTTGGCACAAGCTATAGCGGGAATTTACCCTATTTCGTTTAGTTGTTCAGGTTGGTAATTTAAAATGGTAAAGATCTGCATCTCCTGCTTTGAACACTGAAGATACCATGGTTGTAGCTTGGTTGTCAGACACTGATAAACGATCTGTTGTACTGCAAATATCTTAATTTATAAGAACTGATCGTGGAAATTTAAGATATATTGTTTTATCCAGATCACATATCTCAGTTGTTCACTTATATTCATAAATAGTAGAGCAACCAACAGAAACCTGAAACTTAATTTGCATGATGGAGGGCTTATTTAAAGAAAATTAATAACAGAGTACCCAATAAATTAATGCATCATACCTAAATCAAAGAAAAAAATCACTGTTCAGATTGCACTCAAAAGTACTTCGATGTATTTCCTTTGATAGTACATAGATAAATGCGCAAATCGTAAAAAAAAGAAAAGTACATTGAAGATATTATTTACGTGTATGTTACAAACAATTTATCCATGCCCAGAAAATAAAAGGATTAATAACATAGTTATACAAATTGAAGAACCATTTATTAGCTTTAATTTGATATCCATATCAATACTATACGATAAGCCATTTAAACACTATTCTTGCCTTCTTTTTCTTTTTTTTCGACCCCCATGGGGGAGGCATAGCCGCGGTACTCTAATGTAAGTCTACTTTATTACTTGAATACATTTGTATTAAGTAACAGTATATTACAAAAGTACATATATTTTCTAGTGTGGAGACTCGATCCAAAACCGATATTTTCTTTCTGGTTCGGTATTAAGTAATTTTTTCTTGTCCGATTTATACCTATATGTTTTCCTCTACCTCCCTAATTTATGAATCGTACAAATATATTATTCATGCAACACATTTCACTTTATATGACGTCATTGCTGTAATGTTAACAATTTTGAGACACATGACGTCATCAACAGTTCATCTGTAATACCGATTAAGGTCGAATTTTTCTTTGAGACCGGTCCAGACGGAACTTCTTCAAGAGACCTAACTATTTTGGTTCACTGTCTCAGGCCGAAACCCAGTGCTTATATTTACGTTCATGCTAGTGTTAATTCAATAATGGATGCTTACAGTTGAAAGTTTTCAAATATAACTCATATGTTGTGTTTCTATGTGTAAAAACAATAACATAATGACAAAAAATCCCATTAAAATAAGATTATTTTTTTTATAGATTATATTTTATAATTTACTCAAATCACACGATTAAAATAATTCCCCATTTTTATACGAATGCTCATTTCAATTGACAGTTTAATTAGGATCTAAAATAGTAAAAAATTATCTTACTCAGTATAATTTGATGTATTCGCAAGACCAGGTACGTACTCCTTAACGCATTTGTTTCGTAGTTGACCCATATACACTTGTAGAGCGAAGAGTGCAAAAACCATGAGACAGAATATGGTGAGAGTCATGACTTCAGCCAATTGTTTTACAGAATGAAGTAGTGCGTTGATGATTGTTTTTAAACCTAAAATATTAAGATATAATCAAATTAGTGTATGTCCGCTTTCCTATTTTTTTTATTAAATATGTAGTAGAGTGACAATCCGTAGGGTATATAATATATTTTTAATTTTTTGGTAGTTTTATGTGCCAATTTTGTTGCGCAAAAAATGCGCATTGTACACGGTACGATTCATATGCCATACATGCGTGGTTCTCAAATGGGGTTTGCGTACTCCTTGATGTATTTACTTAGAGGCACTCCTGGAAGTATTTGATATTTTGAAAGAATATTTTACAAGAGGTGCATAACTCAGGGGCATCTGTAGGAGGTGGGCTGGAGCTTTTGTAGACTCCTCCCAAATTAAGGAATTTTAGTTTTTTACTAGAAAATTTAATTCTTGATTTTTTTTTTTTTTTTTTCCAAAAAATTGAATATTTGAAATTTAATTTAATTTTCTGTAAATAGCTATGGCTTTTTAAATTTTTCTATAAAAAATAATATATTTTTTTTTTTTAAATTACTTTTTTTGTGAACAGCTGTCCATTTTTTTTTTTTTTTTTTTAAAAACTTAATTTTTTGAGAATGAATATAAATTTTATAATCTTTATTTAAAAAATTTACTTTTTATGTGAATAGCTGTGAATTTTTGATTATTTTTTTCTGAAAGATTTTATATTTTTGAATTTTGTTTGAAAAATTTAATTTTTGGATTTATTTTCCAAAAAATTTCAAAAACTAAGGCCCCCTCAAAAATATAATAATTGGGCAAAATAAATATTTTACATGTGGTACATCACTTAAAAGAGGTCAAGATTCCCTACCATACATTATACATTACACTGTATGCAATAAAATCGTACCTCGCCAATTAGAGCTCCATAAGACTATTATTACTTGGAATTAATGTTTGTTTAATAATATAAAGATAAATTGTTGCAAAATTTATCTGCTTTCATATGCTATATTATAGGTTGCAATACGTTAACAAACAAGGGCAATGGATGCAAAAGGCAACAGTTTGCAGATCTTATTCGTGCCCATCACTCTATAAAAGTGGTTTTGGACATTGTGAATTACATTTTTGATCTTGGGTCAAAAGGATCATTTTCATCGGTGATAGACTCTGCAGGAAAACAGAAATTGGAAGATACCGCAAAATTGTCACTGTAGAATTCTTGACCGGTGTGGCCTTTGAAATTGTGGCCTCAACAAACAGGAGTTGATAAAAGCGTTTTTGAAGGTTAGCCTGAAGGGGATTACTTTTGGCAACAAGAATCAGCATCGGGCCATAAAGGCATAACAACTAAAGCTTGGAGCAAAGAAAACATCACCAATTTTTATTCTCCAAACTTGTGTCCTCCTCACAACTGGACTGCTCCCAACTACAATATGAAATGTGTGGCTTCGTCGAAAGGAAGGCCCGCAAAGTCTCTACCGTAATCTTGGTTCTCTGAAGAAAAGAAGTGGACAGATATGTCTAATGACTACGTCATCAAGATACACAAGGCCTTCAGGCCCAGACTGGAAGACATGATGACCGCAAAAGTAGGACATTTTGAGAAATGATTGTTGATATTATAAAATACTCGTGATATGTTCATGTTGGTCTTGTTTAAGTTGACTTAAACCTTACTATCAAATGGGGTAAGATTTCCTTACTCTTCCTACTTTAACTATCCTTTTATTGTAAAGACAAACTTACATTTTATCCTACACTTGTAAAAATACTTTTTTAAGCTTACTTGTTCAACTATAAAAAGTTGTAAAATAAAAAATTATATATTCATGTACTTAGATAAAAATAAATTTTCTACAAAAATCGTTCACTTTCTGTACTTTGAAGTCGTTGAACAACCTTTAAATTGGGTTTTTTTTATTAATCATATTTATTAATTTTACACTATCAAGGGAACAAATTTTTGTTTACATATAGATTATAAAGTAAAAACACTATAAGAAATGAGATCGAATATCCTTAACTTTGATATACCTATACAATATACATTCCCCTTTTGTCTATTCTAAGAAAATGAGTCCTTTTGTTTTAAATAAATACTTTTTCAGATAACTTCTTCTCATTGAATAACACTTTTAAATTTATTAAAATATTTTTTTTAAAGTTACTAATAAAACTAACAATATAAATTTAAACAAAACATTTTTATTCAATGTGTCCTGCATTTTGGTGAAGGGCTTTTTCCAGACGACGCTTGAATTTTGAACTATGCCCTAGCTACTACCGCAGTAAGATGGGTCTTACTTTTCATTTTTTGAAAATCAAAAACAGTTAATGTTTTTTTTACTGTGTTTTTTCACATAGATTTCAAAAACCTAATTTCAAAAAGATAGAATAACCCTAAACTACATCAATTTCACTTTCAAAATTAGAGAAAATGATTTTCTATATTCTCCAGTACTAGTTTTCCTCATGTAATTTATAGATATTAACATTGAACGAATGTATATTTATTGTCCTTGATGTGAAGAGTTCAAATATGAAGAAATTTTAATCATTAAATCATTCTAAGGTAGTTATTTGTTCACTTTAAAATAGATAAATAAGCAGTAATTTTTATACTGTCTTGTATTGAGAATTCTTGGAAGCATATACTTTTATTTATTAACCTTATGATGCATATATGTTGATACCATATTTTATCCGTTTGCTCATTTCGATTTTAAATATCTAATAAGAGAAAAGAAATATTAGAATCTGGAATAATTTATGGACAAAAATTTTATTTGATTAAATAATGAAAATATTTAAACTACATTTGGATCAAGTGTTTCTTTCTGAATATCTTTCTTATAGTTTGTTTAATTTTAGAAGTTTATAGAGGTCTTGCTTGGAGTAATTCTTGGACATCTGTCTCCTTTTGCCCCCTGAGTCCTAATTGTTCCATCTCTCTTTTCATGTGAGAAATACTGTGAAGAAGCTACTGTGGCCATTTTAACAACCCTCTCACAACTTTTTGTAAGGCATGGCCATTTCAACACTTTTATTGGTGTTTGGATGAAACCCTTTAACTCGGAAGTTGTTAAGGAGAAGGTAAGAGGTGGCTCTGACACTTCTTCTGGCCAGTTGATGAAGTCAATGATGTTAGACGCCCCACTGTTTATAGCAGGCGTTTTTCTGATCCTGACAGATACGCTACCCGGGTCACCGTTTGGTCCATTCTCTCTCCTGATCGCAATGATTCGTTGTATGATTCTCTCCTTCTGGTCATCAGAGCAAACTAGAGTATGTAGGAGCATTTCACTGTGAGCATACCAAGCAGATCTTTTTACTGTTGGTATCACAAGTTCACGCACCTCTTTTTTCCGGGACTTGAGACAATTAAGTTGAAAAATGACGTGCCTTGGCCCTTCTATCCAACAGTACTTCACTTTGGTATTGAACCAACATGGATAATACACACCAATTATAAATTCAACTATGAGTCTCAGATTTTTTAGATTTTCCCCTTAGTTCGTGTTTTGATACCCAGAGTCTTAAAACTCTGTTAGCAGTGGTGAGCAGCGGCAGTGATAAGCAGGTCTAATCTCTACGAAAGCCATCCTTTCAGGAAACACTCCTTCTCTGATAGCACACACTATCATATAACCGTACTCTTGATCTGTTGACAAATCTTGAATAACTTCATCGCACGGTTTGAGAAGTGGTGGTCCAATAGAGATTCGGGGAAAGTTTGGATTGATATCCAAGGCAGTAACCGACTCTAGCATCTTTCCTATTGGTCCAGATAATTTATTATCTGGGAGAGTTGGGCCATCAAGCTCAAGAATTAGACGGTGTAAGGGAAGTTCATTTGTATGCAGGCTACACACTAACCAGACCAGTTTTCTCCGAAATTGCATTTCAAGTTTTCACATAACTCCCCAGTGTTCACATTTGCTGAGTCCCCTCCGATGGCTGTCATGCTTTATCAAAACCCCTCTTCTTTAACCAGTTAAATATATACTTTTATAATTTCTCTGTAAATTTGGTGATGCCACAGAATTACAAACATTGTCTTGGACAAATTCAATATTATCTTCTTCCATGCTTTTGTCCTCCTCACTTTAGTTGGCTTCTCTACTCTCCGTGTATCTGCCATCTTTTCCATTTCCTTCCTTTCCAATGTTCTCATTATTCTGTTATGCTCTAACCGATCAAGATTTCCGATTTGATGGGGCCCTTTGCTTCCAATTTTTTCTCTCTGCCCTTTAATGTAAACAAGATCATTCACCGGGGCCTTTTTTACTCTTGTACAAGATCATTTAATATGAGTTTGGAAGGCACAGCCTTTACAACCTGCCTCACCACAACTAAATATATCACATTTACAACTCAAAATATCATATAGCTTATCCAATTTGGCACAGAAGTTTTCTTCTTCTGACAGTTCCCCTTCCCAAAAGAAAAATCAATTGCTTATTTCCCAATTTTCTTTCATTTTAAAATGATAGTTCTCTTGTAATTTATGACTGGGTAAATGCATTAGCCTTATTCCATTGATAAATCAGACCAGGGTAAAGATCCTCTATTAGTTCATCTACTATGTAGTTTCTTCTATTTTTTTCACTAAGCTCTCTTAAATAAATGACATACCTAAAGATATCCGACAAAGTAGGGAGGTCTGACCGCTAGAGCTCCCTTCCAGTTCCAACAAGATAGTTTAAATGACAAATCGATTGGGTCCTTGTTTTTACTTTTGCTATTTCGTTCAACGTAAAGTGATTAAAATTAAATATGGTGATATTATTAAGACAAATTGAATCAACAAGAAACAAAACAAACTAAGAAATATAGGTTTTAATTGAAAATAATCTTAACCCGGTTAAGCTTAACGTTTTATTAAGCTAATTCATGACTGTATTATTATGTGTGCTAACTAATATAAATTCTATTCAAATTATGTTGATGTAGATTTTGTCTATGGATTTATAAAATATTTAAAAGTAAATTTAAACTATTGATTGGTCTCAATTATGAATTTTATATCTACACCAAGTATAGCATTATCGATTCGTAAACTTAGTTAAATCAATGTTAAGTTATGATTAAAATTTCTTCATATTTGAACTTTTCATATCAAGGACCATAAATATACGTTCCTTTGATATTAATATCAATAAATTACATAAAGAAAACCAGTACTGGAAAATATAGAAAAAATCCGCATTATCTCTAACTTTCAAAGTGAAATTGTTGTAGCTTAAGGTTATCCTATATTTTTGAAAATTACATTTTTAAAATCTACGTGAAAAAATACAATGAAAATACACTACCGGTTTTTGATGTTCAAAAAAATGAGAAGTACAACCCACCCTACTCCGCAGGATTAATATTCCTCACTGCCGAGGGGAATGATCGCTTTAAGGAGGAAATGTTGCTATGCCAGTGGCTTCAAATTTTCTCTAAAAATAGTAATCGTGTGGATTTAAATCTCGGAAACTTGGAGGCCAAACATCACGTGGGCAAAAGGGATGTACATTGGTCTTCAACCATACAATTGCTCTACGGGCTTTTTGTGCTAGTGTAGTATATTGATGGAATATGTCAGGCTTGTTAGCAGCCATACTCCTAATCAAGGCTACAACAACTGTTTCTTGGAAATCCATATAAAAATCTGTGATCATTCTTATCTTTCCAAGGCTCATGTTTCTTCCAGGTAGCATTGCCAGACTGTTTAAATCCGTCTATAAGTTTTAATATGATAGACAGTCCAATTGTACAAATTTAGGTACTTTAGTATAGTGTCCTTTGCTTTATGGCAGCATGGAAGAGAGTAAGTAACACATAAATTTTGCTCTGTTCAATATTTATGAATTGTTTACAAAAAAAACATTTAGTTCAAATATCTAAACAAAGTGTCACTAAACTTATAACATTTCTTAGTTTTTGATTTGAATCATGAATATGCTTTTAAATGGTCATAATGAGGACAATTTATCTTAAATGTTCTGTGTATGATTTATTCCGTTCCACAAGGGCAATATTATATCCTAGCTACAAGTACTTAAACGTCAAATTTATTTTCATGCATATTCAATTATGGGCCAAGATTAGAAAATTTTATTTAACAAAAAAGGATTTATGAAATATTTTTTTATATTAATAGCCGTAAAATAAAATATTTATCTATAAAAATATATTTATAATTTTTACATATAAAAGCTATACTAAGCTTATATAGTATAATTATACCTATATAAATATTAGTGTTAGAGCTCAGACCGAGGCAATTATTTAATGGCCCAAACTATTTTGGTCTTTTAAGCCTTTAAGTAATCTTGATGTAAATAAAAAAAATAATTGCATTTTTTCCCTGTGTAATTATTACTTGTGTACAAACATCAATATGTTAGAAAGATTGACACAGGATATTGTTAGGTTTAGGTTCCTCTTTTGTGACAGCCAGTATTCCCAACAGCTGCTTCTAAACAGTATTAAAATATCAGACATTATATACAAATATTTTCATAAATGATCCAATATACTGAGTGGTTCATTAAAATCTGCACTTTAAATTTAAAACTTTAACATGATATAAATTATTAATTAACAATGGAATTTCGACAAAATTAATACTATAACAGATGTATGTATGAGCTCTCATAATCATTCATGAATCCGCCCTTAGCGTCAATGTTGGCTTCCAAGCGGCTGGGTAAGCCCTGATACCCGCTACACAATGGCGTCCAAGTACTTAATGACAGTGGATTTGAGGCCATCGGTGTTTGGATGACAGAAACTGCAAATCTTTCCCTCAACATGCACCCAATATATGTAATTGAGGGGGTTGGCATTAAGGCTGTAGGGAGAGGGGGGGGGTCAAAAATGTAAAAAAAAAGTTCAAAAGAACTCAAAGGACTCATTCAAAAGAGTCTTGCAACTAAGGAGGTGGGTTTTCTTTCAATTCTGGTGTCAATAATGGCTCTTCTACCCTCACACGGCTCCTTTGACCCTCTTTTTTTTTATAGCTTTCTTGACAGTCTGATGTTAAATCCTGAGATCTCTTGCATGGGCACTTATAGAATCAAGGAGATTTGCCTAAGCTGTTTTCTTTAACTCATCTGAGTCCAGTTTGGCCTTTTTGATAAAGTCCTAATTCAACTCCAATGTTTTGGACTTTCTGACAACGTAGACGATGGTTCTAGAAACACCCACCGCCTGTAGAGCGCGAATAGAAATTCGTAAATCACGTTCAAGTGTCATTTTCTTGAATTTTACGTAAGCTAGAGAGATCATGTTTGTTTAGTTTTATAACTAATTATTTATGCTTTAATATATCAAAATATGAATTATTTTCAATTACTCAACCTTCATTAATTATTGAACTAGTAAGTGTTGAAATTTTAATGGAACACCCGGTATAACCTTTCATTATTTTATATTCCATGCACATCACTTCGAAATATATTTTTTAAAGCATTTACATTTTCTATTTCAATTTGATACCCAAAGTGCAAAAAAAAAAACTAAAAATAATCAAAAAATACATGAAACCCTGATAACTGAAAATTTGCTTAGTAGGAGAGCAGCATAGGCCTAGTGAAATTTTATTAGATTAACTACAATGAGCAAGAGAGGAAATAAATAATCACACATTCAACTATATATGTGCCAAGTACAGAGACAGGAATTACTCCAGAGTGAATCCCCAATTCCACCCTGAGTCCAGAAAGGAATTACACTTATACGTCCCTAACAAATCATCAGTCTTATGATTCGTCTTTCATGAGCACAGGCACTTAATACTTAGATGTTAGCTCCTCAATAATAAAGAATTATGATAACAGCTTTTGAAAATATAAAACACTGTTCAAATTCCCAACTGCTATATTTTTTACACGCGAATAAGGAAGTCTTTTGTACAACTCTAAATATATACTAGCTAATATTTAAACACCAAGAAAAAAACTACAATGTATTGAGTATCTATATAATGAAACCTAGAAGTCATATGTTAATAGAAACAGAAAGAAAAGATAGCTAACATATATTTTACTCCGTTGATCGATAACGCTGGCATAGAGATAACTCTAAAAACGCTGTGCAAATATGTTAACGCATAGTTCTGCTCGTTACAAGCATATAAATCACTATGTATAAGCAAAGGAAATTTTTGGCTGGGATATACGAGGGTGGTCTGAAAAGTTTCCAACCTCACAAAGATATCAGACATTTTTACTGAATTTTTACTTATATTTTTCTACATAGTCTCCCTGTACTCTCTAAATATGTTTCATATATGATTATGGATATTTTGAGGACATACGTACTCACCACATAACTTGTGTACTGAAAAAATACCCCAGTTATTTATTTGTTTTTTAGCAAAAGCCCATAAATTTCAGAGTAATAGCAGCAATGGCTTCTACTTGAGAACATATTCCATTTATTTCCTAGCAAAGAAATAAATAACACTCAGTTGTAAGGCTATTTTATGTGTGGTATAAAAATGGAATTAATCAATGTCTTAAGTACAATGTTGTTGTTTGTATGGGGTTCATTACTCAATCTTTAATTAGACTCTTTCATGATAAATGTAAAATAGTAACATTATTTGTACGTCGGATAAAGCATCCCTTGCAAATCATATCAATGAAAAGTTAGATTAGTTTTTCAAAAAGAGTGTGAATGTAACATTAATGTTTATCCCTATATATCCAAGTAAGATCGAGGGTGGTATGAAAAGTTTTTCTTGTCGGAAAGTGATGTTGAAAGTCATGGAGTTATTTAATTGATTATTTTCAAAAAGAAAAATCATTACAGGATAATACTACACATCATAACTTGACAAATGAAGAAGCAATCACCTTCTTGAATAATTGTTTTGCAGAGAAAAATATCGACTACTATTTGGACAGGTTAAGGAGTGAGAATATAGCAGAGAGAAGTATGTACATTTACAGGGAGATTATATTGAAAAATGAAATTAAAAATTCAGAAAAAATGTCTTTTATCATTGTTAGGTTGGAAAATTAGGGTATTATTTCAGTACACAAGTACGTATGTCCTCAAAATATCCATAATTATTTATGAAGCCATCGCCCTCCACTCCTAACACTTTACAAAACATTAAGGCCCCAACCAAATACATGAAAATAAACCCCAATCCTAGAGTTTTTAAGTTGCTTGGTGGCTTTGCCGTAGCCTTACTCAATCCATGGCTTCGAGGTTCATTTTGAAGTATTGGGAGGGGAGTTCAATGCTATTTGAAGCGGCGGTGATTTTAAATTTTGGGCCGAGATATTGTGATTTTGTTGGTAAATTATGGGAAATTTACCATTAAAAATTTTATCTTCATCAATTTTCTTAGAACCCGTTAAACTATTTATTATTTTCCTATCAGTTATTCTAATATTATCAAAATTCAAAACTCATTCAAATTTGATTTATAACCATTTATGAGTGCTGTACGATTTGTAATATTTGACAAATTGCATTCAAATGTCCCAGTAAATACACAACTCTATATAAGAGTTGTTTGTGCTTGAACTTTTTTCAAATTTGATTACAGAGATTAGAGAGTAACATTAAAAAATTTCGATTTTTCCTATCTGAAAATGTAAAAAACAGAAAGATGCGTGCTATACGCGGATCATCAAATATCCCTAAACTTTTTTGACTGTGTTTGTTTCATAGTACCATTTTAGAAAAAAAAAAACTTTTAAATCTTTTTTTGATTTATAGAAGAATTAAAAAAAAAACTTTTTATGAGTTTTTATAGCTTAGAAAAAAACCTGTGAAAAATTATTTTTTTCAAAATGACTAAAAATGTCTTCTTAGTATCTATATTTACAAAGTAAAGAGTTTTTACCTTTTTTTTTATTATTTGATTGAGACGTGCAACGTAAAGATGATCTCGTAGGGCAATGCAATTTTACATGTGTAATTTTCATACTAAAATTACAATAGCCTTTTTAGCTTTAATGTTAAAAAGAATTAAAAGCTTTATATCCGTTTTTTCAAAGCAATAAATGATTAAAGAATTATTCACATTCGAACAACAATACTTGAAAAAAATAGAAATCCTAAGTATAGAAAAAGAGAAAAGAAACCATCAAAGTACATAAAATACAATGTATATCAAAGTCAAACACATAAAATTAATAAGACTGGTTTTTTGTCAGTATGAATTAAATAATAGTTTGAAGGCTCCATGAATTATAAAGGGAAATATGAGAGAGGGGGGGGACGTCTAATGTGTTATTAATATCCTATTTTCCATCATCCTATTTTGCTTGACCATTTGAGTTATCATTTTATTTCCTGCTAATTTTGCTTCAGTACATTTTGCCTTAAACCATTTCGTTTCCAGACATTTTGCTTCAAGGATATTTCGCCTTACTATATAAATAATTGAAGTCTATAGGTGATTATTGTAATTTTTGGTTAAAATTGATGTTCTCTTTGTATTTTTTAAATCAAAATATGGAATATTTATTACTATAAAATGCATTAAATGTTTGTTTTCTCTTAAAATAAGGATGAAATTATGTTTTTGCCTCATAGTATGCTTGTTCGTCAATCCATGAGTCTTTTCTAGTATGAATAATCCATCATGTCTAATGATAAATAAAAACAGATAATTTGAATCGTTGCCGTATTTATTTATCTTTATTTTTCGTAATATACTAATTTTATTACTAATTTTGTCTCAGGTTCGAATTCATTACAGAGCGAGATATTGTTGATGTATGCCATTTTTCCAACGGAAAACAACCATTTAATCCGTTTAATAGTAATACACTTTACATATTTTGATATAAAAAATCCAAAGGAACATCGATTATTACCAAAAATAAGAAAAACGAAGTATAAATATCATTTATTTATATATTAACGCAAAATATCCTCGAGGTAAAATGTCCTAAGACAAAATGGCTTATGAGCAAATTACATAGATCAATCATTTTATCCTGTTATTTCTTAAATATATTTACCAATTTATCTAGATAAAAAAAGTTTAAAAAAAGTATGTCTAATCGCAATTGAAAGTTCTGCAAAAAATTATTTCTGAGTGAAAATTGAAAAATTTAATTAAATTAGTAGGAGAGAGGGCTAATTAACTAACTAAGCAAGTTAACGTCCTTCAATTCCTAGCAAATTTCTATTAGAAACTTCGTAAATAAAAACATTTTGTGGTAGGGGTATTTAAGAGTGATGAGTTTCTACACTAATCCATAACTGTGACTCTTTTTCTGAATTGACAAGCTCTAAGTAATGTTTTTCATTTTCATATATATTTTATATATTGAGGTAAACAAGAATTTTTTTCTTTTTCTTTTTGATGAGTTCGTTCATACTATGCCCATATAGGGGTTACACATTTTATTATTTTCAATCCGGAATGACATTGGTGCAAAATAACGGAAGAGGACAAAAAGACATGTTATCTTGTGAGAAGTGGGAAGGATCTATCTCGAGGCCAGGAGATGGTTTGACCTTTTTAGGAGGTGAAAAGGACCTCCTTGTAGGAGACTTGCGTTTTCGAAGAGTTTTTGCAACTTCTTCTTGAAGGCGAGGCGGGAATGCTTTGAATAGAGTAGGCACCGCATTTTCTCTCAGCCTTACAACGTCCACAGTCCGATTGAAGGATTCCGGAGTAAAATGTTCCGAACAAATTCTCGAAAACTTTTAGGGTGTATAGTCACCCTGCTTGTGATTCCTTACCCATTTTCTGCACCTCTCTGGATCCTGGGTCGGAAAACGATTATATAAAATTGAATTATCAGCAACATACTTATTTTTGCAACCAAATGCGACACAAGAAATGGTAATCCTCGACTTGTATGCACCAATAATTCGAATTAACTTGTTAATGAATAAGTAAACCCACTAAAGAGTGTTTCCTACAAATAGGTACTCAAGATGGCTGCCAACAGCAGAAGCGTAACCGCTAGCTGAAACAGTTGGAAAGAACAAAGAAGATTTTAAATTTTCCAAAGGCCAACAAAAATTCGGCTCAAGTTTTTCTCTTTTCAGGTGAAAAAATGTGTATCGTTGATGCAACTGTGAATAAGCAGAACAGCCACTACATCACAATTTAACAGCAAGACAATGTCTTACCTACAGTAAAACATATGTTCAGAACAAAAAATCCAGCCGGAAAAATATTGGTTATGTTCGGATTCATTAAATTTTACAGTATTAAAAGCACCAGATCAAAAATGAAGTAAATTCTCCACTAAGATTTAATTTTACAAGTATCTTGTCTTGTATACAATATTTTAAATAATTTATGATGAAATTTTTTTTTATTGTCGTACCCATAGTAAAAAAAGGAAAAATAGTAAAAATAATTTATCCCATTTTTCAGATTTTAGTACTAAAAACGTCCCTGTACAAGACGAATTTTTCTTGTTCCCAACAACTGTATAAAGTTGGACCCCTTGTATGTAATTGAATATACAGTGGAATAAATAAATTTTTGATCCTTGCCAATTTTGTAAGTTTTCCCACTGACAAATGGTCTAAAATTTCATTGGTAGGTTTATTTTAACAGCCAAAGACATTATGTCAAGAATAAATAAAGTGTTCGAATGAAGATTATTGCTGATTATAGCCCGAGTACACCATCCGTACCGTCAAACATGGGGGTGGAAACCTTATGTTTTGAAAGGGTTACTTAACTAAAGACGACTTAACCGCGTCGAATGGAGAACAGACGGGACCATATATCAAGAAATCTCGTGCAACTATCTGCTATGGGTTACTGCAATTATTCTTCCAAATCGACCATGAACCAAAACATACACCCATGGCAACAAAGAAGAGGCTCAAAAAAAGTCACTTAACTTGTCTCTGCACCCCATCCCATATAAAATCTTTATCAGTGGGCAAACTTACAAAATGGAAAAGGAATCAAATATTATTTATAAATAATCACTACTGGCCCCATCGATCGGGAAAACTGGTTCAAAAAAGTACCAACACTAAAATTGATATTACACCTAAATTACTATTGACTATGTTTTGAAATTGCTTACAAAAGTTGCATAATGTTTTGAACTTTGCAATAAAAAAACCCAATTTTCCCAATAAACTGAGTCAAAAATGTAAAATGTGCACCAATTAGCCCTGCTTCATCTTATTTTATAGATATTATAGTAATTTAACAGCAAGATAATTTATACATATTATTTACACTAACTTTCATTGAAGTAATGTCCACAAAATATGTTTTATAAATTATATGTCCGTGTAAACTATTATTTCTTCTATTTAAAAAAAATGAAATAAAAAATATTCAATCTATTGAATTTTGATATGTACAAATGCCATCTTTTTCGCGAGAAAATTAATAAATCAGCTGACTAAGTATACTGGACGTTAAACAGTCCCTATAATTGTTTAAAATTATTCACCACTGACCAAGAGCTACTTCTAATTCAACCACTCCAAGCTTATAAAATTGATTAGGGAAAAGAAGCAAAAAATTTGATACCTAAATAAAATATTTAATTTAAGCTTTTGTGTTTGTGAGGTAAGGTTGAGAGCAGTCTGGACTAAAATATCTACCCAAATCTGTCAAGAAAAGTTATTTAAATAAAATTGTTCTCCCACCGAGTCTATTAACTATTAATCTTTTGTTCAACAAATATTAAAGCTTCTTTCTACCCAAAATGACACAAACTAGTTCTAATTTACCCAATGAATGTTCAGAACAACCTTACATTTTCAAAATATGGTTATTGATTATTCCCAGGAAAGAAGCCTCTTTGTTGTATTGAAAATACAATTCTACGTATAGACCACTATATTATAAATAATGGCACGGCTAGAAAGGATCAAAAAAATATAAGTGATGGATATTATCTACCAACATAATATATACATAAATTATGTATGTGAACATATATTTAGAGAACTAATATTATTCAATGCTAAATATATCCTTTAGAGCACCTTAGCTTGCTTATAATACAAGCAAGTTTTTGAAAGAAGTGGAAGCACGCTTTAAATAAAAGAATAAGAGGTCTTAATCGTTTCCTTTCTATATTAGTTTTAAAGAAAGGAATAGAAGATGCAATAAATCAATAAAATGTTTTATAACTTTTTGGTCAATGTTGTACTAATTGTTTAATTGCAAAAGATAAATACGTATAAATTATGAAAATGTTCCGCAGATGGAAAAGTCTTTTGTAGAAAAAAGTAATATTTTAGCTAACAATATCCTAATACTTGGATCATTTCAACCTTTTTGTTACTTTTTCTCAGAAAGTTAGTCTCCCCCTCTCCAAGTTAAAGATTACAGAGTAGACAAGAAGCTCTTAAACTTTTTTTATCAAATCCCCACTTTTTAGTCAGCCAACTCTCCATTTAGCCCCCACAGCATCGGTATTTGACAAATTTGTTTTTAACCCATGCAATGTTGAGTACACAAATATACGCTTTGCTTTTTTGTGCCATTTTACGGGCTTGAATTTTTGTTTGAATAAATTATATTTTTTACAAACAGCTCTCCTATGAAAATAAAATATAAATGCACAGTTTTTTTCTGTTTTTTCTTCAATTTATTTGTTCATAAAAAAAGCATACAAAGAATTGAACAATCGATCCATATAGGTTAATGAGACTTTTACTTCAATCAAATTCAATTCAAAGTGCCTCAATCTTCAGTTCTTTTTTTGAAATAGCTCAGCACAAATCAGATTCAAGATCAGAGGTTTTTTTTTTGATTTGGGGGTGATCTCGGGGGACAGCCTTACTGTGAGCCCCCACGACTTGATTGTTAACGGGCATTGATAAATCTTAACCCTTAACATATAATATCATCTCAAGGTACTCACAAAGTAAAACATTGACATTTCTAACCCAAGAGTGTTGCCATTTTTACCCAAACATGAATTACAATATCTTATATAGGGGTTGTTTTGTTATTATAACAATCGGTAAATGGTTGTGATTTGAAATTTGGTTGAAAATTTGGAAAAATGGGTTGAAGATGGTTAAATTGTGAAGTAGTGGTTCTTTTGTCCGACAAGTCATTCCCCACTTGACAATTCTGTTATTCTCCCTCAGTGGTGAATTCCACACAGGTTAAGAACCATTTGTATAGATAATGGTGAAAAAAACACTAGATAATTTTGTCTTAAACTATTTTCCATCAGAACTTTTTTGTATTAAACCATTTTGTAAAGTGACATTTTGCCTTAAATCCATTTTCCATCAAGGTTATTTCGCCTTAAAATATCAATAAATGAGATTTATTTGTAATTTCTGATAAAATTGATGTTACTTTGTAATTTAACAAAATATGTAATTTGTATTTCTATAAAACACATTACATAATTGTATATGTTGGTAAAACTTTGAATCATGCCCCAAAATATCAATTCATGAACCAAATAAATGTCACTTTATAATGAATTTGAACCAGAGAAAAAACTGATAATAAAATTAGGAAAATAAGGAAAAAAAATTAACACTACAAGTGTTAATTTGAAGAATTAACACTTCGAACGATTCAAATAGAAGAATTTCTAATCACTTCTCTGTTAGTAATTATCATTAAATTTGGTAGATTATTCATACTAGAAAAGACTCATGGATTGACGAACATGCATTATATGAGGAAAGAGCATAATTCCATCTTTATTCCAACAGAAAAAAAGTATTTAATTAATCTGAAAGCAATAAATATTGCATATTTAGATTTAACATCTAAACCAAAAATAAACAATAACGACGGATAAACTTCATTTATTGATATATTAAGGTGAAACGTTCTAGATGTAAAAAAAAAAAAAAAAAAAAAAAAAAAAAAGAATTGACAAAATTACCGGGCACCAATATATAAAGTGACAAAGTTTTACTTAAGGACGCTACTTTCTATGATTTCATGTCAGTTGTTACCGGGAAAATCAATGATATATATTTCCCCCTTCAGTAATACTGTAAGATTTTTAAGTTTAAATATACATTGTGGAAATAGTGTTCCTGCAACAGCTGATATAAAATAATCTAATAAAATCCCATAGCTTCTAGCTCTGGTATGTGAAGTCCAATTTTGGTAAATTTAGTATCATTGGAAAGTACAGATTCAATGTTATAAAAATTGGTATATTTCTAAAGCATTTGATAATTTGTCAACTTTTTTTTTTCATGAAGTGATTTCCCTCTGCTGTAGATACGTCATGTAAACGAAGTTCCCTTCCCACGTCATGGTGTTTGGGCTGGTTAGCTCTGAAGGCCTCAGGGTCAACACTGATGCTCCCTGGACGTGCTATAGATCAAGGTGAATCCCTGGATATAAATGGTTGCCAACGGGAGGCCTTACATGTGGCAGCAACCGAATGGATCCAAGGCAATATTGAAGACTTTATCTGTCGGGACATTTGGCCTCCAAACTCGCCGGATCTGATACTCATTTTTGTGGGTGTGTGGGGAGCGATAAAACAACAAACTAACGGAACCCCTACAACGCCAAAGACAAACTTATCAATAACGAATTCTAGGATTACCCCAGGGACCAAGTTGAGAAAGCCGTTCTTGCACTTTTGCCCTCGAATAGAGATTGTAATTGAGGCTGGAGGGGATTTTATTAAATAAAATAAATCCGAATAATTCAAGATTTCAGAATCTGATAACCTGTTGAAAAGAAAATTAAATTTGAAAAAAAAAACTTTTTGGCGGCACAGATAGATTGGACACCCTGTATATTATGTAAAAAAATAATTTGAACATTTATAAAACTCGTGATTCCTGTTCAATACTGTTTATGTGTCAATTATCCACAAATGTTGAACGAGAAAACTGTTTCTGATAGTTTTTTTGTTCCTTAGTGCTAGTATACGAGTATAATCTAGCAATATTTATTTCATAACATAACATAATACCTGTGTATATATGGATACAAAGTATGTGATTACTTGGGAGATTTTATTTACAAATATATATATACACTTGTTACATATTTCATAGCAATGTAGGATATAAATGTATTATGTGTTAGATAAATTTTGAAATAATATAAGGAAAATATGCTCTATATTAAATGGAGCGTGAATTCAAAGTACCCATATATCTATGCCTAGAACAAATTAAGATTAAGACACTGGATCTCACAATGGATCTTATTTACTAGCATTATTATAATATAGTAATGATGGGCTCTATTAAGACAAATATCAACATCAATAAAAGAAAGTTATTTGAGATGGAAAAAAACCTGGGATATTTGGTTCTAAATTCCATACTTTTCTGTCAGAGAGTTGAACTCAAATTGATACTAGATTATTATTCTACGTTTTTCTGATCTGGTCATTCATGCATGCAACTATTGATTTTTTTAATTTAAAAAAATATCAATCTTTGAATACTAACAAAACAATTTTTGGAAAGTTTATTTTATTAATAAACTCTCTATTATATATTTTAGATATTTTGTTTAAAAATATTTTTTTATATATTTGGAGCTTTGTTAGCTGTTTTGTGTGTGTGTAATCAAGTGAAAAAGAAACAATGAAAATAAATTCAAATGGAAGAAAGAATTCTCGAAATGAAAACAAATTTTATTGAATCAATGGATTTTTTTATGCAACAAGAGTAATTTTGGTAGTAATTTATTATCAACCCCCATAATAATACTTATTTTAACAGAACTGTTGAAATATCTGATAATTTTGTTGCACGTATATATATATATATAGTAAATACGAAAGTTCATTTAGCCGTGCGTTCAAATAAACCGATAACTTTGCGTTAGATAGTTTTAATTTAAAAATTTATAGATACTTGTAATCAAGATCAACAAGTTTTCAATTGATAGCAATGATAAATTTCTAAAATTTAACGACCTTACGGAGTATTAAACTTATTTTTCAACAACTGCCCTTGGAAGTTTTTTTGAAGATACATTTATTTATTTTATCCTCCCTCTGAGACCAAGTACATGTTATGGGATCAAACCCGTCATTAGTGAGTTATATCGAGATTATCCATTTTCAGGTCATGAAAACCGTGCCAAACGTTTGGAAAGAAGAGCATCCGACTGACCAAAGAGAAAAATCCGGAATTATCAGTTTTTCGAAACTTTATAGACCATGGATAATAAAAATCGTCGTATGACATCAGGGGCGTCTAGAAGGGGTGGGCGAAAGGGGATGTACCCCCCCCCCATGAAAGATTTTTGGTTTTTTATTAGAAATTTTTTTGGTCTAGATGAAAAAAATTCATGCAAAAATAGGGGTTATTTTTTTTAAAGACAGAGATTTTCTCAAATTATGCAACAAAGCATAAATTTAATTTTGTACTAATAGCTATGGATTTTTGATTTTTTTTTCAAGAAAAATTAATATTTAAATTTCTGGTCCAAAATACTTAATTTTATGTACAAAATTATGGATTTTTGGAAAAAAAATTCGAAAAAATTGATATTTAAAATTTCATTTTTGATTTTTTTTTCGAAAAAATTTAATACTTTTAAAAAAAATTCCAAAAAATTAAATTTTTGTGAACAGCTCTGAGTTTTTGATTTTTTTTTGTTAATAGCAATGGTTTTATGAACTTTTTCATTGTTTTCAAAAAAATTGTAAAATCATCTTTACCCCCCAAAAAAAAAATATATATATATATATATACACATAAATTTTTATAATTTGTGGGACGTCCCTGGAAATCTAATATAACTATGATATATCTTCAAAAATTATTTGAAAGAGCTAGATCTCTCAAACGATGTACTATAAAACTATAGATATATACCAGTAATTATTTACCTAAAATAAAAAAAAATAAGAGAATCATAAAACCAAATAAAGGAATTATATTATCCTTCCGGAGCATCAGGATCGTCAATAGTAGATATTTACTTTTTATTTCCGTATTATGAATTGTGTACATATTAGTGTTCATAACTTCTTTTTTTTTTAAATTCCAAATATTGGAATTTACGTCATAAATTAGGTATTGTTGTACGATTTGATATGAATGATTAATCATTTACAGGATCTGGTTAAATGCCAAATTGGAAGTTACATCGTATAATATCTAATATGAACTAAAATCAATATAATATGTAAGCCAGTGCTAGTACCAAACTGTATAATTACTATTTTTATTGTCTAAATGAGGTAATTTTTCAATTTACTACGAACTTTTATTATAATATAACTTAGTATATTTACTCTGTTGTATTTACTAAACTCAAGAAGTACATTTAAATTATGGTAAGCACTAAGTACCTATAATCATTACCATCTACGTAGTTATATCTTGAGGAAGAATCTATATATTATAAACGAAGTTTTGTGTTATTATGTACGAGAATCACGGCCAAAGCAATCAATGGATTTTACAGAAATTTTTCATGTAGATTTTTAAGGCTCAAGGAATGGTTCTGGTAACGCTTTTTTGGCCTTAAAGGCCATAATAGCTTTGAAATAGCATTTTTCTAATATCGATTTTTTTTACTAATATAATATAAAACAAAAAATGAAGACCGTAAACTTCTAAGAACTATTCTCGCTGCATGTTTGCATTTATTTTAGGAAACTTTTTTTTAAAGGAAATTATAAGGCTTATAGAAGAAGAAAGAATAAGACAAAGGATCTTTGACCATAACATGACGGCGTAGTGAACGATTTTTAACTTCAGTATTTTTTCTACTCTATACCACATGATCTCTTTTTACAAAAAAGTCTTTGAAAATACAGAAAGACATGCAAAGAGTAGAATTCTTAAAATTTTACAGTCTTTTTTTTTTCTTATAAAACAGAAGAGATCAGATTTAATTTTAAATGTCCTGAGCAACACTAGGCAAACTTATACTTTAGTACTCATAAAATATTGTTTCTATATTCCTTTATTAAAGATATAAGTAAATATTGCTATGATTTTTCCACTATTGTATTCGCTTGAATGCAAATAGCAACACTATCTCTAAGCGATGTAATCCAGAATTGTCTTCAACTAATATATTTAAGTTACGAAAATTGAAACAAAGGACAATGTTCTCGGTAGAGAATTTATGTGGAAATAAAATTTAAACTTCATGCATGTATGTAAGTTTCATATATTAGTCCTCCAATACCACGCGTGAAGAACTTTTTTTACCCTTCGTATCCTCCCTATTCTTCAACAAATGTTTCTTCAGAAGCTCGTGTCCTAAGCTTTGTAATTTTCAGTACCAAGGATTATATTGCAAAGAAAATAACACTTGTAAAAACTATACGTAAAGAAGATCTTAGAAGTATAATGCTGTCGGCTTCAGTAAAATACTGTACATTTGATCTGAATATCCTGGAAATTGTTCCCGGTTCGTGGAACGTTGCTCTACATGTAATTTATTATTATGCATCGGATTCTTTAAGGTATTTTTCGCCTGTAAAACATGTATACCTTTGATAGTAAAAAGCAAACAGAAGAAGATTGATTTTATCATATTAAAGCTATTATTTTTTTTTTGTATATATATTTTTTTATTTGGTAGGCGGACTTTTGGCCAGAAATATTTCTGCCAAAGGACACTTTATCAATTGAAAATTTGCCAAAGGACAATTTGGTGAACGGAAATTTCACTGAAAGACAATTTTTTAGAATAAAAATTAGCCGAAAAGATATTTTCCCGAATGACCATTTAGGAAAATTGGCTGAAAATTTTATTAATTTATACTAATCTATTTTTTAATTCAATTTAAAATAATAGTATGATAAAAATTAAAAAGGTATTGTTCATACACTATACAGTCATAAAGGTAGGTAAATTAATGAGTGTTACTTTGCAGAAAAATATTTTTTAATTAATTATATTAATTAATGATCATTATACAAGCACAACGCAATAGTATGTAGTTGGAATGTGGTTCAAATCTATAGCATTGTAGTATCCTAATTAAATTAAATAAGAATAAAACCTACAGCGATTCTACTAGAAGAAGTACTAAATCACTTTTCCATTTTCAATTAATTATAATTCGATATGATGGATTCTTCGTATTGATAAATACTCATGGATTGATGAAAAGCATAATATCAGAGAAGAGAAGTTACTATTTATCATAATTTAATTTTAAATTTAATTAAAATTTACAATCGTCTATATAGATAAATTAAAAGTCATTTTCGGCCAAATTTCCCAAATGGTCATCCGGTGAAATATCTGACCGGCAAATTGCATAAATCCTATTTAATTGAAATGAAGAGAGAGAATGGCAGGAGACATTGTCTTGCCCTTAGCAGGTATTTTAGGGCGTCTAATTTTAAACTATAATGTTTACTTATGTAAAATATTTCGTAATTCTTCCGTTGAATTCTTTATATATTGTCAAACGATCATAATTTATTAAAAAAAATAAAACAAATAGATAAAGTATACTTACTGGGCATGATTGACACTGTCTTTAATGCTCTGAATACTCGAAACGTTCGAAGACCAGCCAAGTTTCCCATTTCAATGAAAGACGTAAGATAGCCAGAAAAAATAACAGTGAAATCCAACCTAAAAAGACACGTTTAAACAATTAACAAATATAAATATGATTATTTCGATATTTTTGGTGGAATTCTAAGGTTGTTGGAAACTATGAGCATAAAGGTTTAGAACGCTTATTTACTAACGGTACTTCAATTCTTTATTTATTTGATATTCTTATTTTTCTTGCAAATTAAGCTGATAAATTATAATTAGATTTGCAATGACAGTCATTAAGATAAGTACCTTTTCAATTGCTAATTAATTTAGGCAACTCTGTATTATTTGATAAGTTATACAACTTAATCAATGTATGACTCCTTTAACTGTGCCATTTGCTCAATTTTAAAGCTGTGCAGTATTTGCTTCATTTATCATCGCTTAAAAATGACGTCATGAATTATAAGTGAAAAAAAGTAGTTTATGACGTAACTGACATAGAAATAATGAAGATGAAAAGATGACGTGTCAAATTATGAAATTTGAATTTTTTAAAATCTGATTTCCTATACAATGATTAGGTTTTATCGGCTTTTATTAATGGATCAACCGTTATTATTTACTCATGTCCATTATACAAATTTTGCAAAGTTAAGATTCATTTTTTACAATGTTCCGTTGAACAATATGGTAGAACACATAATTAGCTGTCGATTGCTGGGAAAAGCATTGTCCTTTTGCCCACCATGAGCAACAATACGGGAAGAGGATTGAGACCAAAGCTCTCCTCCGGCTCTGTATTGTCCCAGAAAGCCATCCCAGCAGACTGGGATCTAGAGGAAGACGAAGGTTGGGGAGGACCTCAGACACTCTACAGGAACAGGCAGGAAACCTCCATTTCCGTCAACCACCGGAAGTCACCCTTCAAGAAAAAGCCGAATTTTTCAACTTGAAGATGAACAAGTCCCTATAAGATGAGTTCAAGGCAAAAAAAAAGGGTGGAGGAAGTATCTGCGGCGTATACCAGGGCCTCTGTTGATTGAACAGCAGAAAAAAGTCCATGTGGAGCATACTAAAAATATCCTTAGCTAGCTGAAGGGAACCTCTGGACTAATTGTGATCTTATCTTATAAGAAGACCTTCACTGTTGACCCTATCTCAAACACCAAAAAACCTGCTTTAGTGTTGATGCTAGGCCTGGTTGCATCCAGTAGTCGAAAAAAGAGACTGTGTTACCCACCACTGAAATTTGGATGACCTCAAAGCCTCCTTCGAGTAGCAGTGGGTAGTCAAGTCCAAGACCTTCATCAAAAAGTGCTGGGGCACCTTCATGCTCAGGTTGGAAGCCATAGTAGCAGTCAAAGGAAAACATTTTTAAAAATAGAAGGATTTATCAATGAAGAAATTGTGATAAAACCTCAATGTTGTGCTTCATTACTTTTCATTCTTCCAAAAGTTTGCAATATTTCTTCGTTATCAAAAAGTCCAGGATTTTACCTTGCACACTCTAGATGTCGCTTAATTATGAAGGCATTCTTTAAAATATCTTCATCGCCATAAAGTAATCCACATAGATCATTTTTCTCTATCTAGGAATTAACAAGTAAGGAACAAAACATGGTTTAGATGACTCATGGAAAAGTAATTTATAAATATGCTGAGTTAAAGTATTTTAGAATGCAATGAATACACACAATCTTGATTATATGCTTTGTGTCTCTCGTTACATACAGTAAATATACTACTTCACATTTGTATGCATGGTTGCATTTTGGGTTTAATATAAGGTACCAATGTTATATACTAGATTTTACTGGTTCTCAAACGTTTAAAATTTGTTAGGGAAAAATAATTTAAAATCAGTCGCTTAAAAAATGTTCTGAAAATTCACTCAAGGCGAGTTACCACATTTGTAGTGCATGTAAGCATCTAAGTGTATATATATATATATATATTAGGGTGTACCTTAATGAAAAATGTTGGGAATTTGGTTTCGCTGGATATTTTTATTTTGCATTTTATTCCTCTAAACAAGAAAATAACCACCTAAACGTTCAAAAAAAATAGTCCTTCATGGACGCGTTTTGATTTGAAAATCTGTAAAATGATGAAAACAATACAAGTCTATGGACTAAAAGTTTCTCTATAAGTTTTACTCTGTTCTATTATCTTTACTATCAAGCTCTAAGCCAGAAGATAGACAATTCAGGATATCAAAGATAGGAGACATAAGAGATGGAAGTGATTTGGGAGATATCAGTGTACGGCCATACTTTTCACCTAACCACAATTGGGATACTTCTTCAATTATTAATATCCAGAAATGGAAAAAAAGCCACTGGACCTTTTATCAGATTAGTCATTATTCAAAGTCAACTGTTTAATTATGTCTCTTCACCACTTCGACTTCTCAAAATATCATTACAAACACAAAGTTATGAAGGTGCAGTAAAAGAAGTAACCAACGCCTCAGCTCAAATTTATGGACTATATCAGAGCAAAATAAAAATTGTGTTTATTCTTTTCTATTAATGAAACAAAAAAAGGTGTCTTATTTGGCATAAATGAAAAATGAAAGTATATTTAGTCATACTAATATTGTACACCTGGTATCCAAAAGTGAGATTTGAGTAGTAAAAATGAAGAGAAACATCAAAATAAATGTTCGAAATATGCGGTATCAAAAGAGAATATTTATTTATTGGCAACACGTTTGGAACTGAAATAATCATCTCGTGAGGGAAGTTAGAGAAAAACTTTACTCATAATGTAGAAAAATATATGTTTGATATGTAATAATTAAAAAAATAAATATCCTGTAACTTTATTCAAATCGATAATTTTAATGTAAGAACACCTAAATGTTCTTTGTTTTTCCCGACATTTTACAGATTTTCAAATCTGTAAAATGTAAAGCGCGTCATTGAAGTATGATTTTATTTTGGACGTTTGGTGGTTATGTTATTGTTTAGAGGAATCAAATGCAAAATAAAAAATATCTGGCGATACCAAGTTCCCAACTTTTGTTATTTTGGTACAGATTAATATATGTATATACATAAATATAAAGAATATTTTTGTGGGAGCCACCCTTCGCCCAATATTATTAATAAACATTGTGACCCATAAGTCTTGTGGCAATTTTAACAGCCAAGAAAGTTCACAAATATTTTTTTTCTCGAAACGTATTTTGAACATGAAACTTCATTCAAAATAAGTGCCAGTTTATTCCATATGGCCACCAATTGTGGCAACTTCAGCTCTCAGACGCTTCGAAACTGTTTTTCACCCTATACGGATGGTTCTCCTCCGTACAGCTTTTCCCATACGACCTTCAAGTTGTCGTTGCTGAGGTAAGAAGTTACATCCCTCTCCAGAATGGACTATATGGAGAAGTCTATTACATTGAGATCTGGGAAGAAGGAGCCACATGTCCTTCCTCCAAAAGTGCTCGAAAGTAGTTTGGCACAACTCTTGCACTAACTTTGCAGTATATGATGGTGTTCTGTCCTGGTGGAAGCAGTAAAACCTTTCACATCCTTGGGAATGAAGATCAAGGGCGTCTTCATACATCAGGAGGTAACCCCAGCCCATACTATCACTGTGGTCGGATTTTGGCCCCCAAACACGTTGCACTCGTTCAAGGGAATGTTCTCGATGCTCTGACACAGCACCCAGTCGTTGTGGCTGTTGTAAGCCAGTTCCACAGTGAATATCTTATCGTCAGTCAAATTGATGTAAACGTACGTACAAGAATTGAGGAATGTTAGAAGAACCTTCACCGGATCAGCCTCATGGCCATTGTTGCCCAGCTGAGAATCTGCCACTTTAGTAGACGATACGGTTTCATCTTCAGGTTCTCATTGCCACCCTATGCATGGTTTCTCGAGACACATCACCCGTATTAGCCGTCTTTCTCATGAAGCACTTCCTTTTACGGTTTATCATCGACCTCGTGTCCTCATGGAACTCGGGCAACCGCGACTGCTATCCATTGATCGTGTTTTGAACCCATGACTTGGACACATGGAGGTCTTTCAGGACCTTGGTGTTGGCCCTACTGTTCTTCCCTTCCAAATGAAGCAAAAAGATAGAGCTCTTTGGCGTCATGATATCATCGTTAAAGGGGGTAAGGGGGGAAGTATCAGAAAAAGTTTATTTTACAACAAAAAAATACGGAAATTGCATGAATCATATTCAATCAGCAGAATTAAAAATATACACCTGTCTAGGAGAAATACTTGGTTCGCAGTCCTAAAGCGTATGAGTCATCCGAATACACTTGAACGTATACACACTCGATTTATGCGGTAACCGGCCTTTAATCGAAAGAAGATATCTTTCTTCTTTTTCTTTTTTTTAAACCAACATACCCTAAAATTCCTCTAAAGAAAAGATAATTAAAATAATATAATACTTTTATTAATCTGTACCGATGGCCTCTCCCGTGAAGTTCATACCACTTCGCCATGCTGTTACTCACATTTATCCATAGCCGTTTAGCCAAGTTTCATTTTCATTCTTCAGCCCCCCCCCGAAGGATATTGCAACGCCTCTGTTCATGGCGTTTGATTAAATTAGGTGCAATCAGCCGTAAGAGGAAGGAAATTAACACTTATGCCACTCCGTATCTGGCGAAGACATAGAAAAGTATTACTCCAATGCCAATCCTCAATTCTACACTCTATCCAACAAGGATTTAAACTCGTAATTCCCCAACAAATCATAAGAGTAACTTTACATTATCTATAAGGTCAATTACTTTATTTTAGAGGTTCCCTCCTGCAACTACAAAAATTCTCGCACTTGTCAACGGTCACATTTTTTTCAACTATACTAATGTACACATTTAGTCTCTTATTAACAGTGATTTGAGTTTTAAAACCAAATCAGGGGATGGTTAGCAATGGATTTTCATTATTGGGGATTCGGGGTTCCTCACTTTTAAACATTTAGAAAATAAAGTTGCGGGTATCCCCCCCAATCTCCCTACAACTCAAGCTGTATTACTGTAATTAACAAATCGCTGCTTACCAATTCCAAGGGTTTCTAAGATATGTATAATTATTCAGAATGAATCCTTTAGCCACAACTTTGATGACCATTTCGAGTGAATATATAGCGAGAAAAATATATCTGAAAGGTAAAAAATATATATATTATTTTTAAGCAAAGCTAAAGATTTTTGTGAAGAGTAAGTATTTAACATCTTTGAAGGTTTTGATATTACTTTGTTAAAGAAAATTTGTTACGGATTTTTTTAAATTATTACACACGATTTGAAAACAAGTAAATTTCTTTTTACGCTCGGAGATCGTAGTCTCAATCAAAATATCAGTCCAAATCGGTATATTTGTGATGTATATTTGCATACAATATTGATTAAACCGATGAAACATTTAATCAACAAGATAAGCAGCTATAAATTTTATGATATTATTCGTGAGCAGACTTTTGGAAGAAAACATTTTTACCAAATGTACATATTGCTGAATTTTGGACATTTGGCCGGAAAATTATATTTAATATATTGATATTTACGAGAGTACTCTTATATTTCAATCTTATTTAAAATGATAAATAGTTATTGTTCATAAGCTATACTTACATCATTTAGGTAAATTAAAAATTGTGCTTTTGCTGAAAAATACTTTTTTATTAATTATATTCATTAATATAAATCATTATATAAACACAACACAGTATCATGTGAATTAAATTTACTCGTAGTTTGATTCTTTTTGTTTTAGTATTTTAAATAGTAAACTAACATGACAACGATTTGTATTGAATAATTGCTAACCAATTATCTGTTAGTAATTATCATTCGACATGATGGATTATTCATATTGGAAAATACTGGAAATACTAAAACAACCATAATTTTTTGCCATTGGTTATGTTGAGTTTAAATAATGATCATTAATAAATGTAATTCATAAAAAATTGATACAAAAGACAACTAATTTATTGATATTATAGTAAATATATATTTTTTATGAAAAATATTTATTGATAATACTAATATTTTAAATTGATTAAAATTTACAGTATATATCATATATATTTTTTCGACCAAATGTTCCATCGGCAAAATGTTTTCAGCCAATTGACCTAGATTTGATATTATTATTACTTTAGGCAAGCTGTACTTTATAGATGAAATGCGTACTTTCCCCCTCCCCCTTTTTTTTTACCAACTTGGTTTTATTTTTTAAAGTAGAAAATGAAATGAATGAGTTATTGAATTAAAAAAGTTATTTAATAAATGTTGTAAGGAATCCAGATTTTGTTTTTTTTGGGTTAGTTCTACTTTATTTTATGTTCAAAGAATAATAATTAATAAATAAAGTTCTTTTAATTTCGGAAAAAAAACTCATTAAGCAACTGTGTTAATTCAGTTATCTTTTTTATTTTATAACTACGCTAATAATAGAAAAATATCCTTGAGTTGGCCAAAAAAAAAAAAGACCCTTCTCCATGGCCAGGGCCATAAAATAAGAAAATAACCTTGAATGACTTACTCAGCTTCATCGATGGGCTTTGTCATTGCGAGAAAAATGCAGTTTATAAGAATTGTCAACATGACAACATAGTCGAAATATTGATTGGTACTAAAATAAACCATCATGGAACGAAACTGGAAAGAAGAAGAACGGGGATTAATATAGTAAAATCCAGGTTATATGGAGAATGACATACTTTGTTCCATGGTGGAAATAAAAACAGACTTCGAGTTGCTGAAAACCTTTGTACATAATGTCTTTGAAATCTCCTAGACACAACACAAAATGTCTGAAATATAAAGAAATGTAAAAAGTGTAAGGGTGTTTGTGAAATAAAAAATAAGTTTGAATTCTTAATCAAGAATATCAAATAAGGAAATAAAAGATTGTGATATAATTATTATTTAAAAAATATTTGTTACTTCAAAGAAAGGACAAGATAAAATGTGAAAAACTTTTTTGTAAGTAATATTTTATATTTTATGCATTTTTTTCCTTTTAATATTTGTTCAATATTAACATAAAAATTTAGTAAATAAAGTCTCGTAGTATGATTGTGATAAATTCATCATTCAGGAAGAAAGAAACATGGATATTTTAAAACGGGGTTTTATAATCGGTTGATCTTATTTGGTTTAAAAATAATAATAACAATTTAAAGGTTTTATTCCCAAGGTACAAAAAAACATTAATCGTTTCAATTTAGATTTTATATATATTTTTACTAGTTTATATATCAAGCCCAACAACTTTATACATTTTAGGACGAAAAATAAAAAACATTTTTTATAAGAGAGCTCCATAATAGGCAAGGGCGTTGACAAAAAAAGTATTTATTTTTTATTGGGGAATTTTTCTTCTGAAATCAATGGGTATGAGGTTTTTTTGAATTTTTGCTCCATTGTATAATTTCATAGAATTCATAGATAATTTAACTATAATATTTATTTATATATTTTTTGCGTATGTAACTTCTCTAGACCAATAAAGAGAGAAAAAACTGAATAGAGCGGCGTAGCTAAGTGGACAACGCGCTTACTATTAATTTTTCTTCTGAAATCAAATTGCATGGGCTTGATATATACCCCCTCACTCATAGAGAAGGAAATGTACATATAGCATGCAGATTGACTTCAATTTTCAAGGTCTTCTAACCAATAGATGGAACTGTTTGTATATATTACCTAATAATAGTCATTTTACGACATTGATAAATAATTGTGAGAATTAACTACATTAAAAATATATAAATATTATGAGTGTGAATAAAATACGTTTTAAAAAATATAATCATTCTTTTATCAAATATTGCAAAATATATAGACGATTTTAAGTGAATCAAATCTTATTTGGACTTGAAAGAGGTCTGTAAACACCTTCGACAATCAAAATTTTAACGTATAAATGAGTTCTCAGTCCCAAGATGAATAAACCAACTGCTAAAAACGTTTTCACTGATTCCACAGATTTAGGTGGAATGGATTCGAATGAGCTATTCATTCTACGAATATTTACTTTTTTACGAAGGTGGTCTGAAAACTTTCCGACATAACAAAAATACAAAATTTTTATTTTTCAAGCGATGCTTCCACCTTTTTAACCCGTCAAAATATTACTCGGCCTTTTTCTCTCCAAAATAATTGTTCACAAAAGGGATTACCTCTTCATATGACGAAAATCTTTTCAGTCAACTGTTGGGACTGTATTTCTGTCTTTGGTGTATAAAGGTATATCCAAGTTTCATCTAAAACTTGGATTTATAACACCTAAACTTCACCATGCGAGCGATACTCAATTTTGTCCATTCTCACAACAACACTCCCGTCAACTCAATCAAACGACCCAAAAATCACTGAAAATTTCGAAAGTAATACTCAACAGATGCTAGTTAGATGTGAATATCTTTTATTTACGAGTGCTGTAATCTTCACGTTGATGTCGGAAATTTTCCAGACCACCCTCGTAATGAAACACATTTGACTTCATATGACGTAATATAGGTCGATGAAACAGAATAAACGTCAACAAAAATTCATCTATAGAATAGGTAAAGATCGAATTTTAACAAAAACCGATTTTTTTTAGACTCATGCAGACCGAACTTTTTTTTTAAAGACCAAATCAGTTTGGTCCACTTAAAATCAAAACGGTCTAGGATTATCAGACTGAACCCCATTAAAAATACTTTAACTTTTAGTGATGTAATTCATTTGTAAAGAAAGTAATTTTACAAATAAGATTCAATCTGATAACGAGCCAAGGAATTGGTGGCAACAGGTTTTTTCGAGCAACAATGTAATAACAACGTCTCTTATTTTTTTAAAGAGGTTGTTGATGACGGCGTAAGAGTAAAACTGTTGAGGATTCACGTCCTTTGTTTATAAAAACAGAACTGAATGTTTGTTAGTGTGTATGATTCCATGAAAATATAAGAATGCAGATACCTACAAAATATATTGTCAGAAGCAAAATGCTTTATGCTTTAATGATCAAAAGCAGACGCATTCGATATTATATATACATAATAATTTAATATTATCCTTCTATATACTATGTATACAGCTAAAAAATGGATAATTTATTTTTTTCCCCGAGTTTGATTATGTTTTTAATAATACAATATAATTAGGAAAATTGAATTATAATTAAATATTTTCATCGGGATCAAAACTCAATTAGGGTTTATATAACGATGTTATATTCATTGTATGTATTTCTCCATTATAGCTAGAGCTGTAAATCATATAACCGGATGTATGTTTTTAAAAAAAAGCAAAAATTAACGTGCTAACCTTGCGAAATTGAAGATTGTTTTGAAGGAAAGCAGCTTCGTTATCATGACATTTCATTGTATTGGCTATGAGAGGAAGGAAATAAAAACAAGGGGCACTCTGTATCAGGTAAAGACGTACGAAATAATTACTCATTTGTCGATCTTCAATTCTACTCTGAGTACAACAAGAACTTACATTAATAGCTAGTGATGTAAATGATGTAAATGTGGCCTGTTTTTTTTTGGTTTTTTTGAATTGGTAATCTCAAGAATGAACTTTTTTTACCTAAGGAGTTGTCATTGTTATTTAATTCCAGAGTAGTGAAGTTCCTTTCCTGAATATATAAAAAGCCTGATTGAACATTCGTGCGTGTTCATAAAAGACAGAGCCTAACCCTCAGGATTTGTTGTGTAGTCATAATTGCAAGTCCTTGTTGGAGTCAGATTAGAATTGGGGATCGACATCGGATTAATTCTTATCAATGTCCTTGTTTATTTATTTCTCTGCCTCCCTCTCGTCACAGGGGATTTTATCTGTTTTCCTCTAGTTGTCAAGGTTATCATGTTGATTTTGATTTCCTTTTTTAAGCATGCTCAATAAATGCACAATTTCATCACTAGCTGACCAACAAGTTATGAATAGGACTCTCTGTCTTTGAAAACTACCCACACAAGTCATGACTTTATGTATATTTGTATTTTCTTTGTGTTTACTACAGCGTACAGTGCTTGATATAACAGAAAAAATTGCCAAAATCTTAATTATTGAAATTGTTTATTTATGTTATTTTTTTTTTTTTTTTTTGCATACATCTAATAAAAATGTGTCTATATTTAGTTGTTGAAGCATAAAAAACAATTTCATGAACCGTAAAATTGTTCTTATAACAGAGTTTGCTAATGTATTATACCTATGAGAATATACCTATTATACAGTACAATCGATTTAAAGCTTGAAGTCTTTGTACACAATTTTAGGTAAAAATATATCATTAAATTAGTTAAAGGTAACTATTTTACGGTAACTTTTCAGGTATTTTATATAAAAAATATCTTTTTGTATTTTTAATTTGTTTTACTATTTTTATGATTTAAATACATGAAACTATTTATATAACTAATCTTTTAGTATAGAAGAATAAGTCTACACAAAAAAAAAAAACTCACTGAGGTTAGTTAGATACATCATTAATGAAGAGTATAAAATAACATAAAAACCTGCAAATATTTGCAATATTGAACATGTTCTCATCCTCCAGATAATCAACCAACACGTGCACACACGTATTTTTTCTGTCACATTGTAAGTTATGTAAGCCCCATGATTAATTCTTGTCATTACTTGGTAGACCTTTTTTATATTATATACTTAATCACACAACAAAATCTTCCAGAATTAATACCCTTACAGATCAGATTCGCCATTTTTGGATAAGCAGTTACCCCTTAATATTTGACCTTAGAAAAAATAACTCTAAAAGAAAAAAACAAGAGTTATCGGCCCATGCTCAATCGTTATTGTATGTTGATACAGTAAATGAAGTATCTGATGAGGATTAGATAAAATATTTCATACACTTTTATCAACAAATAAAATACATTCCAATTATTTACATAAATATCAAAATAAATTCTTTAAGAACAATATGAAATCAGTGTAAGCTAATATGATTTTGATAAATAAGTTATATAAAACTTTAATGGAGAAAATCAAAATATAAAATTAAGAAATATAGTTTTGGCAGCTTTTGAGGGGGGGAATAAAGAACTTTGCAGCGTGGAAAATAAAAAAAGTTTTCAAATTGCTAAATGTATAAAATATTGCAAGCGTTTAAGTTCATATTTGTTATAAAGATAGCAAAAAATTCAAGATTCGGACGATCCTGTTTTTTTAACAGGATCGTGTCTACAGGTGTTGGGCAGATATGGTCATACAAAATTGTTTTTGTAATTTAATAATAATATTTAACAATAGATAAAAAAAAACATAGAATAGTTTGAAATGTATCTTTAAAAAGCTCCAAATGAAAGGTTGTCAAATTTATGCAATATGGATTTAAAAAACAAGTTGTTGTTGTTTTGTTTTTTTCAAAATTGTCAAATATAAAGCAAATAATAAATTCACATCAATAAATAAATAAAGTACTCTGTTAGTAAACTTCTCCATTTTTATTCATAGTTTTATTCCCAAACAATTAGTCTCACACTCTCAAAGAAATACATTTTTTCTTCTTCATCTAGATTAAGTTTTTGATAAGGTTTTACAGAAAAGAATCATTTCGTACTGATGTATAGAGGTAATAATCAGTATAATGAAAATTAAATTAGTTAGGTATCTAATGAGTTTAAATTCATAAAGTTTTAACTGGCTTTCACTTTGAACAAAATATTTTATAATACTTAATACATACTATCAAAAAAGACTATTTTATGAAATGTTTTAAATGTGATCCTATTTACATTTCCAAGTATGTACTTAATATGTTCAAATCCATTCATATTTGGAAAATAAAAATATATTTATTTTTTGTCAGTAAGGAGAAAGAAATTATATATATTATATTAGAATTGTACTTTTATTCTTGGCAGTCGACGGAGCAGATTAAATAGGTTTTCCCAAAGAATGAACTCATAAAGAGCAAAAGTTCATCTATTCGTATTATATATAATATTAGTGCTATCAAAATATTTTCCTCATTTTAGTTTTTTTCTCAAAAATACAAGTTAACAGGATTCTACAAGATTTTATTGTTGCATATAACTTTTAATTGGTTCTGTAAATAGGTGGTACGTAGGGGAGATCAGAAGAGTTGCAAAAAAAATTGCATTTACTCAGAACTAGTTTGACATAGACTTTTTACTTTTATGAATCTTTTTTGAGATGTTATACAAGTCTTTTTATTAGCTTTTGAAATTGAAAAAAAAAAAAAGTTTTCCAATTCACCTTTGTGAGATTATAAAAATAAAGTGATTTTTATTTACCAACAGTCATGCAATCTTGAACACGATGCAAAGATAGGAGAAATGTCCAATATTTTTTTACCCCTTGCAGGGTGCACATACTATATTTGCCGCAATATTCTCTACAATCAGTTATAATATTAAAAAAATAAATCCAGATTATGACAGCTAGATCTATTCTAATTTATTTTATTTAATAAAATCACCTCCATCCTCAATTACAGTCTCTATATGAGGCAGAAAGCACGAAAAGTCCTTAACCACATGGTCTGTTGGAAAATCCTAGAGTTCCATTTTCATCCGAATGATGCGTTCGTCTTTAGTGTTCTAGGGCGTTCGGTTGGTCTATATTTCGATCGCGACTACCAAAAAAAATACATCAAATTCCATCGAGTTTGGAGTCCAAAAATACGAAAGGATAAAGTCGTCGAAACTGTCTTGGAGCTATTTAAGACTTTTTTTTAGGCGTGGCAAGGAGCCAAGTACTGCTACTACTTCTAAGTCCTCCTACTGACAATCATAATGATCCAGGACTTAACCTTGGTCTCTAGCACGTCCAAGAAGGTATTAGTGTTGATCCTAAGGCATGGAGCGAACAAATGATGAGGCAGAACGAGGTCATTGGATCTAACTACCCAAATACAATGTGTTGCCTCAAAATCAACTTTACAGGCTTCAAATTATCTCCTAACTTTGTGAACGAACGTCTCATTGAGTTCTAGAGTTCAATCAATCGTTATATTGTCCCTCCAGATGTAGATTCCAAGGAGGGTCCCTTTCCTTTTTCAAATATCTGGGACAACAAATTCTTCAATTAATTCCTTCTTTTTTTTTTTTATCTTGTGCAAGCTTTAACAAGCTATCTAACAAAAAAAATCATCTGCCTAAGTGCAAGCGTTTACCCATGAGAGCAAGCACGCCAGGCTGTTCAACATAGATATCTTGAGCATCCTCTACTTACAGCTTTATATTTTATAGACACATTTGGGTCAATTATAGACTTTGTATTCAAATTTTTGGGATAAGTTGAAATGCCAAAAAAAAGTTTAAAGCCTTCATTTGATTTATAAAACCTTATTTAACTCCGACATAGCCTTCTAAATAAATTATATACATTTCTTATTCTTCATTTTAACTATGAATTGTCTTCAATGGATAACCTCTAAAAATATATTAAAAGAAATGAATTATATTAGAAGAATACAAATGTAATTTAGGCTTATTTTTGAGATTGATTTTGCCTTGACTTGACGTGCCACATTTGTAGCATCAATTATCCATCATGCTTTTACAAATCATTTTAGAAGGCAAAAGATGATTTTTGTTGTAGGTTATTACATAGCCATTTAATTAGGCGCATTTCTCAAAAAAATGTAGACTGTATTTTGTTGCCAACTGTCTATATTTCTGTTTATTTTCTTCTAATTATTATCATAATTATTTATTAGTTGGGGGGATCATAAAAAGTAACTGATTAGAGATTCCATAAATAGGTGGGCAAGTGAGTTATACTGTACCACTTCTTATTTACTAACGGTCAAAAATGCTTTTCAAAAATATATTTATCATAAAAAGGATACGCAGTAAAAAAATAATATTTACTCAAAATAACTTTTACTTTGGAGGAACAATTTCAAATAGAATGTTATTTAGAATGTATTAAGAAATAAAGGATTTTTCATTAGGCACGCTTTAACTTTCAGTAGGAAAATATTTGGTTAGACCATATTTTTGTTCTTCCTTTGACATTTAGAAACTTCATTAGTTTACATTTTATCATGGGATAATATACACTTGATCAGCGATTGCAAATTATCTAAATTTATTATCAAATAACCGTGCAATGCTGATGCTGATTTGCATTGAAAAATTATTTTCATTAATGAAGCTCATTTTTGTCTCAATGGTTTTGAAAATAAGAAAACCTACGTTGTTGTTCTGGCAACAATGTAAAAATACTTCACAAAATATCATTACATCTTGAAAGTTTTACTGTTTGGTGTGGACTTCATGTTGGAGGGATCCTATTTTTTCGTTGATAATGATACTCGCCACGTTATGGTAATTGAAAATCGCTATCTGATTTTTTTGCCCCAATTGTAAGATATGGACTTGGCTAAAATGTGGTTTCAACAGGACGGTGCCACTTGTAACACAGCAAACGTTACAATCGATTTATCGCAAAGTAAATTTGGTGAGCATGTTATTTTGAGAAATAGATATGCTGATTGGCCGCCTCAATCATGGGATTTTATATTATTTTCTTTGGGGTCACGTGAAGTCATTGGTCTACACTGATAAGTAGGCGACGTTAGAAGATCTCAGAGAAAATATATAACTCAAAATTGCTGCAATATCGGTCAATTTATTGGAAAAAGTAGTGGGAAATCGGGTTAAGGGGTTGGACGTCTGTAAACGTGATTGTATTGGTCACCGCTAGAGAAATTGATTTTCATAATACATAAACGTAAATGTGAATAATTTTTATTGAAAAAATAAATCTGGAAAAATCTTTAACTTTTTGTGTTTAATTTATAAAAAAGTTAAAGCACTTTTGATGAGAAACCCTTTACATAGGGTCTGTTGGTATTTGAGAAGAGGCTGAACAGAATGGAGCAATACATCTCCAGGGTTACAAAAGATTAGTTAAAACATTGTTGAAGGCTAATTATGGACCTATAAAATTTCGGAAAAACATAGAGGTTCTCATACTCTAAATAGGGAATACTTTTATTAATGAACATTTTTGTAAAATAAAAACATAGAACTAATAGAAATCAGAGTTGAATGTATCTTCATTAATAGCTTATTCTAATATAGCCGAATATTTTAAGTATCTTTTTATTGTACATATTCAGTCGTTTGACTTATAGTGAATATATACGCTTTGATACCCCTCGCATCTGTTCATTTAGAAAAAAATATTCCCATTTACGGGCTCATTCGTTCATTTTTCCCTGTTCTTCAATTCATTTCTTTAAATGAAACAACAATCATGTAATTAACTTTTGTAGAAATGTAGTTACGTACAAAAGAAATTATCCGCAAAATGTTATTTTTGAGGTTTATATAATAAAATAGCACCTCGGTTTTTTAATCATTTTTACACGAAAGGAACTAATTTAAACCATAAATAATAATAATTTCAATTACCAAAAAAAAAAATTCTAGATAGTCTAATTCAATTACAAACTGGGTTTGTTTTCAAGCTTTGAGGAACAAATCAATTATATAAGAAATTATAAAAAATCAATCATTTACTTTTTCTTAACTTTATTTAATTTTAATTCAATATAAATCATTACAATGGAGTTTTAAAAACTTCTGCAAAAAAAAAAAATAATAATAAAATCAATTAATATTGCTGCTGAAAAAAACTTATTGATACTTAGTTCAAGATTGTTGATATGTTAATACAGCACAGATAGAAATTAGAAATTATGTAATTGTAAGTAAATATTAATTTGTTATGTCTGTGTCAAAGAGAAGATAATATTTTGACAATTATTCTTTTTAAGAGCAGTATAGCCGAGCCCAATAATTTGAAGGATTCTGTCAAGACATTTAAGTGTAGAAAAAAGTATCAACACCTACAAAAGTTATACCCAAGTCCAATAATTTGAAGGGTTCAATCAAGACATTCGAAGGTAAGAAAAAAAGGATCATCACCTAGAAAAGTTGCCTTCAAAAACAGGGACTGACATCAAATATAACAACACCAGTCTAACTTTTACAAAATATATTGTGGAGAACGCTCTTTTGTTTAAAATAAAGCATCCTGAGTTTGGAAAACAACCACTAAATGTGTAACAGGTAGTGTTTTGTCGATCCTTATTTAGGACTAAAGACTACAGTTCCATCCAGTTCAGTTTCGGTGCAGTCAAGTTTAGTACAGCATATTTCAAGCGGTTCACGTATAGAGAGGAGGGCGAACACATGCTGAGGTCCCAAAATTCCGGAAAGTTGTTAATCAGGAAGGCCTAGTTCTTAGCGGTAGGATGACACGGAGTTCTATCTTGAGTGAAAAGAAAGTTGTCCCCAGAGAGGGTAGACTTCACCTGTGCTGTTAACAACGCTCAAGGCCATGGCTGGTGGTGAATAGGTCTCTGGCATGATAAACAGTGGTACGTGAGCACACCCGAGCTCCTTGTATATGGCCATCTGGGACACTCCTTTTTTGCTCCATTTTACTCCTTCTCGTTAGTTTTTTATTTAATTGAATCACAACCCGCATCTTTCACCAAGTTTGAAGACAATCGATGAATAAATTTCCGATTTCTTAAATATTTAAATGAAGTGTACTACTGGATTAGATCAACCCTGTAGATTAATTTCCTCATTTGAGTCTAATAACTATTACATGTACCACTGTAAAGTTGTACATATGATATGTATACATACTACATCGATGTTTGTTTCAAAGTAGTCCTATAAAGTTTCTACAGGGCATATCAAAACTCATAAAGAACTCAAGTTACAAGTCTTCCCCTTTCACAATATACTTTTATCCACCTCCTTTTCTTTAAATAAAAAAAAGTCTGCTCATCCATTTATGTACAAAAACACAGGTACATAGTATATGTAAAAGCTTTTATTGACTCCTACTTCTATCAAGTATACACGAATGTACATAAAATGGATATACATGGTATATATAATTTTGATGTTTTCCATTCTTAAGTTTCCTTAACAATTTCGATTTTTTTCCCCACACAAGCAAAACATAATAAATAGACATTAAAAACAGGTCTGCGTCAAGCTAGTCCCATCTGTCAGCAGTTAGTCGTTTTGGACGTGTAGTTGTAATGTAACAGTCGTTTGAGTGAGTTGATGCAAGTGTTTTTGTGGTTCGAGCAGTCATTAAATATTTGTTTCTGAATCTGTAACCTGATAATTGATTACAAAAATAGCAAACATAAAAAGACTTGTTGTGCTAAAATTTGACGAGTCTAAGTCTATCTAGCTCAGAGTAATTTAGCCAAAACAAAAGAATTATTTTACGAGAAAAACGCCGAGTAATATTTTGATGCGTTACAGATTTGGGATCCTCACTGAGGGAAATGTGTAAAGTTATAAGGAGAGTATGTTAAAAAAGAAATATAAAATTTATAAAAAAGGTATTGCATCTTCGTTAAGGTGTGGAAACTTATCAGACCATCCTCGTACATCAAGAAGAAATTGCTGAATTATAATCATTTTAAAAATAGTAAAAAAATAAAAGGAGAAGAAATAAACAAATTCAGGACATATTATTAATTAATTGATTCGTTGCGTGTATGTATACATTGATAAACATTGTTTTCCCTGCAAAATACGTTTAATGAAAAACTATTATATAAAATTTAAAAAAAAATGAACAGACTTTTTTATATGAAAAAAAAAATTGGACACTGATTTTTTTTCAAATTTAAAAAAAGTTCGAAAATAAATATTTGTACTTTCCCTAGGCTCTACTCACACTTTTCATTACTTTTTTGATAGAAAAGACAGATCATTTAACATTTTAGCATCATTACACCTCTTTGTAATCACAATTCTGCTTTATTATTAATATAAAAACTTTCAACTTCGTTTGTGGAGGTAATTACAATTCAAACAATCAACGTTCAGAGCACTGATAAAGGGAACATATTGCAATCTTTATTGGGCTTCGAAACCTTTTCTAAAAAATGGTGCTAAAGAATTTTGTAATTGCTTGTCAATTCGTCACAACTATTGAATTATTTTTGTATGACATTTATTTTCTTAACAATTTGAGTAAGGTCTTCAGCACACTAATATATGCCACTTGAACGGCAATTGCTTTTTGGAGAAGAAAAGAAAGAAAGAATAAAAAGAAGGAGATGGGAGACAGACAAACATGCAAAGATGAATGCTTATTTAGCATAATTGGACGGTCTCCTGGACCCTTTTCCTGTAACATAAAAGTAAAACCTATTGAAAAAAAGGGGTTGTTGGAAACGCCATTCAACAACATGCCTTTCTTTTTCACTTCCAATATAGTAATCTAAGTAGTAGTGATGAGGGTGATAGTTTTGAGAAGTTTGATAAAATTTGGCATTTGATTTTTTTAATATCTCATATTTTTACACCGTTCCTCCTTTTTCTTCTTTTTCCTTCGAAGCATTAAAAAAGCAACGAGATTTAGCTATTGATCCATACAACTGACGACTAATTGAAACATGGTGGGTTGAAATTAAAACGAAATCTCGGGATTCATTGAGAGTGAGCTCATTCCAATTCAACCCATCCATGTTCTGAAGCAGAAAATTGACAGCTGATAAAAATTACAAAGTACATTTGTATGTGAGCGATGTAACGTCTAGGGATTGGTAGGTACATCAAATATATTAACATAATATGTGTATTTATTCATCATATCCAAATTACATAACTCAAAGTCAACTCTATATATAATATTGTTAAGATATATACACAAACTCACATTTATCATGATTTTTTTATCTCTTCCCTCAGTCCTGAGTAAAAAAGATGAAGATTTTTATCAAATATTCAAAGATATGTCACATGTACTAATATAACATATTTATATGTACTCATTTAAATTCTACATTTATCAAATATGTATTGGTGTTGATTTGGGGGGGTAAGAAGAAAATAATAAGAAGGAAAGATAAGAAAATACAAGGTGATAAAGATAGGGGTGAATAATATATTACCATCAAATCTATATAGAGCACGGATTTTCTGTAATGTATGACTCTTTATTAGATATTATAAAGAAATATGTTTCAAAGATGGAAGGGATTTCTTTTGTATGTACAAATGTATATTTTATATGGTACTAGGTAATTTTACTTATAGCCATACCGAGGGACATGTTGCCATAAATTCATTTATGCTTGAGGATATTTTGCCTTAATAGATAGATAAATGAGGTTTATACGTCGCTATTATTTATTGTTGGTTGAAATTGATGTTCCCCTTGAATTTCCTATATCAAAAAGTGTAATATTATATCTATGAAATTCATTAAATGTTTGTTTTCTGTTGGAATAATGATGGAATTATACTTTTCCCACATATCATGTTTTTTTGTCAAACTATGAGTCTTTTTTAGTATGAATAATAATAACTCTTAACGGAAAAGTGATTAGCAATTCTTTTATTTGAATCGTTGGCACGTTTATTTATTTTTGTTTTTTCTTCTTATAATAATAATATTACATATTTTGTCTCATGTTCGAGTTCATTAGATAGTCATTGAAATTTTGGGACATGATTCCATCATTTTTCCAACAGAAAACGTCCATTTAATGCATTTTATTGAAATACAAATTACATATTTTGGTTAAAAAATTTCAAAGGAACATCAATTTTAACCAAAAATAAAACAAAGATATATAAATCTTATTTATTTATATATTAAGGCAAAATATCCTTGAAGTAAAGCGTTTTTAAGGCAAAATGTTCAAAGGGGAAATTGTTGAAGACAAAACGTCCTGAGGCAAAATAATTTAAGGCAAAATTATAGGCACCACTTTACATGTCTCAGGGCCTTACTTCAATAACCTACTAATTAACATTGTAGTTTGTATTTAGTTATCAGCTGTAAATTTTTGTTTCATTTTCCTTGAATTAGTCAGATGGAGTTGCATTGATTCAGTATAAATAAACATTATACTAGTACAATTACTCCATATGGCCCAAGAATTGTCCTTGAAGTCCATTTACATCATGTCCAGGGTGGACCCTAAATACGGTAAAATTAATAATAACGTATAATTTTCCCTAAATACTACTGAAAATCATATTAATAATTGGAAAAAATAGTAATATTGGCCCTCTTTAGCAGAAACTACATCGTTGAGTCTGTCAGGCAAGACATCACGGTAGGCAGAGGCCACATCTATAGAAATGTTTCTCCTTCCCAAATTAGGAAGAATTTGAGTGCATCAAAATTCTTATGTGACTTTTTGTAGACCCTGTCTGCCAAAGTAAACCAGATTCTATAATCCATCTGGACTGGATGGAGACTAAAATTTGTTGCTCAAAAGCTAGGAAAATGAGGTATACCACTCTTGCATCATATAAACGTATCAGAGTGAGTACCATCCTGTTGAACAGGAATAAATCTCTTACCGGAAGTAGGAATTCGCTCATGTTTGGATACCTTTCTATAAGATGGTACCCAGGAACTCAATGCTGTTAATTTTCTCTCCATGGAGCACAAAGATAAAATGCACCTTACTGGAACGGCTGAGGGTCGCCAATACCCTCACTGACTCCGGTTAGTTTTTGCATCCAATATATACTACAGGAGTTTGTTTTTTTTTTGTGTTTTTTTTTTCAGTATTAAGGATCCTACCTGTATATTTCCTTCTCTAGTAACTACTAAGACGCGTACCTACGCACATTGAGTTCAAGATAATAATTTTTCATGCTGTCAATTGAACAAGGTCGTTCCATAGATATCGATTTGTCTTCTTATCTCCCCCCCGTCAGTGTTATAAAGAGACCAATATTAGCGTGAGCAGGAACTAAGGCAAAAATAAAAAGCTATGGGCCCATTCCTCTCCTCGTTTAGAATATGATTTTTTTCTTTAAATATTTAATACTTTTTAAGGAAATAAATATTAATCCTTTTTTTAAATATTTCATCGAAATGACTTTTATATAGAAAAAAAGATTAGAATGACTTTTTTTTTTAGAAAAGGTTGATTTTTTTAATATTTTTATGGCCTTTTCATTGACTTAATTATTAACAATTTTATATGCTTTCTTCTTTGGAAAAGGTAATTCAAAAATATAAAAAAATCCCTGATTTTCTTAGCTAACGTTAATTTTGCAATTGTGAATGAAGCACTAATGATGGTAGTTGACGTTATGAAAGGATGAATTCATTTTTTTTATGAAAAAGCTTAATCGCAGTCATTGAAAGTTTTGAGGCTTTTTCCAATATATTAGTGCAAAAGTGTGTTTTGATTAATTGATAGAAGAATAAATATTTGTCTATGTTTCTTTTTAAACAAAAAATTATTTGCAAATATCAATTTGTAAATGTGTGTTATAAAAAAAAATTGAAAAAATTGAAAAATTATAGAGGATATTAAAGATATTTCAGTTAAAAATCAATTTTAATGTGACATATTTATATGCAAACGATTTTCCAGACACATTTCTACAAACTTTAATTTATTTAAGAGTCCAATATTTTTAAATAAATTTAAAAAGGTATTTAGGAGACGTCTGTCACTTTTTGATTCAAAATTCAACACCCTAATTAGTCTCTTTGAGCTCCAAATAGCATTTTTTTTTTTTTTTTTTGGGTATAGAATAAGGCACAAATAAGGCATTTGTTCTCTATGACAATCATGATGATGATGTTTTTTTTAATGTTTGAAGTCCTTATATGCCCCCCCCCCAATTGGCACACTGTTTTATCCTGAGCAGGCTGAAAAAAGGCAACAATGCAAAGTTTCATCCTCCTACGTCCACAAGGGGCACCCATAATGTACACACACATAAAGTGTATTTTATATATATAGAGATAATGTATGAAGAAACTCTATGAGTTATTAAATACTAGTGATGAGCCACGACCAAAGCTCGTCCACTGGATCTCAATTTTTATTACTTAAACAAAACAAAAAAACACCAAAAACTCTTCTCTGGGAACTCCTCCAATATGGCCTCCCTTTTTCTTTTTCGAACAAATTATGCCATGTAAATCTTCCAAGATTAAAATTCCTTTTAGGTGAAATTTAGAATTTATGTTTTCACACAAGCAACACCTTGTAGATGTATAAACTATGCAGATTGTTCAACAATCTGTACTCTTAGTTCTCGTGATCACGGCAACGTTTTCAAAATGTTTCTGTTAGCTTTTACTCAGATTCAAAAATGTTTGACGCCCACACAAGGAAGAATCTGCTTAATCCGATCCTGTTAAAAATCTTAATGAAAATCTTTAATTTTACTTTCTAGCAGGGGTGTTGGCAGTGGTTGGACTGTAGGGGCTTAAACCCCCTCCTTCAAATAAAATCACAAAAAAAAAATTTTAATTTTTTCTTCAAAATTTAATAAATATGGAGGATTTATGTTTATTTTTAAGGGAGGATTTTTAGAGCACTTTCTCCTCTTTATGAATTAGTGTATAAAAAAGCAAATGCTAGCCGTTTTAAAACTATTATTTCTCAACGATACTCTCAGTCTTTTATGAGCACACACAAATTTCATTACAGGTTTTTAATATAATGGAATATAGTAGGAAAAGAAGGTTAATACTTAGCTGTTAAATAGTAATGACAATGACTAAGGGGAAAAAAATCATAATTCACACTATCCATTCAAAAAAAATAAAAAATGGGTCAGCTTATACATTCGTATTAATAAGCATCAGTGCCACTAAAAACAAATTGGTTATAAATCAACTATTGTAAAGGTGGATGTGTTGATTATATAAACTGTTAAATAACACATATGATTACAATTCATATAAGTTAAGTTAATTTTGAAGTATATTTGTTAACCATTAATCAGAAGGAAAAAAAATTAAATGACAGATTTTAAATAATTCTTTTAAAAATATGATTTTTGACTGACGAGCTTTTAGCGAGCAAAAAGTGTTAGGACGAGTAATGAGTATAGCTCGTAATGCCTCGAGTTTTTTTAGAAACTCAAGAATACTCGAGCAGCATAATTTAAATCGCGACACATCACTACTAAGTACTAATAATTAGTATATGTAGAAGTGAGAAAAAGTATTTATTAGCAAGTCAAAGTAGAATTGAAAGTATTTGCTCAAAAGTCCAATTTCGAAAATAAAAACAATTTCGACTTAAAATTGATTTTTTAGATTTATTTTTAGTTCCGAAGGAGTCTTAAATTGTATCTTTATGGAGTCCAGCATAAATTATTTTAAGTAAGGGACACGTGGTGACAACTGTAGGCACTAAAGAAGTGATTTTAAACTGTCTAGATTTGGCGCTATTAATGCATTTTCAACTTATTATAGTTTGTGGGAAAAAATAACATCATATAGCCAAGAATATGAACAATAAAAATTACAAATATGTGACATGTCAACATACAAACAAGCTGTATTTGTTTTCTTGAAAGTTTATTATTACAAAAAAATAATTGATTAATTTTTGCTGTTCAAATTCTATTTACATTTTTCCTTGGATTCGGTAATGAAAGTCGTTTAAATTGATTCTGCACAAAATTCAATTATAAACATAGAAATGGATTGTCTTTGATTAAAAAAAACTGCAAAGAAACAAACCCTTAAATTTTAAATAAGGAGCATCATCAAACAATGTTTAGCGATGAAGAAAGGAAAAATGATTTGTGTACATACTTTTGTTTCTTTTTTGTTCATTCCTTAATAGATTGTCGTGGTGTTAACAACTCATTCTAAAAGAAGAATTATGGAGTATCTTGGGTGGAATTTGTTTTAAAAATGCTTCATCAAATAAATAAATACGTAGTTAAAGGAGTCACATCGGGGCCAAATTAATCTCCACATAAATCGAATGAAAGTTTTTATGAACAGTCAATATTATTAGGAATATTTAATCAAAACCAAATATCTGGAAATTTACTCTCACTTAATTTTTGTTCAGGATTATTTTTGTATTAATACACCAGATACGATACGAGTATATGAAATGTAGGGATGTAAATCGTATGTACATTAAGCTGGTCCGTTTTTTTTTTTTTTTTTTTTTTTAATTAGTAATGTGAAGAAGGAATTTTATCTTTGTCATTATTATTTCACTCCTGAGTCGCAAACGTCCTTTTCTACTACATTCAATTATATTCCAAACCTGATTGAAGGTTTTGTGTGTGCACATAAAAAATTTCTAAATAGTAAACGTGATCTGATTGGTGATTGGAGTTATTTACGAGTATATAAAAATATGAACAAATAAATGTATTTTCTTAACCCAGGGAAATTAAGGAATTTATTCCATATTTTGCGGATAACTCAGAAACTAATTAATTATATGATAATTTAATTATTTAAATAGAAGGTGAAGCAAAACTATGACTTACAAAATATACTACAAAGGTATATCAGACTTTGGAGTGGATAAAGACCGCATGGAAGAAAAGAAGGTTGGATTTTGGCGGATCATTCAATAGAACTAAAAACTTTATTACAAAAATATCATGACTATTAATGTATCACCTAAAAGAGAAGTCAAAGTTCCTAGTATATTTATTCTCATCGTCAAAATTACCTTATAATTAATATTATTGTTATTTTCATAATCAAAAAATATATCTTTTTATTTTGTATTATTATTTCTCTGTTACTGAAATGTAAATAATAAAATACCAAAAAGTTTTAAGGCCTTAAAAAACTATAAATATTATACCACAATAAAACAATAGAAAGGAAATAAAAAGTTGTGTGGTTTTTTCCCTCAAGTAATAAAGGAAACTCTTTCTACTATTCCTTAGCCCTAAATTTTTGTTTATTTATTTTTTTCCATCTTTATTAGCAAGAATGGAACGTAATTAAAAGTTTTTTATGCATGTTTTCCTACCATAAATCTACGCACTTGCATAATCTCTCTACACCTACTCAGATATGTTGATTGGATTGACATATCATTTGTTTATGTTGCTCTGAGGTAGTATTGTAACCAATCCAGGTTATTTTTGAATCCCTAACCAGTACAAGCTTTAAAAGTCCTAGAGGAATGTCACCTCAACCTTTAAAGACCCAAGTGCATAATACTACAAAAACCCATTATTTGAATACAGGAAGGGTAACTGTTCTTGCTCTAAAATACTGGAAAAGGTTACAAGTTACAAGGCTCAAATGTTTTCCAAAGTCACTTATTCCATCTTCTAATGAGGATTAATAGAAAAAGTTACAGAGGGTGATTGTATTTGGCCAAAATGATGACAAATTTTTCTGGAACTTTCATTTGAAACCCAATTAAACTACTATTCCCCTACCTTTGATTGTATCTGAACAAGCTATGATCAATCACCACTATTAAAAATAATTGTTTAATGTATGACGTCATTATTAACCTAAAGTGGGTACCTTTCTGGAACTATTGTTCAAAATAAATTTCAAAAACAATCATATATTTTGGAGTCTCAAAACCTTGGTTTTGAAGATTTTTAACAAGCCCTGCATCAACCAGCCTCAAGAAAATGATTGTTTACTACTCCACTGGGAAAACAGTGGCGTCTTTAGCCCTACTTGGGGACTTCAGCCCCCAAAAGTTCTGAAGCACCTCAAATTTATTTATCATATCTTATATATATTTATAATTATGTATTAGATGTTATCACATTTCCAAAATTGTCGAACAGATTAGTCTGAAATTTAGAAAGAAGACGTATAAAATAACCAAGAATGTTCCTACGATATTTTTGGGGGTTACCGAGATTATTAAGAGTCTATTTTTGCCCGAAATAAAACCTCCTTTTCCTTCTCTCTTTCTATATCTCTCTCCTTCTCTTTGTCTCTCCCCTCTTCTCTTCTCCGTCTGTCTTTTTCTACATCCTTCTCTCTGTTTCTTTTCTTCTACCTTCTTTTTTTCTATATATTCTCCTTTATTTACCCCTAAAAACGCGGGCACCTTCAACTATTATATATTTATAATTAAAAAATCTGTATAAATAATTAAATAACGGTGTGGATAAGACAAACCGCTTATCATCTTCTTAATACTTTTTATTTTAATTCGTAATTAATATATGTATGTTATTCCTATTTCATTTTTTGGATTGTTAACTTTTTAGTACACTTCCGAAGCTACGATCCATACCTTAAAAAACTTTGAGACACGAGAAATCGACCTTGTTTTATTAAAAAAAATCAACTTTTTGGGGAAAAAAAAATTTGCCTTCCAGAGCGCAGGAATCTGATCTGATCAGAATTAAACATAGCTTTAGGTACGTAACTCAGAATTCTCAACAACGTATATTTTATGTCTGAAGTCTCTATTGGTCTCCGTTTTTGAAATAAATACTTTATGTTTTTTTATCAGCAAACAAATGTACATGCGACTGTAACATTATATTATAATAGATTTACACGTTAATTTATTTATTTTGCAAAAGTTAAATGAATTCCTTATTTTCGTCAACAAAGAAGCGATTCGCATATATTAACGGAACTTGGACTTATTATTGACATGAACACCACTTTCATGTCTTAAATATTAAGGATTCAATTTTTGCTCAATGACGTCATCAGCCCACAAAACATTAACGGAGGGTTAACTAAACTTACAATTTGATTCGTACCCCTTAAATTAAATATAATTCATTGCTTTTAAGAGCTTTCGCAAAATATCTCAATCTTGATATATTTGTAATAAAAAAACCGAAGGTGGTCTGAATAGTTTTCGACCGAACCAATATACAAGACATCTTTTAATTCCTTTTTCAACTATTGTTTGAATCTATTTAAATGTAACACTTTCAAAAAAAAAAAAAAATACAGTTTGAACGTCTTTTTTGTCCGTTTTAACAAAAATAATCACATCAACCCACTCAAACGACTGATACATAAAGATTGAGCGTAGAAAATGGCTGATACTTTGGTGAATGATTGACTACAAATGCTAAACAGTTGTCACAAGTTTATTTACGAGTGCAGTCATCTTTACATTGAGGTTGGAAATTTTTAGAGCACCCTCGTATATATATATATATTTTCATTGACATAGTACATAATGACAAAATTTGTTGATTAATCCCAATTTTTTAATTACAAATATTTTAAAAAAGATAAAAAAAGTAAAGTTGAATTGAAATACTGAATAGTGATTGCTAAATTTCACAACATGATATATCAGAACCTATGTTTATTTTTGCAAACTTACTTTATTAATATCATGGCTTTCAAACATAAGTTTTTCACCTCAAAAGAAACCAAATCATGTTTTTTTTTTTTTAAACAGATAACTTTTCTAATACTCACTTTGGTATGGTCAACTAAGATGCAACGTGCTGTTTGGACGTTTGTAGGTAACAAAAACGTATTTATTTTTATATTTCTATTGATATCTTCATTTAAATTTAAGAAAAATAAAAAAGTAATTTACATCTGATGTTACATATTTGGATGAAATTATAATTAGGGTTTGCGTACCATAAAATTTTCAGGGCTTCATTAGATTCACAGCAAGAGTTGTAAGCATCTGAAAATAGTCCCAGGTTATTTGCCTAACATTCACCTCAAAGCCAAGTTCGATTGTACAAAGAATTTACTTCATGGATATTCAATACAACACATGTATACATTGACGTGTATTTATCTAAATTTGAAGTATATCATATTGAGAAGGAGTCATGTATTGAGTCGAAACATAAATCCCATCCCGACCCTTGACCGTTTTTTAAACTTTGCTAGCAACAGCCTCTCTGGCCTAAGCATTTTATTATTAGAAAGAACAGATATTAAGCTATTATACATGGAAATTCAGCATGATAATTGTTTTTAAAGAAATATAAGTGCAATTTCTTATGGAATTACCCATATAAAAACCTAATGCAAAAAACTATTTGTAAATAACAATAAAATGAAATTATTTGTAGTAGTTTTTTTCTCTAAAGAAAACTGATGAAAAAAGATATATATATATATAGTGAAAACCTATTTTGACCTTTTTTAACGTTTTGGTTTGCATTTACAAACTTGCCAAGGAAAATATTATGCACAATATAATTGTTCATTTATTCCTTTAAAAAAATAACAGATTTAATTATTGATCATATAAGGAGACTGTTTGAAGAGATTATTATTCAGGCTTAATTTGCAAAAGGTTCTTTTCAAGTAAAAATCCTTTTCAGCCTAGTAAAATGGGTATATTCAATGTATGTACACAAGTGGAGGGGATTCGAAAATGCAAACACGAGCTATTGGGTGGGGGAAGGGATGCCCATAACTTGAGTAAAGTTTTTGTACAGGGTCCTTAATAATATTAAGGTCCTATTTTTTGGAAATCACAAATACCTGTTAAGTAGGGATAATTTTGAATGATCCTTCTATTTTGATCTCCAAAAACTGACAGTACTTTCTTTAAAAAAAGTTAGTGGAAATGCTGGATATTTAAAGTCGATGGGAAAAAGAATATTTGTTTTTATAAATACATCATTTACTAATAAAATAAGTATCAAAAGGACGTGGCTCAGTGTTTTTAATTATGTTGGTATACATTATATCATCATCTATACCAAAGTGTCTGGGGTGCCCCTCAAAAAATACCCTTTTTGACATGTGATTTTTAAAAAATCAATCTAAAAAAATTGTAATTTCATATTTGTTATAAATATTATATCATATAACATATGAAAAGATACAATTTAAAACTGGTTTTACATACATAAATATATGAAATGAACACTAAAAATCTGTCTCAAGTACCCATTGAGCACCAGCATGATTGCAGTACACATCAAATTATTTTATCATTTAGTCGCTAAAATACATTTGATTAAACAAAAACCAAGTAACAGCATTATTAATCGTTTTCTGAAAAATAAATCCCTCAAGAAAACTCAATATTGTGAAACTATGAAAATGAGCTTTAGCCTACATTATAAACATCATTTTAGTTATGCTGGTCTTATAGTTGGGATATTGCGTTGCTTCTTGCTTGGGCGGTCAAGCAATTTGTATTACTACTTTTTTAAAGGTTAAAGTTAATATTATTTACGATTCTTATTATGTCTTATTCATTACTGTCACGTCTAAATAAACAGTCCATTTGCATTTAGGCTATGTGGTGTCATTTTTTACACTGGGGTGCTTTAAGATTTTATGTAATTCTAAAAGTTGCCCTGAATAAAATAAAAAGTGGAGAAACGCTGATCTATAGGATATGAGACATTAATATTATCCAATCTGAACAAAAATGAGAATAAACCCTAGACACAACTGATCAAGCTCCAAAGAGAGAGTAATAGTTATTAAGCCTGCTGATAAGGGATCGGGGATTGTCATCATGGACTCTGAGAACTACATTGAGTCAGTAAAGGAGGATCTGGACAACCCAATCTACTACAAAAATATTGAGGAGAAAAAACAGAGTAACACTAAGTAAAGGAACTCTCAAAGCTTAAAGAAAATTGGAGTTACTGATGGCATTTTCAAAGAAGATATCAAAGCTTTAGATCCAAAAGAAAAGAACCAATGCAGGTTTTAACTTCTTCACAAGGTTCACAAAGCAGTAAATACAAAAGTTCCCCCTTCAAGACCAATTATTAGTGGGAACAACTCTATCATCGAGAACATGCGTATGCTTGTAGATCACTCTGCAAGAGATCCAGTAAAGGATATCTCAAGCTATGTCAAAGACATACCCCCACTATTTAAGAGACTTGGAAGAACAAAACCAAGGTTAACTACTTCCTAAAAATTTCTTTTTCCAGTGTCAGTGGATGTTACTGGCCTTTACTGTAGAGGGAATGAGATACTTTGAAGAAACCTTGAATACAAGAAAATTCAAATCAATTTCTACAGCAGTTTTAATGAAGCTCTTTTTCTTGGTTCTCCACTGCAACATATTTGAGTTCAACAAGGAGTTATTCATTCAAATACTTGGGACTACTATGGGGACAAATGTAGCACCCACACATGCCAATATCTTCATGGGATTCATAGACAAACTCATTTTAGGAGTGCCCAATCTTATTCTTGGAATGCCTCCCATAACTTACAAGAGATTCATCGATGACATCTTCTTAATATGAACTTCATTCCATAATAAAATTTACTAGCTCATATGACTTCCAGAACAAATCCCCAACTTTCCTTGACACTACTGTCTCCATCAAAAAAAGGCAAGTTGATGACTTTACCTGTACAGGAAATGTGACAGAGTTCATTCAAGCTATGTTCCTTCCTTCTTCCTTACATCTCTCTCATTTCACTTAAAATATCCCTTACAGTCTTGCCCTCAGAATGTTTAGGATATGCCGTTAGCCTGAATAAAGAAAGCAAAAGATGGTGGAACTGAAGGAGATGAGTAGAATTGCTCTGGAAGAATTGTCTAAGACTGTCTGAACAGAACCATGTCCATACCAAGGGAAGAAGTACTCTAACCCGCATCAAAGAGGAATGTAATCGAGTTGTATTTTCCATCACATATTACCCACAGTAACCAAGTTTTTCCCATATTATTAAGAAACACTGGAACACATTAGTGAGGGATCCCACAATGAAACAAATCTTCCCATTTCCGCCAATGGTTGCATTTAAACAACCAGGAAATCTCATAGCTATAATCTGTGTGGTGGAAGTTCTACAACCTTCAAGTAATATACCTAACCGGTAAAATGTAGGGCTCAGAAGGGCAAATGCAATTGCTGCCCCTTTCTGGATATTATTGAAGAAGTATGTACTACTCAATCAAAAGCTGCTGTAAATATTAGTCATTTAGTTGACTGTGAGATAACTGGAGGAGTAATATATTTCAGTAATTGCTCAAACCCCAAATGTGGAGCACAATATGTAAGTCAAACACAATTAAGACTAAAAGACAAAGTGAGAGAACACATAGATTACATAAATAGAGGGGAAGAAGCTACTGGATTACATTTCACCGGTGCCCATAATATGCAATATGTCAAAGTACAAATAATTGAAATAGGGACCCCCAATACAGAAGTGATGAAATTGACCAGAGAGGGAGAGTGGATTCCTAAATTCTACAAAAGGAAAGAAGGACTCAATAGGAAATCGGAAGAAAACTACGTACACAAGTACATCCAAGTTTCTTTTTAAAAAAATTGAAATATTTTTTAATTGCTAGATTGTGTATTTCTAATATGTTTAATTATTATAATCAGTTACAATTGAAAAGGATCCCAGGAAGGAGTGAAATATACTTTAGTATGCTGAAAAAATTGTGTTATTTTGTTTAAAGTCCAAATAGGAGAATTGTGGGTTGTCTTACTCTAAAATTAATCTTCAATTAATATTTTCAGAAAAAAAACTCAATTTTGTTTACTTGTAATAGATTATATCAATAGCTGACACATGAAGGATTGTTGTGTTAAAATTTGACATGTTTAAGTAAATCCAATTCGGAGTAAATGAGACAAAAACAAAATGTGCATCGTGAAAAATTATTTTGCTGAGGAAATCGCATAGTACTATTGGGACAGGTTAAAACAGAGATGGTATCATTGCTGGGATAACTGTGTTTAGCTACAAAATTCAGAGAAAATGTCTTGTTTCTTTGTTAGGTCAGAAAATTTTCAGGCCATCCTCGTAATACCGGTCTTACGACTCGACAGGATCGAATAAATCAGGACCGACACAACACTACTTTCAAGGCAAGAAGGGAAATACAAGGGTAAAAAGAAGAAGAAACTCCACTTCAAGGGATATTCAACATTAATATAGTCAGTCCATCTAAAAAAATTATTATTTTATTATAATTATGCTTTATGGCTTGTTAAATTAGCCATAACTGAAAGCAGACAAAATAATATATGATTTAGCCAGAGAAAAATGGGACTTGCAAGTCAATCAATTTTGTATAACAAAAAGCACTATTTCAGCAGTACTCAAATATATTTAATCATAATTAAGCAAATTGAAGACAATACAAATATATATATATAAAAATATAGCTAAATCTGTGATTGTTTAATAAATGAGATGAATTATTTATATAATACTAGCAAAGGGTTACCCGGCGTAGCTTGGACGAACAATATGGTATTCTTCCACTCATTACAATAAAGTGCTTGTATGTTAGAGTAAATGTATGTATTTTATAAATTATTTTATAAACTTCAAATAAAATACCAACATATATGTATGAAAAAAAAAGTCTAGATGAGAAGTGCATCTATGTTTTTGTTAAAAATTACTGAATCAAAATATGGGGAGAAAATCTCATAATCCGTTTTGGCAGATTATGCAAAAAAAAATAGAAAAAGCATATAATGACATTGTAAAGAGGATTTATCAAGATTTTTTTCGTAAAAGCAAAATAAAAAAATTATGAAAAATAATGATGGCTATATATAACCTTCGATAACTGGTCCATTTTTTGAAATATTGCAAAAAATGGTGTTATAAAATGTTCCGTAAATTGAAAATATTATATTATTGAATTTTTAAGGTTTATATTTTGTTTATTGTCCAAAATGCATCGTTCACAAGATATATTTTTGAAGTTTAATGAAAAAGAATTTCAGAAAAAGGAATATTTCAGTTAAACATCAATTTGTATGTGTCAAATTTATATGCAAACAAATCTTATGACAGATTTATCATTGTAATAACAGCACCAATAAGTGCAACAAGTCTAAAAAAAGAATTTAGAAATATGTCCAGCTTTTTAAACAAGGGATATAATATAATATAACTTACTTATATTTTTTTGAAATTTGTCAACTACTAATCAATATTATGAATTTCAGCTTTCTTTTGTAAGTATATTTAAATCATAAAATAAAATAAGTTTAAGATTGACCACACATTCGTAAAATTGACCAAATACCCGGAGAAAAGTTATCTAACTTTGAGATTCTAACAATAGAGCTATTATAAAAAAGCCAACCTAATTTTTATCACGGTAATAACCATACATATGTAAAACATGTTGCCCCCCATACCCTCCCCCAATGTTTCATATTCTAAAGAAATGGATATTTTTTAAATTCTGAATGAAGTACTTTACAGTGTATTTTTAAAGTAAAGTTGAGATAGTAAAAAACTTAAATAATCTACTTTTGACTTCATTTTTGAAATTATCACACTTCAAAATATTTAATTACTAAGCTTTAAGAGGTAAGCTCTTTTTGATAAAAAAATATGATGTTAAAGCGACCCTGAAAATTTTGGTCCAAAAAGGGAGTGGAACAAGTACATATCACTCATGAACGACTAAGAATTATGTGCTGAAATTTTAAACTTGATCTACTTATGAATTTGAGCTAATGTAGCAATAATTGTTCAAATCTGAGAGGGTCGGGTTAGATTATTATTATTTTTTTTTTTTGATTGATTGATTTGACATGGTATGACACCAGTGCTCATTTCCATCACACATGAGCACACGTACGCACAGTTACTTTAAACTATTGGATATTATCTTCTTAATAATTATATTAGTTTGTTAATTCAAAAAAAAACATTTTTCAGATTCCTAACAAATAATTTTTTTTTACACGTGAGTACATGCTTATAATCTCTATT